>NC_135500.1:132634729-132934729 GCF_052857255.1 Amblyomma americanum
TCGAATGTAACCTACGCTTAATTTAACAAACAATATACGAAGGTAGGTATTTCAGAGGTTTGTGCATGCATGATGCACGAATGGAAGTTTTAATTCAGTAGTTAACAGTCGTTATGAACGCACATATACACTCAAGGTGAGAGAGTGTTATTAGAAAGTTGGGTCAGTAAAGCGGTCGAAAGGCAGTTTTTTAACCCCTCATGAAAACCTATGAAGGCCCTTCAATTTTATCACTTATGTATCCAAATGCTAGTGGCAACCGCCTTCCTCATCGATTCATCTCTATCTCTCACATGTTTTTCTATACCACAGCTTTCTCTCCCAAGCTCGACGATTCGCGCTCTCTTCGCCAGCTACTGCGGAATAGGAAGACACCACAATAAAAAAAGTATCTCACTTCGACACCGTGTTGCCTTCTCTTTCCAGGATGTCTCCTTCCTCCCCTACTTTTCTACTATTTTTTTTTTCCAGCGTTCATCATCGCCATTGGCTGCTGCGGTCGCATCGGCTCCGGCCATGGCTAATGGTTTCCCGGGAGCACGTGGAGGAATCCCGGTTCGCTAGCCCCTCCTTCAATACAGCATCGTTTCCTTCCTTTGCTAACTCGCTTCGTTAGTATGTGTTTATTTTTCTCGCCCCGATGTCTTGATTTCTCACTGGGCGGTTTTCATTTTTCTTTGCTCTCTTTTTTGGCACATATACGCACGCACATTAACTTCACCGAAGCAGCACATGTGATCTGCTCAATATTTATAACGTATTGGCAAAAGCCGGTCCTACAAAAGACCAGAGTAAACCATCCATTTGCAATACTGGGCCGATTACAGTGCTACCTGGTTAGCAAATACTCTTGCAGCGTTAACGGTCACTCTGGAAAAGTAAATGCACCAGCATGGCCAGCTGCCCAGTATTGCTGGCAGCATGAACAAGTTTCGTTAGTCAGTGACTCACAGCTCCTACATGGATAAGGCCGGTGATGACCAAAGCGTATCGTATTGGCGTCAAATAATAAAAACAACCATATACGACGCAGGCAGCAAGGAAAAGAAATCGAATGCAGAGGCGCTTAAAGCCCAGTTGGAAATACATGTGCAATTTTGTGTAGAAGTCTTGGCATCAACCCATCCCGGTTCTCTTTTCTAGCTGTCTCCTTGAGAAGTGAGGTAGCGGGGGCGTGGCTAGTGAATAGTGGCGGAATAGTGGACCGAGGCAGGCGGAAAGTTGAGAGGGGAGTGAGCTCATGGCTATGCCGCAGATCAATGCTGCAAGGAATAGGCCGAACACCAAGCGACACCGATTCCGACAGAGGCTTCCCTCTTTGTTGCACTTTCGGTTTGGTATGTCCACTTTTGATTTGTCTCTGTATTTACAACAGATTCTGCCACCCATTATCAGATGTGCTGGCAGACGCAATGGCTGCAAGCGCTTTCGTGTTTGAAACTGCTGCGCAAGATTGAAGGAAGTCTCAAAATTTGGAGTTATTGACCCTTGGCGTAATTATTTCACATAATATGCTGGAAAAGCAGAGCTCTTCGTTGACAGAAAAGTTTCCAGCTACTGCGAAACAGACACAAAATGTTTTGTTACTGTAAGTCAGAAGCGTTAAAATAAAGTGAGTAGTTTCAATATTGCGCAGGACGTGAACGTGGCGACGTCAGTGTCACCGGCTGTAAGCGATGAAAAACAGAAGTGACAGAAATCTACCAACTGAAATAAAGAGTGTTACGAGTGATTCACAGGCCTAATGCGTGTTTACTTTCAACAGTTGGTTCTTCCTGAAAGGAAATTAAAAAAAATGTTGAATACTATGCGGAGAGAATGCACGGGTTTGTGCCTCATCATTTATTTCATTATTTCGCACCATGTTGCATTTGCACTAGAAGCTGGGGCTGACGTCAGCTGGCAAGAGCACGCTATTTGCCCTCACTAATCAGTCGTGCCTATACAAACTAGTCTTTTAGAAGTTTCTAGTCGAATACCAATAGGTCCTTTGGAACCTAATTTCCAAGCCTCGCCTCTAGCTGCTGTAAATAGGTCTTTCTCGAAGTCTGTTCTGCTATTGCTCACCTGGTGCCCATTATATTAGAAAGAAGTGTTTCATGTCGACTAGCTGGAGTTTGGAAACATATACCTTAGTGACTGGTAACTGCACTGTGTGTCAGCAGTACCGCATTTTTATAGTATGAAATAGAAAGTAAAAGTTGGTTCAATATTGTGTAAAAAAAGTGATCTCCATAGCACGAAGTTTTAAAGTATCAGCTGCTTCTCTAAAGCTTGAAATTTCCCAGTGGCTTCCTGTGAAGTTCCTTTTGTGATGTATCTGCAAAACCAATGCGAAAAAGTTGACTATTATTGCCCTTCTATTTACACGACCAAAGTAGTAAATGTCTCGTTCCCCCTGTTGTCCTAACCACGCAAGTCCGAGAACACATAGACACAGTGCGGGACGAAATATGTCAATTTCAACCTCATTATTTTAGTTCTTTCATATCTTTTTGTTTGTTTAAACCACTTTAGCTTAGGTCATAAGAATAAAATAATATGCCTGATGACGCGGTGCATCACACCAGTGCGACGAACCTCAGACTGCTAGTGAACAGTTTCTTCCCTGCAGCCGCCCACTGCTCATGTAAAACCACTGCCTAGAGACATTTCAGGAATGAATGAATGAATGAATGAATGAATGAATGAATGAATGAATGAATGAATGAATGAAATAATGAGCAAATAAAATATTGATGTTTGTAAATAAATAAATAATTAAACCAGATGACAGTATACAATTGAAATGCCTAGACACAGCAGCAAAAATATCGCTCTCAAAGCGCGCTTGATTTGCTTTCACTAACTGATGTCAAAAAAGTGCTGACAAAATGTTTTAATCAAACCAAGCAGAAAAATAACAATGGATGTTCTACAGTCGTCGTTCGTACTTAGCCAGCCGACACAACGCGCGCTTCAGCACTGAAGCTAATGACGCCGACATGCAGGTTCACACACGAAGAATTTTTCTCAAGTTTTTCTGCATGCCTGCTCGCATGGCGATGCAGCTACGTAGAACACCTGAAAAGAAAAAAAATTAGGCACAAGCTCCGGTTGGCCAAAACTTTTTAAGTCCGACTGTAGTGCTTGGAATGCGCTCAACTAATACATTTATTTTCTTATTTTTGCAGCGCCGTGCCATTCAAGCCATTTGAGTGTGATCACTGTAGGCGCCTCCTCCTTAGTTTAGGCTCCATTGGGACCAATTTTTCCTCGACTCCAAAATCAAATAGTGCAATAAAAGGCCACCAGCAGTGCTGCCAGATAGGCTGGGAATATTTTTGCCGAGACACAAAAACGTATGCCTACGAGTGTTAAATTGCATCGCAGCATGGTCATTATCACTTTTTTGTTCTTTATCGGGTAATACTCTTTCTCCTCATGTTTTTCATCTCTTCTTCTCCGCATGAAGAGATATCAATTTACAGGGAAAACAAAGGAAGTGAACGCATTCTGGACTGTACTTTCCGACATTTATTTCTCTGCAATTTTGCTCCCGTGGAGTACAGTTGCGTGGACGACTGTACAGCTGTTTGCTGAGTGGTGATTTTTCGTGTGGGTGTTTCATCACAATTTTCTCAGCAAAGCTTAGGTTTCGCATCATTTATCCAGATCTAATATGTTTTTCTTCTTCTACATTATTCCGGCTTTATCAATTGTTTTCTCTTTTGTATCCCTTGCAGCCATTTGTTGCTCCGTTGCACTCTCCAGAAAACATCAGCGCCCGCACAAGTTAAAAACTTGGACATCGCCATCTTTTCCGCTCTCTTCCTTGTATGCATTCCTTCAGTGCTGACTCGTTATTCCAGAAAAATCAGGTGTTTCTCAGGAGTTCTCGGGCATTTCTCGGGCGCCAGTCGTGCGCAAATAATAAACTGCTTTAAATAAATAGAGGAAAGAAAATAAATTAATAGAAAACTCTAGAAAGCAAACAGAGGCGAAGGCTGTGTAGAAAAATCTAAATAGTGGGATACGAGAGTTGCCAGAGACGACAAGGATAAAACAAAAAGGCCAGGATACTATCGCAGGGCAGCATTTATTTTACTTTTGCCTCAAGCCAGTTTCATCTATCCTGCATTAATTGCTTTCATATCTTTTTCTGTTGTGCACTCGCAACTGGCCTGGTTCAGGGTGTTTATGTTCAAATGCTATTGCACTTCTTAATAGAGCTCTGAAACACCTTCTTAGAAGAGCATCATCAACTCGCTCAATCATTGCATTTTGTTGTCATTAACAAATGAACCAAACACTATATACTTCTGCACAAAGCAGAGAATCCGCAATCACGCGCTAAAATTGGCGAGCCCTTTCCGGCGAACTTTTCAAGCTCGCACTCTCCTCTGCCGCACTGCTCCTGCGTATATCAGTTCACAGATGGCTATTGGTTATATTCTTTCAGATTTCAGGGAGCTATCATGGGCGCGACCAATAAGAGGTGTAGCTCCGGCGGTTGAGGAAATTCCGCAACCTGCGGTGGGGTCGCCCCTGAAGTGCCGACCTTTCAGCGTGCAAACGTTATGAGAGGAGATGGAAAGGCGCATAGACGCCGAAATTCAAATTTCAACTAGAGATTACTCAGCTTCTAATAGCCGATCAAAAAAATTCTCGCTGGAGGATATTCGTGAAGCGGCGCCCTTTAACATCATAAGCATACCGAACTTTTATTAAAGCCGCTTTCAGACCCGCTTTAATTTCTATCACATTTCTCGTCGCGCGAATTTATCCCTGTATAGTGCTATTGTTTTTTGACTTCATTGCTTAAAACCTATAGCGATGTATGCACGCCTGTTCAGGGAATATCAGGCTTGAAAGCCGCCAAAAATAAAACAAGTATTTCTCCAACTCTAAAAAATATAAACCACGTATGGATATAAATTATAGCGTTTATGACAGTCAACTAACGGTAAAGTTTCGAAGACACATAAAATAATGAATTAAGGCAGAGAAAGAACCCTTAATTTATAGTAGAAAACGTTGCTGTGTTTTACTAACCTTTCTTTCGAGTTTGCCTTGTGGGGTGTAAATATATATCGAAGATGCCTCAAAAAGGAGAGGCAGCCTATTGGAAATGGCAGAAAACGAATTCTCTTAGACGTACTAGGCACGTAGCGGCTAAAGGAATTGGGAGGAAAAAAAATGCAGCAGACTAGTAAACTGAAGAAAGGAAAGCACGACCGTGAAATACAACACTAGAAAGCAGGCGAGTGCCGTTGATGAATGGAAAGAAAAGAAGCATGACCAACTATAAAAAGAATGAAATTGCAAGTGTCCCAAGGTGCTCGTCGGCCAGCCGCACAGGCACACCAAGCGGAGAATGGAGGAAGAAAAGGATCACAAAAAAATCTCGGCTAAAGGATGAAATTTTGAAACTCGGGTGGCCGCAAAGCGCAGTGAAAGACGGAATGACAGAAATAGAGGAGGTAGTGGGCTGCAAATTATCAAGTTCATAGTATTGACCCTAAAAAGTAATATAAAAAACAAGGCGGCCAAGAATGGCAGAATGCTAAGCGATTTAGAATTTAAAAACTAGGGGATAAAAGCAAATAAATCCAAGAAAACGGGAATGAAAGGAATAGAAAAACGTTGAAGGAGTGGTGTGGAAGAATACCCCCTGGGTAACACGCAGCTTTAAAAAAAATGTGTGCGCTGTTCAATGGTGTTTGCTCTCAGCTGCGTTCGGAAATACTTCCCACCGATAAAGGCTTTCTGTTGATCGTTCCATGGCACTGCTCCAATGTTTGGAAGCATTCCACTTCCGTCATTGAGCACGCCTCTTGCTCTTTTAGACGACGCATTTTTTTTTCTGGTTTCGAGTCAATCTTCTACACGACCGAGATCAAGACTGACCTTTCCAAGGCGTATGCAAATTTGAGTGTTTTCTTTGGTTGCACTCTTTACTTTACGTAAGAGTAAGAGGGATCCGAACCCACGATCCTTGATCCGAACCCACGACCTCCGCGTGGGTGGGGTCGTGGGCTCGGATCCCAACGGCGGCATGGTTGTTTTTTCTGCTGCTTTATAAGTACTTGTCTTTAAGCGATTGATTATTCGAAGTATTATTATCCCACTGATCAGAACAACACATTAAAAATAAAAAAATTAAAAAACATTCGCCTATGCACCCTGGTTTCGGTGACTGTTGGCTCTCTTCATAAGTTTGTCAAACGAGCCCCTGATTTCTTTTACTTTGTCTGCTTATATATATATATATATATATATATATATATATATATATATATATATATATATATATATATATATATATATATATATATATATATATATATATTATTTTTTTTCAGACCAGGATTGAAAAAAACAGCGTGTGGTTGTGCGGTGGCAAGGTTTGCAATCGACAGCATGGTTCGGACCACTCTCTTTCATCCCGAACTTCCCCATTTCGCCGCATTGGCTAAAAAATCTGAAGCTGGAACCTGTTCTCTCAGAAGGAAATGAAATACGAAGGAGGAGTAATCAACGCCCGACCTTTGAGTCAGACACGTTTATTTTAAACTTGCTTCATTTACTTCATGCTATAAAAATCTCTCAGATCTAAGCACGTAATGTTATTTTTTATGCTGATTTGTTTCTAGCGATATAATGGTCCATGCACCTGGCTACCATTCGCTGAAGTCAAATTTGTCATTTAAAGGGAAAAGTATTTTTTTTTCTAAAAGGAGAGGCTAGAAAATAGCGACATCTAGAGCTCTTGAAATGTTGCTGAGAGGAATTTTCTTTTGAAGTCTGTCTCTTGTGCGGAAAGAAAAAAGATTCTTTAAAAAACGATACTGTCCCTAGAAAGGTTATACGAAAGAGAGCTTTTGCGACCGATGTCTATCAGCCGACGAGAAAGTAAATGCGGTCGCACACCGACACGCTTCCTTTCAAGAAGCATTCTAGAATTGTTAGACTTATTTTTGCCTACCAACATTTTGCGCGAATATATAGCTAATACTTACAATTCAGTAGCAATTTTAAACACTGCACTATATTACGTGCCCGTATCATCCACTTCAGATGAGCGATGCGCTCTGTGTTGTGAGATGTGATCATAGTGAGTTGGCATACAAGAATTTATATAACTTTATTGAAATCAATACATTCAGTGATTGCATTACTACGACTCTTACGCAATTTTAAACCCGTAGACAGCGCACTTATCGGTGCAGTACAAAGCGGAGTGAGCGACAAATGTTCTACACAGGCATTTCTTAGAGCAGTGTGCTGTTCTTGGTAATTTTTGTATTTTCGCGCATGCATCTTTATTGCAGTCGGTGACTGGAATCGGGATGCAGTCTGAATTTTATTATATTAAAAATTAGGTTAGAACATTATTAAAAATTTACAGTTTTTAAATAATGCTTTAAAATTAAATTTGCTTCTTTCTAGACGCATATGGCGCACTGAGTACCAGATAGGTGTCAGGTTGCAAGGAGGTTATGCAAATTTTCCTATCCTCAGTGGATGTAATAACTCTAAGCTAGATATCCCATGTAAACCGCCAAAAACTTTGCGATAATAAAATATATTCTTATTTGGTTGGTTATTATTAGCTCACAATTTACGGGCGGGTCGTTTTGTTGGATTATTAACTCGCCAGTTTGTGATAAGGCGACAGATGACGAATTCAGCAAGGAAATCAAAGTTTTTTCGCAACGTATTTCCCGCATTAAGGCAATGGTTAACAATAAATACGCCTTTAGAGAAAAACAGAACATAAACACAGTAAAAAAACTCATAAAATTGACGTTTTTTAAGCAAGAAACTGTATGTTGTCCGTAGCATCACTCTGAACACGAACGGTTCTTAACTGAAGACTATTTCTAGACGCAATCTCTAGCTCACTGGTCTCCGAAAGGTGAGGAGGGTCACTAAAGGGGTCCATCTTCTGAAGGTGAGCCGTAATACCTAGTATTAGGGGTGGTATGGGGAAAGTAAATATATACTGCGCTTGTTTACTTATCGCACCAAAATCGAGCGTGTCCACGCACTACAAACTTTTAAATAGAGATACCAGGAAGCTCCATAACAGTCTGCTCGAGCGACAGTATAACACAGGTACGTGTACTTCCAGCATCGTTTGCGCTTTGTAGTTTGTTCTTGCATTTTTTGCTATCCTACTTACGGGAAAAAGGTTCAAATCGCGAATTCCGAAATGCCGTAAATGATTGAAGTGAGGGAGCCACAGGCTTTTTTTTTGTTATGGATGTTCCAGAAACTAACACTTTTAAACGTGAAGTACGAAAGGATTTTCTTGTTTATTAAAATATTGTCACGAAGTGGTGACTGCAGTTAGGAGAGCAGAAAGGCTGTCAAAATGGTGTCTAAACAAAGCTCTTTATTTGGGATGACTTGCGCCCACAATTGAGCGAATCATTCGGCGGCGGAGGCGTCGCAACAAGCGTGCTCGCCGGTCGTCGGACAGAATGCCCGCCGCTGTCGGCCGTGCTCAATTTAAAGCCGACAGCGAACTTTCGACATAAAGCGTGCAGAGTTACTAGAACATTCTGGAACAACGTATAATTAGCTCTGCCTGGACGCCATCAATCGAGATAAATCTGCCCGCTTCATGCGTCGCAAAAAAAGCGATAAAGCGGCGTGGCGGCAGATTTGAAGAGTGAACATACGCTGCAAAGATTCGCGGCAATATCCTTCAGTTCGCCCATTCCAGCGCCGAATATTAACACTCTAGGTTTACAACACTTGGGAAGCGTTTCATCACTTGGAGTAAATAGGCCCACTGGAGCAAATGACGACGTGCGGAAATCAAAACCACCACTCTTTCTACCACCCGTCTAAATTTTTTCACCTTCGAGCAATCCCGGCGTGCTTGCGGCGGCCGTCGAAAGCACATAGTTTAATCTAACAATGCTGTTTGCTAGATCACTGAAAAAGATTTATTCTGATGGCTGCATGTTCCGCACACTACAAAGCTTATGCGACCAACATGAAAAGGTGTGCACGAGCGACCCAACGCAAACAATGCGTGAGTGTACGCAAAAGCTGCAGTGAGGCAAACGTAAGGAAGAGCGACCGACGAAGGCAATGCCGGCATGGAGATCTCTCGAGCGAAGAAAGTGACTAAATCGTTTTGCCCGGACAAAGTGGCGAGCACCGACAGTGACCGCCATCTGGTGACCGCCGAGAAACAGCGGCGCGTGTAGTGCATCGGCTGACAAAGTAAACAAGAGCAACTGCAGCGAGGTATGTGTACGCAGAGATAGGATGGGGAAGGTAGCCCCTCTAATAGTGAGGCTACTGTCGGTTCAGATAATTTAGTTTTGTTTATTTATTGTGCAACTCGAATGTCTTTACTTGGGTTTGTAGTACAGCTCATTTTCAGACTCTTGCTGGTGCAGCATCGCAGGTCCTTTTTTTTTTTCGCAGAATTCATACCCATCTTGACTCTGCATACGGAATGCTTGTATTCTGCGTCGTAGTTTGATTATAGCCCTCTCGGAGATGGTAGATATGCAGCACTGAGAACAAATATTCATGCATGTTTGCCAGAGTCCACTGATGTGTTGTAAATATGGGGTTTTGCAGGTCGCTTTCGTTATGTGTAGCTTATTACTACTGAGCTGGGGCTAGTTGATTTGTAACTTTTTAGGAAAGAATCGTCGAATCCGGAAATGCAGCTTTCGAGCTGTCGCTACAAACTCGGACGCAAATCATCAATGCCGATTATTATATGCGCTTGAGGAAGCTAGTGTGTCACGCTTATTGTTGCTTCGTCCTATTGTTAGAAGAGACGGATTGATTCAATAAACTGCATTTCTCTATCGCATCGCCTTCATTTAAAGCTCGTTCTTCTTTTATTTTCAGTCCAGTTTTCTGCCCGTACTTTTAAGCAAAAAATTTTGTACGCAAGGAATGCGCCTTATTATGCAAGGAAGGTTCTAGCCGCACGGCTATCACTCCAAATATTTTTTTTTATGTATTGCCTTGCACTTTCAAAATAAAAAATGCTTTGACTCTGACTTTGACTTTGAATTATTTGTAGGGCAGTTGACGGTTTGAAATGGTCGACCCTAGTTGAATTTGATTTCCAGCTCTTCAAAAGTGCTTTTCGGAATTCATACTCGAAGTCTTTATACCTTGCGTCAATAGCCCTCTAGTCACAGTAGACCAACGAAGACTACTTCATTAACTTGGAAATTGGAGTCGGAATAAACTCGGGCAGCTCTTCGTTGAAGCTTCACTAATGAGTATACGGAAGTGCGAGGACCCTTTAAACAGGCTTGCGCCTTCCTTTTACTTTAATCTCTAAAGGTCGGGATTTTTTAGAAGAAAGATCAAGCGTGAAAGCTACGGAGCATCTAAGGAGGAGCTCAGTTGAACATGCACCCGTGTAAGCGAAACAACAACATTACAAACGTGGCAGCATTACGGATTCTTCCTAATAGCCTTTCAATATAAATTCTTTACCTCTTTC
This sequence comes from Amblyomma americanum, assembly GCF_052857255.1. NCBI lineage: Eukaryota > Metazoa > Arthropoda > Arachnida > Ixodida > Ixodidae > Amblyomma > Amblyomma americanum. The sequence goes on from NC_135500.1 coordinate 132,645,207, forward strand.
TCCTAGCAAATTGTTCCAAGTGACCTTTTGACATACATGGAATTACGGAATAAAAATAAACTGAGTAAAAAGAATTGAATCTTTGACAATCGCCCAACTATACGTTATGAAGCTTCGTAAATCTTCTCTCGTGTCGGAGAAACCGACAAATAATCGAAACGTGTGTAAATTTTCTTTTTGGTCGCGAAGTTTCAAACACGGTTTTTTCAACGCAAGGAAACATCGTTGGTAATGGATTCCAGTGCATTTGTAGCCCGTAAAGGTGATATCACTGGCAGTTTATGCAAAAAAAAAACAGTCAAGAATATTTCCATGTTCAGCTCATAGTGACAGCCATAAAGCAGATGAGTTGGTGAAAAAATATTAGCTAATCATTTTCCTACAACCTGATTCGGTGTGGCAGATTGTTGCATAGTTCTTTTCTCTAGCTCGGAAAGGTTTTCATATTCTTTATTTACAATTTTTTACTTCTCTTTCGCCCAAATCTGTTTTCAAGGCTTGTTTTCTTGGGCTTTTCTCGTTCTTTTCTCTTCATTATTTTATTTTGTAGCATTGATTTGTCAGACTATAGTGCGCCGCACACTTTAGGATCTGAGTTTAGGCGCTTTACCCCGAGGAAGGCGCAGGCAAACGAGCTCTTAAGCCGCGAAGACTGCGTCTTTTGCCCAGGAGACACAAAAGCTGCCAGTTATAATCTCACCACTTAGTAGTGCAATTCCGAGCTTCATTTGACGCGGCATAAAGAGAAAGGGATGCAGACACTAGGGAGATCTTTTTTACGCAGAAAAAAAAAATCGGTGCCGTCACACAACGATCGAGGTGCGTCTTCTCTAAACAAGCAGATTCACTGTGCGTGTTTCACTCTCTTGCATTTTATTTCTGTTCTTGTTCTGTTCAATAGAAGATCGGAGATATCATTAAAAGAATTAACGTTATTTAAAGCCAGTTTGCGAGGAGGGTTGAAAGGAGGAGAGGAAACAGGAGCAGTACGAGGTGATGGCGAGTGAAAAAATGATTACCTATGAAAAAAAAATAGATGCAATGCCGTGTTATGAGAAGACATGCCGCGCATCTGTGGGTAAAGGCGGTGGTAAAAGACGTAGAGAGGTGCGGAGTCAGCAGCAAGTAGGCGTGGGGCGCAACCTAAATATTGGAACTCTGCCGAAAGCCGATAGCAATGGCGCACGCACACCTCACATTGGCAGCTACGCGAGCAGAACATTTCATCCTGCAGAAGCAGCAGCAACAACAGCAGCTACCACGGCACCAGGAGCCCCAGGCCTGCAGCGGCTGCCCTGAAAAACAGAGGGAATGAAACGGAGAACGACATAACGAGCAGGAAACGGGGACAAAAGACACAAAGAAAGGGAGCTGTATGAAAATCTTAGTGTGCTTGATACATTCCCTGCGTGCCTGCGAGGAAGGTGGGAAACACGCAGGCACGGAACTGAGAGAGAGCAGGAGAGGGCAGAGAAAACGTGTCATAGCCGAGGTTCGTGTTACGAGGCGATAACATTTTGTCTGGCAACAGCGGCGTCAGGCCTGGTCGGCAGAACAAATGCGAGGAAGCGCGAGCGTTAAACTTCGGCCTTCTGTTGTTCTTTTGTCTCCACCCAGGTTTGGCTTGGCTTCGCCTGGCTTCTTCTAGCTTGGCTTATTTACGTCGGCTCCCATCAGTAGCAGGCCCTGTGTTCCATAGGCCATTTCGGTAACGGAAAGTTTTAAGAGATATTAAGTAGGGCGTCTTCGCTCGCCTGTCTTTCTTTTCTCTACGTAGTGTTTGTCTGTGGGAGACTAGCTGACCACATTTCTCCGGTCTTTAGTGGAATGCACACAAATCTTGACAGTCTGCTGAGTGCTTTCAAGGCGAAGAAAAAATGTGGTCACCTCTCGTATGTAACCCTCTAAATTTCTTTCTTACTCTTTTTTTTGCGCTCTAACGCTTCTACAGTGCTCCAAGAACAGTTGTACCTCACGGTAAGGACCATCCCTGTAAGGAAGAGACATGTCATGCGATATTCATGTTGTCGCTTGAAGCAAAGACATGAATACATGTCACCGCCGAATTTAGACTTTTCTTTACTTCAAACGCTGTTATCAACCAGTTTCTTTTCTATACTGCATGTGCATAACTTCTTTTTGTTTTCGTGCGAAAGCACTACTGCCTCTTTAGCTGAAAAATGCTTGTGTGTGCTGAAGCCTCTGAAATTAGTCACGTGATGCCGTAAATGGCGGGTAATACAGGACAAATTTACTGAGGATTACTTTGGCAAACCCGGAGACATAAAATAAATATTGCCGCGACTGGGTTTCAAACCCGCGGTGGCGCAAACAGATCAGCTTCGCTCGCCACTGGACCAGAGCACTACGCTATCACCGCCGTCGATCACACCTCGTGTTAAACTGCAGAACACACTCGCACTGTGCATTGCACGTCGTCGTCTTGATCAAATTCTATCTGTGCGCAAGTTACGAAAAGAAAGGAAACGAACTTTCAATCGCACTTTCAGGTACATACGTGGCGTCGGTGTCCGCTTTCAGTAATCTTCTTTACACAATGTTACGTTGTTATGAATGCTAAACCAACGGCAATTTTTTCAACCAAACTTGTGTGTGCAGAATTAGTGTCATAACTTAAGTTATGAGAAATGTTACAGGCAGTTTAGGTGTGAATATCGCGCGAGTTTCATAAGAGAGGCAGCGTGTTCTGAGTGGCCGTAATGTCGACATTTGATCCTGCTGGTTTTCGGCGCTTTATAACATTGGGAAATAAAACCCTACAGAGCAAGACCTATGAGACCGTCTACGGTGCGCTGTTTTCGTGAATGCTGTATAGCCATGCGCAAACGCAAAATCTACGCCTCACGGTTCCGTGTTGCAAGCCCTATTGTCGCAAAAAAAAAGAGTAAAACTGGAGCTCCAGAAAGTGCCAGGTTATGCGTTCAACAAACACCCGAGTGAACCTACGATCTAAGCTATAGATCTAAGTTTTTTGAGCCATGGAAAGAAAAATGATTGATGTAACGTTAAGAGGCGGCGAATGTGTCGAAAAGATATTCATATCTTTGCATATAAGGCTTGTTGCGGGATATTTAACGGTGTATAGTGTAAACAGCGCAATCACAATTACGCAGCATATACCTTTCCAGGGTACACACAAAGAGGGCGATGAAAGAATTTTTTCACTAATATTGCCTTAATAAACTCTTCTCTGTGAGCGTACAAGAGCCAAGTACGTCTTAAGAGTTGCGGTACGCTCAGCTTGGTTCCCTTATTCTACTCAATCGTCTTGCCAGTGCAATTAAAACAATCATCAGTCGGTCAGAGATCGTAATTAAGAAATTTTGATGCTTAATATCTCTCGATGAGCTGCAGCCTTCAATAAGTCCTCTAACGTGAAAAAAAAGAGTAATCTTATTTTCAGATGCGCTGCTCCCAAATCCCTGTTCTTTGTCAGCTTCAATGAGTTAAAACCAAAGGAATAAAATGCTTCGAACATCATAGGAAACTTGCGTTTGGTTGAGGCTATGACAGAATGAACAAAATATTTGCCAAGGTGGATATTTTCTAAACTTCAAAAAATATTAAACCAACTAGCCCAGCAGCATGGCTTACTGAGCTATATTCCCTAAAGATCACACACTGGAGCGTTACTCTCACCTGGTTGAATCTTGGAGCTCGAAAGCAGTAGTACGCAGGGTAAGAGCCTAGCAAAAGTCTCTAGCGTTTGTCTGTCTGAGAGCAACCTGCATCGCACAAAATCTATCGGTGTCACCACCTGCCATTCCAGAGTACTGGAAAAAAGCTTAAAACTCAACAAAAGAGAGGAATACGCCGTGCTTTCGCAGTGCATACAAATGTATGAATAATCTCTCATTTTTTTTAAATTTTCTGAAACGGGTACTTATGCCTTCCATTTTAACAGATGTGCTCGATGTTTTTTACATGAAAATGAAAAATAAACATCCAAAGTACTGATTTCTCCCCAGAACATAAAATCTATCAATAATATTGTACCTAACATGCACCCATAGAACTGTTTCTTGTGCCTCTTTCTTCAGTACCATTTCTCGGTGCTGCCCACACGAAAGTTTCCTCCCGCGACTCCATCAAATCGGAACCTCCTTCGGTACACAGTCCATGCATTTTCCAGCAATATTGAAAAATAAACGAAATTTGACGTCATATCATTTGAAGATGTCAATCATAACACCAACTCGCTAGCGGCAGGTGGATTGTTATTAAAAGGAGCCTTGTCAACGCGACATGCATATTAAAGGAATTTGAATATTTCCTTCAACAATTGTGGTGTCAAAGCTTCCACTTTGTGCATCTGGTTTCCTCTTCGATCGCTCAGAAAAGGCTTTAAAACATTTACAAAATGGCGAGCTTTGACCGTATTTGCACAAAGCATCAAGAGAAAAATAACTTCAGCAGTAGTTGGTACAAATGGCTGTCCGATCACACACACAGGAACTGCCGCAGTATTAGGCAGAAGGAAGCCTTCAAATCCTTCGCCGATCCGTCTAAGAACCAACTTTCTGATGCGTTCTGAGCCAGGTAAGGTGGAGAGGGGCGGGAGGTGGAGTTATCAAAATAATCAAAACTCCTGCGGTTTCCGCCTCGGGGCGGACCCCGTTCAATTACTTGCCATCCCAAAATCCTTACTGATGGCGATATTAAGCAGGTATAAGGCGGCAGGATGCACAAAAAGAGAAGGAAGTGTGACGTTGCAAAAGGGAGAGGTAGCCTCGCTGTGCAGGCACTATTAACGGCACTAACGCCTCTGGAGTGGCTGAGAGAATTTAATAAGTGATTTAAGAAGTGACCACTACGATAGCCGTGACAGCCTTCTAAAGAAATAAAAGTACCGGCTCGAGGATAACGGGGCCGTAACAGCGGCGCTTGCCTGAGGCTGCACTTTAAAGGCAGGTGGAGATATTTTTTCTTCACGTGAACTTCGGGGGATATTAAAAGCCGTGTCTGGCTAGGGAGATGTGCACCAGCAAGAATCTTCTCGTGACGAGAAAATGAGAAAGTGGTTGCGCCCTACTCCTCTTCTCTCTACGCATAAAGATATCAGGAAATGAATAACAGCTCTTCTTCATCTACTGTTCTTTTCATTCTGACTCTGTGGAAATTTTTTCCGTTTTTATCTTTAGGTTTCACTATCCTCTTTTGTTTTCTCGTACTGCGCGCCTGTTATCCCGTCGAACGCAACCCTAATTAAGAGGTTCGCAACCAGGCGCTTATCCTGCATAGGGTTGAAAAGGTGTTAAAGAGAAAAGATGTTTCACACTTTACGTTTTCTTTTGAGATAAATGCGCCGCTGGTCTCTTGGCATGCTTGCTCACCTACAACGACTTAATATGACAACGAGTTTCGGAAGCTGTCTGCTGTCTTCTCCGCTTCTAACTCTCTATTCCTCGACTTCACTCGCCAGAGTGTGCGTTTACAAAAATATCCAGTAAACTAATGACCATTACAAAGCCTAGCATGTATGGCAGGGTAGCATGTTGGCGCTCCATGTTCAAACCACTTTGCAACTTGTCTTTGAACTGCCGTCGATTTCGAGTGTTCTCTAGAGTGTGGTTTTTCCATTTCTCGAATTTGTATTTGTGTCGTGGTTCAGTTTGTTACAGGGCGTAGAATATTTTTGCACGAGCTTTAACACACTGGCTGTGCTTTCTCGGAATGAGTGCGTGATGAGAGACAGAAAGCTGCAGCACTTTTTCCGCTACTCCCCAGCATTTCAGCCCGCAATCTCGGGAAATGGGAAGCGCTGCATTAGGGCACGTTTACACAGTGGCCGCGTACCCGGCTTTTCCGCAACTGAGGTGTCGACAACGAATTGGGTTTCTTTAATTTCCTTATGTTTCATTTGTTGTTGTTGTTAGCCTATCAAAAGATGTTTCACTTTATATTTAGCGCCTTCTTAGTTTTCTCTTCTTCCACTCATTTTCTCCTCCTTGTATTTGTGGTTTAGTAAAACGAAACAAAAACATTCACTTGTTATTTTTTCGTGCAGCTGAGTCGCCTATATGAAGCTCATGGAAGGTTCGGTTTCCAGTGCTTGCATCCTATTCTTTTCATCTGGAAACATTCTTGTGCTTTTCTCTGTGCCTTTGTTAGACTGTAACGAATGCGGCGAGCGAAAGTTGGCCCTTTTGCAGGTAATTTCACCTAGTAGTGTTCTTAGAACAAAATAAAAAGATGAAAACAAGAGTGATGATGAGGGCGAGATAAATAACCTATTGACCAAGTCATCTGGGACACGTCGGCCCCTGCGTCCACGCACGACGCCACTCCACTACACGTGCACGAGTTCATTGCGTTGCATGACCAGGCTGGCCCAGTTAGTAGCGATCTTCTGCCTCGCCTTGTTCGTCGAGCTCAGTGATGCCTTCACTCGTAAGGCTAAACTTAACAAATATGTCCTTAAGGAGCAAGTGAGGCAAAAATGAAAACAAGAAAATCGTGGAAGAAGGAAAAGAAAACCATTGTTTAACATTGTGTTTCACACGTTGCCTTCCATTTCCACACGCTAAGCCGCCATTCAAGCTCTGTGTGGCTTCTTAATGTAATTTTTTAAGTTAGTCGTATTTTAGCCTTCTTCATAACACAAACTGGAATCCCATGTGCACTGTAACGTTTTCTGCTAATTTATCATCCTGCGGCGTCTTAAGACGGCCTCGCCCATAACTCCAGCTTCGTGACCGGAAGGGGTAAATTTGTAAGGTAGGTATTTTTTCTGCATAAATAATTGCGCAAGCGCGAGCTTCATCCAAACTGCGCGAAATTCTTATGGAATGAGCTGATTCTAAACAACCCTTCAGTAATAAGACACTGTTCGCATCAAGCGAGACACTACCAATTCTTTCGGCTCTTTTACCTTCTCGTTTCGGCTCCTGTCACTGGAACCCGACAAGTATCACAGCTATTTGCGTATTTTGCCTGCATGTCCGAATGTGTCATTTCGGGAATGATCATCACATGCGCGAGGCATAGAAGAACCGCTGCTGGGTCCAACCGCCCTCATTGTGCATTGAAGACACTGTCGATATTTATAAATCAAACCTTTAGTTGGTGATGATGACGACAAACGTGCGACAGAAGCGCTTGTACAGTCGTGCGATGTAACATGGGAACGCGTGTCACGTTGTATAGACAGTGCAGGGTAGCGTGTGCTGCAAGTGGCATCACGTGCAGCATTCACGCAATTGAGACTATTAGGTGAGCGGATGCACTCTCGGAGCCAGCACCCGGGTGCCGCCTGCTACGCGTGCTGTTGGCAACGCACGCTAATAAGCGCCACGAAACCCCACGAACGGCTGCCTGATCGCCTTATCATGCGTGCTGAGAGCGATAATCAGATGGCGCTTTCAAGCCAGCCGGCCAGTGCAGTTTTCGATAGGAAAAAAAAATGCCAAGATCTTGGGCTGGTACGCTTTCAGTGCCACGTAGGGAAAAGAAAGAAAACGAAGACGTTTAATTTATCTAAAAATTGTCAAACTATTACTATAATCGGTAATGCTGAATTTTAGCTGAGCTTTTGACACGCCACCTGCCACCGCTGGAAGGTGGCGTGTTACGCTGCTAGCTACCCTCCGGGATCTTTCCTTGGCAGCCACCTTCCGCGGCTCTCACCATGGAAGATGGCGTTTCGCTCTGCCACTACCTGTCAACACTTCACCTGTCAGGTGGCGCATTACGTCGTCTATAACGCGGAAAGCAGGAAGGGGCGCGTAAGAGCTGCGCTGTGAAAACAAAACACAATCTTGATCGTTGGGCGCCACTATAAAATTCTACTATGCGCACGCATGGCGCACGAGAAGTGACTGTACGGTTGTGGCAAAGAGTAAGGGGCGACACATGCATGAGATTATAGACGCAAGATTGTTTAGCAAGAAGGCGACCGAGTGCGTCCGCACATCATCAAGTAATCTCTCGGATAAGGAAAAGGCATTTCTGGATGCATAGGGTTCTGAAAACTTTCAAATGAAAAAAACATAAGCTGCTCTCCACAGAGTGCCTCTTTGTTTTAAAGTTTCTTTTTGTTAAGTTTGAAGCTTATTTTTCGTTTCCAAAGAGAAAGAGGGAGCAGAGGCGAAGGGTCGATTTTCCTGACAAAGTTCTGCCACGTATAAGAGTGGCAGCGGCACAGACACGCGCAAAATATATATTGAAGCCTTTATAGCATCTATACAAATGCAAAGAAGAGCAAAAATGTTATAAAGTGATGAAACGTATATAAAATCAAAGCTTTTCATTGACATTTTATTACCTATATATATACTGAACAACCAAAAACCTCCTAAACAGATTACAAACTTAAAATTATCGATCAGATGAAACTACAGTAAGGAATAACATATGTATACTCAAAAGCATAAAATATGTTATGAGATGGTTATGAATTTATTATCTGTTAAATACCTCTTGATTTTTTTGTTAAACTAATAACAAATTGGCTGAAATTGGTGTCCGAGCTAAGCACCTTCATTGTGTCAGGTATCTGATACTTCCAACTCTTCTAACTTTAGCTTCTACCGAATATTGAAAGTGGCTTCTTCATTCTTGTAAATCATGCTCATAAATCTACTGAGCGTTTGATTTTTGTGGCTCACTCAGATATACCTACAGTCATATGGCGCTCCTTGTGCCAATGCTGGTGCGTTAGAATCCGGTAACTTTGTAGGCACACGCTTTCTATATCAGGAGTGTACAGATGCCACTGCAAGAGCCGCTAAACCACGCTCTTAAGTCTTCTTGCTGTTTATTATCTCCGCTGTATGTACAAACGTGTTCTGGAGTCTAACTATTTGTATCGGACGCGTAGCGTATTACGAAGCACCGGAGCAGTCGATAGCTGACTAGTGAGGTGTATTTTTTCTAATTATATTGCAGACGTTCGGCCGTTAAAAATATTCCATCCTCAAAAACGTTCCACGGTTCTATCTACGTTTCTCGCGTCCTCACTTTAAAGGAGTCTAGGTGCGGGGCACCCAGGTCGCGCTCATAGTATATATTGTTTCTAAACGTCGCTACTTTATTACTACAGAAGATTTCGGGGTCTGCAAACTGTTGTTGTGTTTTTTGTAATGGGGCGCATTGTTGTCACGCACCTTGGGGGTTTGAGTCTGGTGTTGTCGCCAAACTGCAAATTACTGGTTCTATTCGAAAAAAAGAAATGGGGCACAAACATAGGAAACTAAAATATCCCGTTCTTTCGTAACGGAAGGAAAGAATTTAGGAATGACTGTCACGTCACATTTGAAGCCAGACGTGAAGGCCCTTCCACGCTAGTTGCCCGCAGTCTCAACAACGCTCTTATGCGCATGCGAAGAAGACAATATCGCGCTGCGCCAGGCTGCCAGCAACTGACAGACGAGCTGATAATGCAGACGACGGCTCTGCACCAAACGTAACATTTGTCTCCGCCACCTGCCAAAGTCACTATGTATTCCTTGCGAAAACATGTGACTTCCAGCGCACTTTTATGAAGTCTCTCGCATAGCGAGGACCTCTCCTAGGCTTAACTTCTTTCATGCCTCTGCAACGTCCCCCCCTCCCCTACACGCCCATCGTTTTTGTTGTTTAAACCATAACTAATGGCAATCTGTCGGTTGAATCTAACCAAGATCACCGTAATTGCTCGCGAAAAGAGAACGCAATAAAACACGGAAACATAGTGCTTGGTTTATGTTTTGTGGTTTAGGGAGGTTTAACGTGAAAAAGGAACTCGGGCAATGGTACCCGCCGCAGTGAAAGGCTCCGTAAATTTCAACCACCTAGGCTTCTTTAACCTGCACTGACATCGCACAGTGCACGGGCCCCTAGAATTTCGCTTCCATCGTGTCCGTCTGCTTGTACATATTCTGGTCTACTCTAACCTGGCACAAGACGCAGCGCAATATCAACAAAGAAACCCATTTCAACACAAAAAGGCGACTACGACCACAATGCGGTAAACATGACCACATTGGAAATGTTGAGGGCATGCATTCTTCAGCGTAAGAGTGTTCGTTGCTACCTACTCTCTGTGAAGATTTAGGCATACCCCACGGACCAAATTTATTCCGGCGCCTTTCCCTCTGTTGCAAATTAGGGCAAAACTACGTCCACCGGACTTGCCAAGCGGCCACTGTCATGCCACCGTAGCTTTTTAGCCACCAACTGGCGAAGGCAGCTCTTCCGCGGAGCTCCCTAATCCGGCGGCCGCTCTCTAATTCGTGACCGCCTCATTAAACTCGCGCTGTCAGTCTCCCCGCTAAGCCCCCAACCCCCGACCCTCCTTCCTGCGTACTGACAGTGTGCGATAAGACGGCGTGTGCCTGCACACTTTTTCTGTCCCTCTCTCCGGTAGCCAGGAATGCTTATTAGCATTTTGCTGCAGCGTTAGCGCAGTCCCTGCGTCGGTGGCTTGAGGTTTGCAAATAGGAGGACAGAGAAAGCGAGGAGGATGCCGAGAGATGCAAGGCGTTCCGCAGTGCGTGCAAGAAGTTTCGACACAGCATGCATGACAGACGCACAAAATGGGCGCACATGGCGTATATATATACCTGGACCAAGAAAGATGATAACTTCAAACGGCTGAGCGACTCAAAGCCTTCGTTCAACCTACACGATTTCTGAACATCAGTGGGGCTTAGGAGCATCAAAGACCTGTTTCTGAGGTCTCGTCTCGTAATTTGACGCTGCGAATGTTCACAAATCTCTCGTTTTCTTTACTCTTCAGTATGTTTTTTATTTCCCTAATAAACGTTTCTTCGAGCAGTGATGTCTCCTCTCTCCCTTTGACGCCTTTTTGCTGGTGGATTTTTATTTGACACCGCAAGCATCTCTCATATTCCCTGAAAAAAAAAAGAAGAATGCAAACAACGTTTATCTTCACACACTTGGAGCACGCTTTTTTTGCATTCGTACGGCAAACTTTAAAAATTATCGTTTCCCCTTCTCATCTGTGTCTTATTGTCGCCTCAAATTGCTCATTGGGAGCAGAGTTATGTTTAGCAAAAGCAATAAAAAACTCAAGCCGTGTGACTCTGAAGATAAGTTGTGTCGAAACTACGGAAATCAGGAATTAGGTCGCAAGGTAAAATGAAGTAGAGCTTGGATTCCAGCGCCGCTCGATGTCAAGTAATGAAAATAGCGCCACTAGCAAATCAGGTCACACTGCACTTCAGAGCAACGGTATCTCATAACCGATTAGAATCGAAAGCAGAACTAGCAGAACATGCAGAAATAAAATTTTGTGAGGCATTTCGAGAGAAAACGGCAGCGTTTTGTCGGGAAAAAAAACTTAAAATGCCTTTCAGCAGCCCTTACTGAAGTCAAGGATATGGAGGAAGCAGAGGGAGATAGACTCGTTATTTTTTTTGCAAAGCATAATAGGGACACTACATAGCTCAACCATATCCCAGCCTGGCGCGGCCGCGACCACCAAGGCTAACTCCCGCTCCTCCCGCTAGGGGCGCTGCATCCGAGCACGTGGTCTGACGTCACGTCAGCTGAGGAGAAACGGGGCTCAACTCGCGCGGTCGCCGCGCGGCCGCGACCACCAAGGCTAACTCGCGCTCCTCCCGCTAGGGGGCGATTGTCGTCGCGGCATTGTATAAAAGAGCCCCGCTCCTCACGCCGAGGCAGTCATACAGCGAGATGCCGCCTACAGACAGGGAAGCTCGGCTCGGTGGAGCATTACCAAGCATAAACCAAGTGTATCCAAGCATTACCAAGTATAACCAAGTGTCACCAGGCTATACCCTTTCACAAATCTATTATGCTTCGCATCCTAGGCTGAACCTTGGCTAAGCCAGGCCATTTTTCTGTTTAAAGAACGTTCTTTGAGGGTGTTTTACTGTCTCGAAAGGCATTCTTGAGTCAATAACACAAAATTTCTAAAAATCTCTCATTGTTTCGTTTTTGTTTAACTTAGTGTAAGTGTTATTGATACTGGCCGATCATATTGCCAAATTTTATAACGCGCTGCAAGCGTTTTATTTGTTTTTTTATTTTGTTTTTACTGAGTGCTTACTCTTTTTATACTCCAAGAGAAGACAACTTGTGAATGATCCCAGTGCGTCGCTACAGCGTCTATTTATGCACTAAACAACTGATACATGCCACTTGATGTTGGTCACCAAGCCTGCTGGCAGGTTGCCCAAAACAGGTGGGCAGGTAGCAACCTGCCCACCGTGGAAGCAACCTGCCCACCGTTTTATGTGGGCAACGTGTAAGAGGCTTCCGGCAAAATTGAGTGAAATCTGACATTGTTTGCTTTGTGTAAACTCAGTAATAAACGACACAGTCGTGCTCAAAACAACTCCAGATTCTTGTATTGTCGCACTACTCAATAGTGATGTCGCGAAGAAAGAGGACAAAACACTGCTGCAGAAATTTCTTTTGTTTCTCCAAGTGCCTGGAAAAAATACAAGAAATTTCTAGTGAAGACAGGACAATTTTCTCTACTGTATTTTCACTGGGTTTTGTTGCAATGTAGCGCAGATTGTTTCACAAGCTTGAGACTGACCATTGCGACAACTGCACAGCATAGATTGGCCACAGGAGAGAAAAAAGTGGGATTTTCTCTATTAATTATGCAAAGTTATTCTTGCAAGGATTCTTTCATAAAGTGCCATAAGCAAAGGAACACGGTTAAATGCCCGGTTTTCGAGTGGACTCACTAGATCAAGAAAACTTTTTACAGAGGGGCATAGTTAAAGATTATATCTTCCCGGAGGCATCCTGGCACCACTAACAGTACTTTCTCAGTTCCGAATTGAAGTCTTGGTAGCTGCGCAACTGCGCACTTCCTTCATATTTTGAAGTGTCATAATTTCTGTTTTTTCTTACAGCATGATAGCTTGGCATTGTTTAAGGTTTAAGTGGGTTTAAGGTCTCAAGCGACTCAGGCTATGACGTACACCGTCCTGGAGGGCTCCATGTATGATTTGGAGCACCTGCGATTCTTTAATGTGCACTGACGGCGACAGTACATGGGCCTCCAGCATTTCGCCTTCATTAAAATGTATTCACCGCGTTTGGTATTGAAGCTACCGGTTTCGGGTCAACGGCCGAGCACCATAACCGCTGAGCCATCGCGGCAGATTGCTTGATAGTTTACCCTCGAATGCAAATGAAAAGGTCGTTCGCGCAGTGCAGCTCTTCTGCGAGCATCGTTTGAGCCTTAGAAGGTCGTGAGAAAAGAATCGCAAAAATAAAATTGCTTTTCGCTGTATGAGATTCCGGGAAAATTTTTTTCATAAACTTGAACAGTCGAACTCATATCATTACTCTTCTCAAGGTCGGGCTAAGGATCTCATCGACGAAATAGTTCTATCAATTAATGGGCAAAACAGATGAAAATATTTTGCAGAGATCGGTGTATTTGAACGGTGTGAGGTGGGGCTCACTTGGTAGAAGTGTCAATTATGCAGTGCATATGTGGATGTGAAGTACATCGTCCTGACGCAAAATTAACAGTATTTTCCTAACAACGCCACCGAAACGCGCTGCTTCATCTCTATATCCGTGCGATTTGGCTATTTTCTCTACATCGTAATCCTAATGTCGTGGTGCGTTGAGGGAAGTTTGGCAGGCAGGAATGCATCGATAGGTTTCCAATGGAAACTTTTCTGGGCGATCTTTCTTCCGCAAAATAAATACATTCGGGCTACAATTACAAGGGAAAGAGTGTTCAGTGGTCGTATCCCTGGCGCTGTCAGCCGCGCCTTATTTAGGTCGTAACTAATAACGTGAGAGGCAAGGCACGAAAAGCGCCTACGACAATTTCAAAAATCACTGAAGCAGTTGCGGTTGCCTACGTTAGCCTAGATAAAACTGCTCGCCTCTCGTGTCGCAGCAATGAGATAAGGCAGCCTTTCGATGGTTTCGAGCATGAACAACCAATCAGTAGGAATCTACAGCAGAATCCGAACATTATGCTTTTTGGCGCCAAGGTCTGGAGCTGACGAAAGCAATCTCAAAAATTTAATTTTGTTCTGCATCTTTTTAATCTTTCTGTGTGAGTGACAGCGATTATGCTAAAGCTTGATGCTTCTGCTGCCGTCAGAGAAAGACGGCTGCATATTCATCACAGACAGAAAACATCATTGAGCAGTTAAAAGTGTCTTAGAAAGCCAAAGGCGAACGTTTTTGACGCTAACGAGAGCGTTAACTGCAAAAACAATGCAAGCCTGGCGGCGGGCAATCTGCGTCTAATTTGGTTGTTGCTGTTAAATGTCACAAAATAAGAAAAACATGCGTTTATAAACTCTTTACCGTTAAAAAACTGCTTTTGTGCATAAGCGCTGGTTAAGTCAGCCATTAAAATTCTGTTTAAGCACCCTATTATGCAGCTAGTCCTAAAGAAAATTTATCAGCTTGTCCTTTTCCTTTTTTTCTCTACTGTACCATCGGAATCGTTATTCGTCATTTAATTTAGTGTTCTGAAATTCCAGACCTGTGTCCACCATTCGTTGACCAACAACCACACAGCGCGAGTGAACACAATTTTTATGGGGTAAGTTTTAGTTCTGGCTTCATTCAAGTCCCTCACTATTGTCTCGCTTTTCTTTGGCTTCATTCTTCTTCTTGTAAAGTATATATTATCAGTCCTCCTTCGACCTAACATAATGTGCGCAGGTTTTCTTCCGTCGGGAAGTATGGAAGCTATAACGTATACTTGTTCTCTAACTTCAGTTTTGTTTATACAGCCCCTATTTTGAGAAGGAATGAATTTAGTGTTGTTTATAAGAAAAATTATGCATGAAAATAGCGCGAACTGTGCGGTTAATCGCTAAATATTGTTTCTTTATTCCTGGTTTTCAGCATTTAGGAAATGGTGGCAGTGGACAGAGAGGAAATTCTGTGTCCAAAGCACAGTCCTTAAGTTCTTGTTACCAAACCCAGGTTAATTGTTTTTGTGTAGTGGAATTCCAATGGGTGTGCAAATACTGAAGCGCGAAAATTTACATGCTCAAGATAGAATGTTCTGTTGGGAAAGGGTATGACAAGATTGTGTTTTTATTTTCAAAGTCTGCCACGAAGTCACACCTAGGCATTAGACAGGCGCAGTCAAGAAAATAGAAGGCCGTTGCAGATTCCGTTTCGCCACAAAGACGCAGCACCAAGCTCTCCTTTATGTTTCATGTAAATAAAAAATATCCAATCGTTAAAGGATGTCGAGGAACTTACTCCTTACTAGATTACCTTTAATTTAAAAAGGAGAGTCTGCACTCAGTTAGCTCACTTGTCAATATACTTTCTTCGTGCTTACGGACCGCCATAAGTTTCGGATTGCGTATCGCGCACACCATGCCAATTATTTCAATTTCTGGAATGCTGCAGTTCTGTGCAGCCGAGCACTTTTTGTAGCCTCCGTATCTTCAGAGACACGATGGTTCTCAATGGAATGATCAAAGCTTCCTAACTAAAAAAAAAGATGTGTAAATGAGACTGAGGTAACAGAAACCGTAGAAGGAAAGAAAACAAGTACAATATATTAGCGGCCCCTGAAAAAAGGAAAGAACCTGCAACAAACGCTCTGCTGTGAGGACAGAGGCGATTAAAAAGTGCACTGCCTGAGAGCGAGGCGCGGGTTCTGCTGCCGTCAGCGTCGACTATGTTCGCCTCACTCAGTGGTAACAGTCACGTCCCAAGACAACGCCCATCGCACCGGTACGGCGCTGACTGTGCCGAGCACGTCGCCGCGCTTTTTCGACTCGAGTTGCACCGCTCCCATGTCTCGGCGTCAGCGCCCTCCGTGTAACGAAAATATCAAAAAAAAGTAGCCAACAGAGGAAGAAAAGGAGCTTGAAGTTGTGATGACAAACTAGCGTGCATTGAGCTCTGCGAATCGTTTTCAGTCCGGTAGAGGGCAAAGCGGAGAACGAAGTGAGAAGCGCGAAGACCAATCCCGTCAAAATGAAAAAGTTGAGTCTTTCACGTCGTCCGCGCGCTTTTCGGGTTAGTGCCCAACGAGGGTCTCTGAGCCACGTGTGAGAGTTATGGCCTGTCATTCTGTGTAGTGCTTCCCTCTCGGTAAGATACCGAGGCACTGCGTAGGATTCATGTTACTTTCCTCGAGACAAGAATTTTTTTCTCGAAGACAGACAGAAAGAAGATTACTAAATTATTCTGAAAAAATGATAGGTCATGCTGTGCAAGAGCAAGGTATGAATTCGCTATCAAGCCGTTGACCACACTAACGAATGCTTAACTATTTTTCACGCAGCGAACACCTGTTATACCTGTTATTGGCCATTGAAAACACCTCATCATATTCACTCTTATCTTCAGCTGAACCACTGCCCCACTGTCTTGTTCACACGGCATCACTCCCCTTCTTTTGTTGCTTTTATTCGCAACAGTAGTGTGTTTAAGACGCTGTTTAAGACACGCCAATGCATTGCCCATTTCACCTGGTCAGTGCTTGGCGCGAGGCCGATGCAACATGGTTGTTGTTGTTGTTGCGACCGCAGGAAGAATGGAAAGAAGTGTGCACGAGCCTGCCCACAACCGCTGCCTCGTGCAGACAATAGGAGAATTGCAAGATAGGAGAGTAAAGATTGAAAGAAAAGACATGCGTCGCAACAACCGCGTCATCAGAAGCCCTCGCCACATGTGCGAGAGCCCCTAGACTCCAGCCCTGTAAGGCCAGGAAACCATCACAGCTGCAACCATGCAACTGGGCTAAGCGCGGATGTTTTATATGCAAGCGCGAGGTAGCTTTCCATTACGTCAATGGATATGAAGTTTGTGTACGTTATCCACCTTCTGTTCGCTCACGCCACCTAAGATGACATCGTGGAAAGTTCCGCCGTTACTACTGCTGCCTTGCTACCGAAACTATGGTCATTTCCATCTGTGAAGCACCACGGTACTTGTCGTGGTTATGAGGTTCCGTACTTTCGAACGAGAAGTTCCTGCGTTCAAATGCGACCCGTGGAACTCTCTTAAGGAGTTTTTTTCTGTTTGTGTGACGCGAACGGACCATACACTTATCGCTGAAATTGCTCACGGCGGCTAGTAATGCTTGCTTATTACAAGCAAAACGGCAGGCAAACAAATTTTTCTTTTTGATCATCAAGCTGGACAAATATCTGGTGCATTTTTTATTTTGCTTGTTGGTGCAATTATGCTTACTCCAATGAATGCCTACTGGCACGCCGAGGAAAGCAGGCTGACCTGCTGCCTCTTTCCTCTACATTCCTACAAACCGGATTCCATTAAAGTTAGTTGTAGGAGTAGGATATGTTGCAGGCACCAGAAGCAGAATTCTTAGTTTGCTAATTGAAAAAAAATTTTGCCTGCCTAGCTGGAGACCTTGAGGATGTCACCACATTTAAGTTCGCGTTCAGAAAGAACTTCTTAGTTAAATTGCAGCTATTCTTCAGCAGAAGGAAGTCAGATACTGCCCTCGCTGCTAGGTCAAAGCACGCGAAGCAGCCCGTTGAAGTGCTTGTGTAGCAATATTATTTTAGATATTTTTATTGTAGCAACTACTCTTCCAGACAACGTGTCCGTGTTAGGACACTTTTGGTGGAAACTGTTACATCTCCCCCCGTACCAAAACGTTGATCGGACGAAGCGATTGCTTCTATTGATTCAAAAAGTCTACTCTAGCTCAACACCAATAAAAGTAAAGGTTAGTGTGCAAATAGAAAAATTGGCTGACTGAAAATACTTTTTAGCACTATCGCATTTTTATTTTCTTCGCGAGGTACCTTTAATAATAACTCCTAATTAACTAAACGACAGCGATAGCTAAACCTATTATTTCGAGCGCAGCTGTTTTTTTTCTGCAAATCTTGCAAGGCCAACTTGCCGCAATTGAAACAACAAAAATATTTGAAGGAAGTTGAAATTACTGGTGAGAAGAATATACAGGAATAGAGCTACGCTTCTTTCCTAGCAATCGCTTCTTTCAAGCTTTTTTTTTGCTTTAGGGACGTTATTTTCAGAATAAGGCTTTGTTCAGTCACGGCTTTCATACCAGATCCGTGAACTTTGTTCCTTGCTGAATTTAAATTAGGACTTCAATGTGGCACCTACCAATCATTTAAGGGGTACTTGAATAAATTGGAAAATTAACGGTATGCTCAAACGTTGTCGCAAATGAATTTTCACTACCATATCATGCTGTGGCAGTTACCCCTTTGCTAGAATATTGCATATAATTATCTATAAAATGTGGGTACTCACGCGACTTGGCAGACTCGCACAAAAAACCCTAGTGCGTGAATGATCTGGAGCTAGCAAAAACGCTGAGCCTGTCTTCTACACAGTTGTTGCTTGCGCATTAAAACACTTCACTCGTTCACTTGGTGGAAAGCAAAAGCAAAAAAGAATGAAAACAATAGTTGTATATCTGACATGTTTCTCCAAAATTAGTCGCTTGCTTACGAGTTAAGCCACGGTATAACTAAAAAGGTTTATTCAACTCCGCGATCTTCCAGATTTCTACCGAAAGTAATTTAACGCTTGATTATTCCTGCATGAAGCAAACTTTCGCTACTAATTGAAGAACATTCCCGAGTAGCATATGATAAGGAAATCAATCCGCAGTGTCATTCCAATGGTAGGAGCTCTTTTGGGATACTCTTCACGAAGTGCAAATTTTTCGACGCAGAACTGAGGCTTCTTTCGAAAACCTTATCCCTTTAGCTTTTTATGAGACTCCCACAACATCATGAATTGCTATGCTTTCCTTCCTCTAGTAAGTTAGGAGGTCATGTGTATGAATGGTCTTAGCCATATTGCATTCCCGAATCTTTTGTTTCTTTTTTTTTCCTTGCAGAATTACTAAAACGTTCTGTAAGAACTGATACAGAAGCTTTAGTTGCATGAAGCCGTAAATTCTACCTTGCAATCTTGAATTTCACAACCACTCTCATTTTCCTCCCCATGACGATATATGTCATATTAAAGTCGAGTGCTCTAATTAATTTCAAGGCGAAACTCAAGATTCAAGATGGCAACCGAACGAAATGCTCCAGCCAATAAAAAAATGCAGAATGTTCTCCTAAAGTACCGAGGAAGTGAGAAAATGCCCTGATAAATGGGATAAATATTTTTGCTCGATAAAGCTAAAGAAAAACAGGAAGAACTCGAGTTTCGATTTCAGTGTCGCTGTTGTAAATCCTGGACCTTGATGTAGAGAAATACAGATAACCTGCGTCTTAATAAGCCTGCTACGAATATGTTTTCGCGCGACCCTTAACAAATTCAGGGGTTGTCTTGTTAAGCCACCCTGCAGTATACAAGACAAACTCATGCTCGCTTGGGCACTAGTATAATACTCATGACTTGGTGCTCAACTTTCTTGCAAGTAGCCGGTAATAACGAAGGCAAATATTCACGAGGAAATTTGAAGTGCAAACTCTGTGTCTGTTATTTGCTTTAATGTTTTCTTGGACTGAGGACCTTGTGTACCATGTAGATATCAGACGGGAGAATAGTGCAGCTTCCACTTTGGCTAATGTTAGCTACCGCACAGCCAGATATTATATGCGTTAGTTATATCCCATATCTCGACATATTTGAGACAGGAGTACTTTTACACCTGTACTAGATGAAAATTGCGGTGTTTTTTTATATTTATTTCCTAGTTGTCTGCTTTCAGTGCCTTACTTTCAGCAAGCAGACTGGAATTTTGCTACGTTATGGAGTCCTAGTCGTTTCTCAGAGATGAAGTACATCTTGCAAGATGTACATCTGTACATCTTGCAGTTCAGCGGTACGAAATGCCATCATCTCTTCCATGCGGGCCAGCTAGAGCCTGAGGTCATAAGCCTACGAAACAATCCTCGAATGATACTTTTATTGCCTTAATTTTTTCCTCGAGCGCAGCGTTTGACACCATTTCAAAACACATGAGCCTTCCGTAAAACCTTGCGAAGGCTACATTAAAGTGCGAGCAATAAGTTGGCGTACATCGCCTCAGCGGCTAATGAGCAGTCAGGCTAATTCATGGCAACAATAGCATGAGCTGGTCAGAGCAAAAACGATGCAACAACCATGTTATTGAATATTATAACTCGCAATTAAAAAATGGGGCCGAGTTGTTTTCTTTTCTTCAAATTTTGTGGTTTTCTTCTAAATCGCGCACGCAGCGTCTAGAGCTTCTAGGCCGACAGCCAGGCAGACCTCTGCTGTTCAGTTAAAGTGCCTCCTCCTCCTCCTGCTCCCCTTTGATGTTCTGACACCGCAACATGGCTGCAGTTTTAATCCACCCGCTTGGCATGGATCATGCAGCAGCGACAAATTCGCTGCTTTTCATGCAGTACGCCACAAGTTCGATTCCTAAAAGAGAAATGTCAAGTGCAGATTCAAGGTCGCTTAGGATGTCGACTACCCCCCTCACCGCCTGTGTTGTCCGAGCATTTTGCAAGAATGTCTCGGACCCCAACAGGTTTCTTCATGTAGCAGCAGTTGTGCCTGCATGCTCATTACTGACTGCTTAAAGCTGTTCCATTGACTTCATGAAAAGATTTTGACTTGATAACGAAACTAAAGAACATACGCCGGACGCGTAGTGCCAAGATGATATGTTTTCAAGAATTGCGTTTGAATCCCGTAAGTTCACAGGTATGAATGTCCCGAAAACATAAACATTCGCAAGTCGGAAACCATATGGCAGATTCATAAAAACGTAGCACATACTTTCCTCCGTCCTCGGTTTGCTTCCCTGTTTTAGTCCTCCCTCAAGAACACGCAGAAATAACGACGTTCCTTGGGTGCAGTTGAAAACATTCCCTGCTTGGCTTCTTCCGTGAAAACACTGTTGCTAACCACGTCCCGAGAGCATCAGAAGCAGTTCCTGTCCCATTTCTTCCGTCGTTATTGCTGTGTGGCAGAGATGCGGGAATAATAGAATGCCGCACGAATCGCACACAAGCCTCCGAGCTTTACAATTTTCAGTGCATCTTCCTTCCAAATGCTCACTCCACTTCTTTCACGTGTGTTACAATTCGAGAAAAAAACGCTGAATCAGAAAGAATCTGCCTACATGCGTGCTATATTTCAGAGTAGCACTCGGGCATCACGTTTTTTCCTTGTAAACATTCTTCTGTCGAATTCTAACGCGGTAGGAAGGCGCACGAGATGTTAGGAAAGGAAATAAGAAAATAACAGCGGAAATTGAAAAAAGCGCGGTGGACGGAGTGTTTACGGGAAGATACAAGAGCGTGCACAGGCACAAGATGCTAGCATATGCCTGCCGAGCTTCTCAAACACGCGTGGCACCAACGTACTCTGTATAGTGGCGCTGGCTGTCTTTCATCCAAGAGTCTTTTGGAATGGTGAGCTCAAAGGAAGAAAACGAAAAGAGAAGCGAACAAAGTCAGTAAGAAGGGGCGGAAAAAGCTTTGGCTTGTATTCTTTGAAGTTGAGAAGAACGTGGAGAACGCCAGAAGAAAAAGGAAAGAAAGAAATCACGAAAAGCGGCTCCATGTTGACAGCGTCCTTCCGATGGCTCTCTCTGCGTGGTGTTGTTCGAGTATTTGTTTGGTTTTTGAATACGCTAAGCAGGTGAGAAAGACAATTTTAGTTTACGGCTTCTTCTTAGCGATTTAGTAAAGTAGTTTAGCGCGCTTGTAATGTGTTCGTTCCGCATCTTTCTATTCACTATGTCTCCTCTCCTATACAGAGTGGCAGGCCTGTTGTGCTCGATTAGCGAAGCTCTCCTCTACAAGCAAACGCTCTAGCCTCAGGAGTCCCTTTTTGAGACTTCTGTGTTCTCATTTCGAATTTATCGATCGCTGAGTTTTATGTTCAGCGAGCTTCAAGAACTGAATCATCCCACTGCCTGTTTTATCTCATTATCTATGTTTGAGTTATTGTGAGTTCAGTAATTGACTTCTTTTTGTAAAAAAAAGTGGCTGACTTGTGAACTTTGCTTTCTTTGCCGTCAATTCCGCGTGCAATGAATTTTTCACTCGGTTAATGAAAGTGATTACAGCAAGTTCCCGACTTGTGATGTCCACCTGCAGAATTAGGAATAGACATGGCAGGTGAAAGAGGAGTCTTGTTTGCAGCTATATCGGTCATCAAGTGGCCCTAGTTTTTGTTTTCCATGGAGCTTTCGATCGTCTCTCATGCGAGGTGCTCTTCAAGGAAAAAGAGTAATGGGAGGATGCAACCGCGTTTGCTACTTTAACCCAATGAAAACTATAGACACGACCCGACTCTACAGCGCACGTCCATCTTTGTCATTTATGCATGAGAATATTCCTCGCGTCTCCTGCCCCTTGTCGCGGCCTCATCGCCACACGAGTAAGCCGAGGTAAGGCTTCGTGCTTTTTCTCCCCAACTACCAGTGAAACTCCCGCTATTGTAAGGACGCACAGCCCGCCAGTGGGTGTCGATTTAGACCTGCTCAGCAAAAAAGAGGAGCTCAGCGAAGCTCACTAGAGCGTCTGTCTACGAACAATTTTATTTAGAGATGAGCCGAGCGTTTTGTTTTTATTTGTAGATATTCTAGGATTATAAGACCTCTTCTTAGGTCCTATCTCACGTACATGAATCAAAGCATAAGCTCATTTCTTCATATTTTGAGGCAACTGTGCTTGTACAATATTTGTGAACCAAACTTGTGCTCCGCATGAAGGGAAGGGCTCAATTGTAGTGTATGAAGCAGTGCGGTAAATTGTATTATCACGAAAAAGCGCAAGAATATGAGTGAACTTCTGGTGCGGTAAATTGTATTATCACGAAAAAGCGCAAGAATATGAGTGAACTTCTGGTTTTTATAATAAATGCTGAAAATCTGCCGGCGTAGAGATATTGAAGCTGAATGCAAAGGAAGCAACAGCAAAGCCATGGCGTTCACGCAAACCACAAAGCACCTCTACAGTGACAGTACAATGCAGTTCAGCGAAGGTACCAGAAGAAAGATGGCAGAGATACCCCACTTTTTTTTTATTCCGAGCACAGGAACCAGAAATTTTTGGTACAGGCTCTTAAGCACATTCGCGCAATTGTCTGTCAGTAATCGCGAGTGAGATCCTAACACCGAAAAATGTCGGCTTTTTCCTTTCAGAAACCAAGTAAATAAATATCTATGCAAAGGAAAAGCAGACATTAATGGGAATGCATGTTTTTTTTTCTATATAGAGCCCTATGCGCGCACCATGCTGTGATCTTTACGTGAAACGCGTATGCAGGGCGTGCGCAGCATGATTTTCGAGTTACATTAGGTTACACTATGAGGACAGAAAACGCGTGCTTACGAACGCCAGAACCGGGATGGAAGAAGAAATGGAGGTCATGTATTCACGTGTCGCACAACAAACATCTTTTTCAAAATTCCCACGGCTGAACATAGCAGGTCCATCTGCGAGCGTCAAGATATCTTCATCACAGATATGTTCATCGCAGTCGACCGCAAAATATAACAGCTTTCATTAAGACCTTTCCATATAATAAAGAGCAAATTAACGCTTCTAGGTGATCTTAAAAATTGTGGAGAAGAAAGTTTGCGCAACACAACGATCTGGTGTTTGTTTAAAAAGTCTATAAGGTGTTGTTATGGCTGCCGATGCAACGTAGTGCTAACGGCGTTAGTAGCCGCTATCTCTCAATGTTCAGCCCGGTCAGAATCTACTCAGTAGACCTTCCTGTACGCCGGTTTTACAATATGTTCCCTTCTTTTAAATACTCTTGGGAACAAGGAGGAGAGAAATACTTTTTCTGCCATCTTCGATGTATTTTCTTCGACTTTTCTAGCAGCTTTTACTTATCAACTGCCAGAAACTACTTTATTGACGTGAAGAGAGTTTTTTTACGAATAAAGTTTTATTTCAGCACAGGCTTTTAGACACACTGCAAAGTGAAAAATTAGTGTTGTGAACAACCGATGGGTGCTCATACAATGTAAAGTGACACACCTGCGTTAGCAGTATTGGTTTTTTGCACTTCGCTTTTAAAATGCTCGCCTTACACAGCGTTTCCGAATTTGTTATAACCCTACTTTTCTCATTATGCTGCTGTTAGAGCTTTTGGTAAGTGGCGACTAATCGAGGGCATAGAGTGGTTATAGGTGGGTGTTGGGTGTAGGCTCGTAGGTAGGAGATGAATTTCTGCCAGTGCGAGACCAGAGGTGCAGGCGCACTGGTGCTAACGCAATAACTAATGAATTAATCAGTTAACTATACATGCCGTGCAGACTAACATACTCATACCGGTGAAAATCAGCATTTTATGCAGGTAAAAAACTTAATGAAAAAAAACGACGACAGCAGAGAAAGTTATCACATCCAAGATGGCTCTATCTGGGAAAACGACCAGCGAGGAGCAGGAATTGGAATTTGTCCTTTCCTGAAACGTAAATTGGCTCTTACCAATTGTGCGGAATTGTCCAATACTTCACCACCAATGTTCCTAGAATCACAATATTTTGTGGTAATGAAACTGAGAGCAGTAAAATACCTAAAAAGAGAAAAACGTTTTTACCTCTGGGTGACAGACAGGCAACTGACAGATTAAAGACCGTCTTACGTGCATTAGGTAGGAGACTCTAGAAGGGAAGTAATCATGAACATTCTCTAATTAACATGTTTTCTTTTGTTTTCTTATTTCTTTCCAACATTTTTTTCTTCTTTTTCTTCTGCTCTTGTGGTACTTCCGGTAGATATAACTTTTTCTTTACCAAATCTCTAGTTCTCATCTTTGCCTTCTTGCTCCTGATCGCGCAGCCTTCTTGGTTTCACTTAAATTCAAGGTAGTGGCAGCACTACGTTGTGGTTATGCGGTTCAGAATGCACACACAGCAAATTACTTCAGTCGCTCGAGTCCAGTGTAAAGATTTCTCCACATTTCTGTCTTGCTCTTTGTGACGCCTCCGTGATAGCAGCTTGGCCACAAAAATTGCCGCTATCATAAAAAAGAGTAAATCACAGATTTTAATCAAAATCAGTTTAACTAAAAAGAAGATAAACTGTGCATCAACAGAGATTCGTGAGGCAGATTGTCTTTGTTTCCTTCCTTATTTCACTGTCTTTTCTTTTGAAATGTCTCCGTTCATGGCTGCGCCTCTCGGCAGTGACCAGTCTGCATTTTCAATTGCACAAAAAAGAACTGTATTGAAAGACGGGTGAAAGTGTCCTTTCATTCTTTGTTCCAATGCGTGGCAGCGCTAGCGACGCAAATAATCTTAAATCACTGTATTTTTCTCCAGAGTTTATTCTCTGCGCATCTCCACCATCATACTCCAGAAGGAATACATCATGTCCGCCACGTCCACAATTTTCTTTCCCTGTCACAAGTTCCAGCTGAGCCCAGGTACACAAGCAGAATGCACAGTCGCCAGAGCTGACGCAAGCGCGGACATTTAGTGAAAGCGACAAGGAGATAAGGCAAACTTAAATTATCAAACAAAGATCAAAGGTGAAAAATTAAAAGTATAAAAGAACGCGACTACGGACGTGGGTTTGCGAGCGGAAGACCGAGAACGCAGGCTCAGTTGTTGCAGACTATATATCGTAAAGAGAAAGGTTAAATGTTATAAACATTCAAAGAGAGTAATTCTCATACAGTGTTCACTTTAAACACCAGCATCTACACAATTGCCACGCGATGACAATAACAAAATAACGAGTGAAAATGACCTTTTCGGCTGGCTTCGGCGCGTTTTACACGAAAGCGTCCCATCCGGGAAACTTCATTCCTTAACTTGGTTGGTTGCGCAGGAGTTTTCTAGCGGATGGCGTACAGGGGATCCCAGTGTTCCTGTGTTTGAGGTAAAAGACAGACTCATATAACGAGCTATTTAAGAGATTGGCCGAAGGATCAACTGCAATGCATACTATTTCAGCATCATCACGGGAGAGGAAGCACGGTAGCGGAATTGTCGTGTGTATGGCAGAATATATTAAAAATGGTTTAGATATCTTGGGGTGCGATTCATAGAAAAAAAAAATAGTGGATGGTTTAGCATGGCTAAGCGCGGAATATCGTGCAGTAGCACTAGTTGCGGCGGGAACTTAAGGTCCTAACGTGCTAAAGGCATTTCACCAAAAGGTCTTCTACCTAAAGGCATTTACCCATAAGTTATTTACCATGAAGGCTTTCACCATAAACGTCTTCAGTTTAAGGTGTTTACCCCAAAGGTCTTTAACCTGAAGAAATTGACCTTGAAGGCCATCACCCAGGTTTACTTTTGACTCAGGCGAAGGCCTGTCATGTGTACACACCTGGCAAGCTCCCCACAACCCAGTGTGCAGGTACGCCACCTGCCATAAAGCAGGCTTGCAAAGCAGGCCTCCACAGTGGAGCGCGTGGCCAAAGCTCCATTTTACGCCGTCTGCCTATCGCCATCAGAGCTCAGCCGCGCTCATTCGGTTTGCGATAGTTTTGTTTGTGTTTTCTTAATCGCTCATTTCCCCGCTTTGCCACCGGAGCGCCATATTTACTCTTTCCACAGACCTCAACTTGCGAACCGCGGTTTCGTTGGCGGCACCGACTTTGGCCCGCATGTATGAAGTGAGCGTTCGTAGCTGACTTGCCTGCAGCACTTTCATTTTGCTTCCATCATCGTCGTGTTATCAGCGTCTGGTCGCGATTCCAACAGTGGAAAGGAAGAACACGAACGGGTTGCGGTGGGCGTCCAATGCGACATTTCTTTTATCGCTTGTTCCTGGTAGCTTTATCGCCACCAGAAAAGCTCGATTAGGTACACTGGAAGCGAACATTCACGCGTCAGCCTACGGCCCGAAAAGAGAGCGTGAATCATTTCTTTTTACCCTCACAGTGTGCAGCAGCGTGTCAAAACAGGTTGTCTAGTGTCTGCATTTACCAGAATGTTCAAGACATTCTGGGGTGTGGGACGGCTTGGAAACATGCCTCGTGGGCGCAGACAGCGGGTTACCGGCAAGGATCAAGACTACTTACTGGGGGCGCTGGTGCAGACACACCCAGCATTATGGCCAGTGAGGTAACGGACACTTTTCATTTGTGCCAGTACGTCAATCATTAGAAATTGTCTACCCGGCGATGTTCTGCGGAGCTGTTGT
Source organism: Amblyomma americanum (assembly GCF_052857255.1). NCBI lineage: Eukaryota > Metazoa > Arthropoda > Arachnida > Ixodida > Ixodidae > Amblyomma > Amblyomma americanum. The sequence goes on from NC_135500.1 coordinate 132,672,218, forward strand.
ACCGTCGCAGAAGCCAGCGGTCCCCAAAGCAAATATAAAAACAAAGCTTTTGGCACAAGACATGCATCACGGATTACGGCGAACTTGCGCTGCATGATTTTCTCCAACAAGTCAGCGCTTTCAACTCATTGGGACCAGCGTCAGCAATTTGGAGAGCCGACGACAACCGGTGTGCCTTTCTTACCCTATGTGGATACCGACCCTACATATTGTAGGTAGGATTGCTTTAATGCAATGGCCATCATACTGCGACGCGAAAAAAGGGCTTCGTTCACTTCTTAAAATAAGCAAGCGGCCGGCCTCTATTTGTTCACAGCACAACCAGACGCTAATAACACTATCGCTTATCTTGTGACAAGATAACTTCCCTGGCATACTTATGCATCCAGTAATGATGCCGATTTTTTCCTAGATTGGAATGGAATGACTTGTAGTTAACAGGGGCTTCTCACTTCTAAGTTCGCCCATAAAGATGTCCAGAATAGGACATTGCAATTTTTAGATTTGCAGCGCACGTTCGAATGTAACCACCTGTCTTGCAATCTCCCCTTTAGAAGCGTGAAAGTCTCTGTTTAAGTATCCGATACCACCTTGAGAGTAAAAGTAGAATCGAAGCCTTGCAGGTCAGGGAGCTAACAGCGCTCACTTCACGCATGCTATCTACAGCCATGGCTGCCAGCGGTACCGCGCTCCGCAAGTTGCGATAGGAGGAATCGTTGCATGTGGCGCTCCAGCGGTAAAGCAAGAAAACGAACGTGAAAGGCAACACAAGCAAAACTATCGCAAACCGGATGAGAGCGCAAATCTCTGCTGGCGGCAGGCAGACGGCGTAAAATGAAACTGGCCACGCGCTCCGCTGACTGCATTTCATTTGACGCCGATAGTTCGTGTGTATGCCCGAGATCAGAAAATCCACCAAGTAGCGCTACAGCCTAAAAACATTTTTCATAATTCCAGCACACAGAAACACACGGACCATCCCAGTGCAGAATCAAAAAAAATTGCCAGTGGCTTAGCTCGGCTATGCCAGGATATACGTAGCGAGAGGTACGTTTCCCTGGCTGAGCTTGGTGTGCTACCTGTATGTTTAGCAATAAGAGACATATAATCTCCATCTGGGCGGCTATGCGCCGTCTGTTACGTTCGGCAGTCTGGCATCTCTGTTTGGCAAGGCGTTCTTCTCTCTGTTCGTGCGTTTTCGCTGCTCTCTTCACCTTCTTACTCTTATTCTCTCTTTGTTGAGTAGCCAAATGCCAGGCGACAACCTCAGGCTTGGATGAGTTAATTTTCTCTAGTCTATACCGCCGTTTAGCAGCGGCTGGACTATTCCTCTCTGCATGCATGTCAAACGTTGTGATACAGGCGCCCAATACATCTCCGCCTTTTATACGCAATGCTGCGCATGCGACGCTCGGTTCGGGTGATAGAGCGGTGTGCGGTGGCGAAACGTGCGGCTCCGACGGTGGAGCGGGCGCGCGGCCACGGCGACGGCGAAGTGCACGCCGCACCTGCTGCTCCTCTCCGGTTGTCATGCTAACGGCGCATGCGCACAGCTGGCCTTTCACAGCCACCGTGAAATGCTCTGGTGGTAGCCCAGTGTAGCTCTCGCTACGAAAAAACACGGGCAAAGAGAGCAGTCACCACGGACGCCGGTGTGGTGTCTACTCTCTTTGTCCTTGTGTTTATGTGCATTGTAATGATGTCTCATAATTATTCACAGAACCAATTAGCCCAGCTCTCTACGCTTAACGATTGCGTATAGTAAATGAGTCTTCCTGCAAAGTGTGGATAATGAAATCAAGTCAAATCATTTCATTTTTCACAGAAGGTACAGAAAACTACATGTTCCTCCTAAACAGAAGTTGAAATCTGCAATTTGTAGATATGCAGAGGCTTCTGTATCTGCCGTGGTGGCTTAGTGGTTAAGACGCTCGGCTACTGATCCGGAGTAGCCGGGTTGAAACCCGACCGCGGCGACCGCGTTTCGATGGAGGCGAAATGCAAAGACGCCCGTGTGCTGTGCTATGTCAGTGCACGTAAAAGATCCCCAGGTGGTCGAAAATATTCCGCAGCCTTCCACTACGGCAAGTCTTCCTTCATGTCTTCTCTCTGTCCCTTCTTTATCCCTTCCCTTACGGCGTGGCTCATGTGTCCGCCTTGATGTGAGACAGATACTGCGCCATTTCCTTGCTCAACAACTAATTTCCAGGTGTCCAACAATATATGAGACAATACTGCGCCATTTCCTTTCCCCAAAATCAATTACTGTTATCATCCCTTTTTCCAGAGACTGTTGCACACCACAGCGGCCATCGTAGTTTGCAACATCAAGACACAATAAATACTATACTCTCTACCAGCAGTATTTACCACCTTTCAAAGTCGAGAAAAAGAAAAGAAGAAATCGGAATACGGTAATGTATTGCACAACATCAGAGTAGATAGAAAGCAGATGATGTGTTATCGTGTAATCTTTATGCAGGGTGTTTCAGGGAAAACTTTAAGCAATTTTCGAAACTATAGCCTTTTTCTAAAAACATGACTTTGTGGCATTGTATTACCAGTGTTGGCGGAGACCGGAAAGCCGGCGAATTGTCGTTAATAAGGAGGCTAACTATAATTTCTGAGAAATACCTTGTAACTATCACAACTAGGCAACTAACTGGTTGAATATATTGATTTGTAGAAGACCATTAGTAATAGACATATCAGTTTTTAGAATTGGGAAAACGTGAATATTTTTGGCGCTGTGAGTCGACAAAATTTGGCTGCATCTTTCCAAAATACATGCACTTTTGAAAACCATGGAGACAAATCAACCTGCCCAGGCCACGTAACTAGTAAAGAAAACTATATTGTGTAGAGCCAAAACGCCAAGGGTAAATGCATTTTCGAAATTCTAAAAACTAATATGGCTATTATTATTGGTCGGCTAAAAATCTCTGTTTGCAACTAGGTGCGTATCATCAATAGTTGACAAGTTCATTAATAAATTTAAGTTATCCACCTTACTCCTAAAGGCGATTCACAGGTTTTCTAGTGGCAGCTAACACTGGTAATACTACGCTGAAAAAGTCATATTTTTTACTTAAAAGACTATTTTTGATAATCACTGAAAATCTTCCCTGAAGCAACTTCTACAATTATAAAAGCATAATGTTTCAATTCACCGAAGAGTAGTAAATAATCATTCAGCTCCTTCCCCAAGAGAAGCACTGTGTTGTAATTAGTAAGCAGTAAAAGCGAATTACGCTTTTCCTTGTTTATTTACATTGTCACTGCAGTCCTCGAGAGCATTACATTGAGTAGTGGGTCACATTACTAAGGGGAGAAGAAAGCAGGCAGAGATACCAATCTAAATTTGAATGATTTACACAAGGAATGCAGCATGTCGTACAAAAGAATTGTTACAAATAACAGCAAAAAAATAGAAGAAGCGCGATGACTCAATCACCCTAAATAGACCAGGTGATGAAGCACAAAGAAATATGTGCTCATAGCAAAAAAAAAAACTGACAGAAGAATTTTACGCACAAAAAAGCAGCGGAATGTTACGCGCTTCTGCAGAAGTAAGAGAGTAATAAAATTTTCAAAGGCTCGGTTGAACGAGTAAGCAAACTGGAGGAAACGAAAAAGAATGGAAAGAAAAATGTAATAATACCAAAATTCTATGCGCTTAAGAGGACACGAGGCTAGACCTAAACCCAGAATGATCACACATTTCGGCGAGAAACCGAGGAAGGTGACTTCAACTCGGTGAGATACTGGGGATGAATTATTTGTAAAAATGTTTCGTATGGCATTAAGGAATACCATCTTTAAGACTGATGGTTGATGCGAGCTGAAAGTTAAAATATTTTCAATAGAAGTCATTCATAACGATGGCGTTTTCGTTAAATATCTTATGAAACAAGGGAAAAGGAATTATTCGTCTACGTTGCGACAGCAGCAGTAGTTCGGTTTGGTTTATGTGGGTTTAACGTCCCAAAGAGACTCAGGCTATGAGGGACGCCGTAGTGAAGGGCTCCGGAAATTTCGACCACCTGGGGTTCTTTAACGTGCACAGACATCGCACAGTACACAGGCCGCTAGAATTTCGCCTCTATCAAAATTCGACCGCCGCGGCCGGGATCGAACCCGCGTCTTTTGGGCCAGCATCCGAGCGCCATAACCACCCAGCCACCGCCGCGGCTAGCCGCAGTAGTGATAATTTCGGTTTCTGAGTGGTGACCGTAAAATTACGGCGATCAAAAAGAAATAATGAATCGAGTTGCAGGGTTATCTACCAATTCGAATGGGTCGATGAGCGTTTACTATTAATTTAGATTGCATATAGGCACAGTAGTGCTGAAAAAGAAAACACTCTGAGTTTCCCATTTGTTTAAGTTTATTTCAATTTCCCAAAGTTAGCTGAATTAAGAGCATATTTAAAATCGTACTTAAAGAGAGCTACATCACAGTTACTGTTAATTTCCCGGTCAATTTTTATGAGACAAGTTTTCTTGGGTGCGAAAATATGGAATGAGTAAACATTAACGGCTTAAAATATAGACAAATGCTTCTTTGTCCTAGCGACGCCACATATTTAAGAAAATTCATGCACTCTGTAGGAGAAATTTACACCAGTTTGAGAACAAATATTTTAAGAGTGACGCGATTGAAGTTATCTAATATTTTAAAACCACGTGCCTGAAAAAAACGAATTCAATCCGCAAGACCATTGACACTCAATGTTTTTAGCCTTCGCATTGTACTGTAAGTACAAAGCGCCAGCGCTGCCGTCGCATGGCACAATCAGCATCGATATGTTAAACTATAAATTAAGGGACAACGTCTATGCAGCACAGGATAGCAGCCTTCAGAATGATAAGCGGAAACACGAGGAAGTCCTTGCCTTTTTGACCATTATGTTCGAGGACTTAACAGAGGAGCAAGCTTCACAAAACCGCCGTTAAACGGTAAATCCTAAATCGATTGGTTTAATTCAGTTCACTCATTACGCTTTTCAAAAATTGGAAAAAATGTTTTTAGGAAAACAAGTGGTGCAGTATCTCTCACATATCGGCGGCCGTCTGAGCCGCGCCGTAAGGGAAAAGATAAAGGAGGGAGTGAAAGAAGAAAGCAAGAGATAGGTGCCGTAGTGGAGGGCTCCGGAATAATTTCGACCACATGGCGATCTTTAACGTGCACTGACATCGCACAGGACACGGGCTCCTTTTGCATTTCGCATCCATCAAAACGCAGCCTCTGTGGTCGTGTTCATACCCAGGAACTGCGGCTCAGTAGCAGAGAACCCCAACCACTGAGCCACCGTGGCGGGTCATTATCCTTCGTGTAAAGGTTTTTGATTTCTCAAGTTTTACATTTATTAGTCGGCAGCCCAAACGAACTGTTGCGCAGCATAAGTGCGTTTCCTGTGAGTCAAGGATCTTGAAATTGGTGTCCTGAACTCAAACACAGAACAAATTTCAATGACGAATCGTGCTATTCATTATCTTTCCTCGAATGCTTTACTGAAATCTCAAGCACCTAACTTGTGTTTGCTTGTACACCACATCCCTAGCATGACCGCATCCTGGCTAAACACACAAAGTCCGATTGAAAAAATAAAATAAAAGCGATGATCACTCTTACCGTTCCCAGTTACATACGTAGAATATTATAAAAAAGATTCAACAAGGTGTGCTGCTGAGATGAGTTCTAGTCTCAGCTTCCATACAAAAGCACGAAGACAAAACCTTTCGTTCGCCTCTGCAAAGTATTGTGGTTGCAAGGGTTCCATATGTGTCCAAATACAGTCTGATCAGCAATCTCTGTGGACTTAGCAGCACGCATGGACCTCGCGGCTCCTTTGGTGCTTGGCACAGCGTGGGGGACTGTCCCGTCTTACCTTTGAAGCATGAATGCTCGCATGTAAATCGTAATAATTTTTTGACAGCCTCGGGTCTCCCCCTTCCTCCATCCACTCCTTGGTTCGGACGTATGTTTCCCGCTTCGAATTCCTGATAACACCCTGCACTTCACGAACACACCTGCGACAAACATATTCTTGAATCTAGATTGTCATAACGGGATCCCTGGTGCTCTTCTGCTTTTTCCAAGTTTCATGTCGAAATATTTACAAAACACTACGGCGCGGTAAAAAAAAAATGTCTTAGAAAAAAGGCATGAGAACGTCTTCAAGCGTCAGGAGACGCGAGTGAGGCTCTGTTTGGTCGCACGTTCCTTTTTTACCGCTCCTGTTATCTCAACATTGTGGCCTAAAGGCTTCTGCAGCAAAGCGGGAGACGTGCTGTTTCTGAAATGAGCGGCACGCATGCCATCCCTGTCAACGGCAACAAATGCACCCAACTTGGACTTCCGGATATGAAAAAAAGAAAAAGGGGCTTTTTGTTCGTATGGCACAGTGCCCGTATGTTTTTTTTTTTCATGACCCGGCGGATTGTATAGTATTTAGATAAGAGCCGCGCGAAGAATTTCGGGGCCTCGTGAGAGCGAACGAAAGATTTTTCTGTGATTCAAGAAAGGTAAATAAATTCTACAACGCGCATGGTTGCTGGGCTGAGTACTCCTTATAAACTACAATTTTTAATGCGAGTGCGCAACTGCAGGCTACACTGCCGGCTATTGACGTCTGGACAGGTGTACCTTCGGGTAACCATACTGTGTGACCAAAGCTACCGAAACATCACTCTGACGGTTCAGATTCCAAGGTTTCCTGGAGATTGTACCTGGTAAGTGTCAATATATTCTTTCCGCAGAACCGGGATCGGCCCTATACATCACGAGGATTTTCCGACCTATTTATTATTTCCCTTGAAGCAAAAAAATTAAAATATTAAATATATTCCTCTACATCTACAATTCGTCTACCTACTTTGTACGCGCAGTTGCAGAGTCGGGGCACTGCGCGTGGGCAGCCGGCGTCCGGTAATCGAGCCGAGAGTTTCACAGGTATGCCACTGGGCTTATGCGTCTCTGCTAAGCTAAAACTGTGTAATACCCCACCTGTAGCTGTTAAGCAGCCAATAAAGAGCACTCTTTTGATGTATGTCTAGTAGAGAGCCTGTATCGTTTGGAGTTTTGTTGTGGGACTTTACAGACGTGAGCCCAACGCTTGTTACGTTTTGCTTTCGTAACATGAGGTGGCCTATGTAGACGCGGCGGGAGGTGATGGCGGTTTTACAGTGGCAACGGTCGTCAACGGCAGGGGCTACCCAGTGACAGCTGCCACTTTTCGCGGGCGGAGCATAGAATTTGCCGAGGAAACTGTGGTCTCGCTAGCTTGCGTTGGAACAGAAGCGAAGTTTTCCATCAGTGGCAGCAAAACTGCCATACAAAATTTTAGCAAGGGAAGGATCTCACTCTTAGCGTCCAGAATCCTTGGCCAGAGAAAGTTGGATAGAAAAATTCAAATAATATGGACTCCGGCGCACAAAGCCGTCCCCCGCAACGAGGCGGCCAACGAGCTAGCTGGAGATCTCTACTGCCGAGCCGCTACAGGGCCCCTCGAAGACCGAGGGAGCGGAGAGCGCATTCTAAAATATGAAGAGATCACGCAGAATTATATATTGGAGCGTAGACTGGTACCCGCGCCAGATCCGAAATTAAACAACAGACAAGCATTCGCATGGAGGCGACTGCAAACTTCTACGTACCCGCACCCGGTGATGGCGAACCACATGTTCCCCGAGGCCAGGAGTGATAAATGTAACCTTTGTGGCGCAAGACGGACCCTTGAACACATAATATGGGAATGCCCGTACTCTCCCAGGGGGACGATCAATATATACAGTAGAGACACCTGGGAGACCTTGCTGCGCAGTTCGGACCCTGAGCTCCAGCTCCTGCTCGTCCAACTGTCTGAAAGGCTGCTGGGACCCAAAACATCCGAGCCTGCATCTAAGGCGGCGGCACCCGCCTCCTGACCTGCGTGTCGGGGGTGGGTAGATCGCCTTATCAGTTGAAAAATAAAGTTCAATCTCTCTTTCTCTTTTTCTCCTTCTCACTTCTTTCTCTCCTGTCTCCTGGAGCTACTTCGGGGCTCGAGGTTCGAAAGAAAGTAATCCGCGCTGGCATAATTGCAGACGCTTTCTAACCTGCTCTCTCGTTAGAATTTCTCATACAGCTAGAAAAAAAGAAAATTGTCCGACAGAAATGATTTCAATAGCGTGAAGCCCTTTTTCGGATGAAAAGAAAAATAAAGGAACCAAACAAACTACCACAAGGCACGTACATATAGACGGGGATGAAGACAACTGAGAAAGCTTTGATGGCATCAAAGCAGCCTACGGTACCGTTTAGGACAAATGATAGGATAGGATAGTATAAACTTTAATTGCTCTAATAAAAGGTCATTCAGCGGTCCGACAGAGTTCTGCCATCTTCCTGATGGTGATATCTTCTGGCTGGCAGGGTTGGTGCCCCTATTGCACGGCTCCACTGAGGGTGACTGGTCGGATCGGACAACTTCGGATCGGTAGAAACGGTTACGTCTGTTTTGTTGGAATGCTCTGCTTATGCCGATAGGCGTGCATACTCTGAACATTGTGAATAGTCTCTCTCCTAAGTGCTTCCAGCAGTGGACTGTGTGTTAGGTTCTTTAGCCAGCTTTGAAATAGCAAAGATGTGCAATGAACTTTTAATTTTTCTATTTAGACGCCGCTCGTCTAATCGACCGACTGCAATACTTTCTTACATCTCATTATTATGCACTCCTCATGCAGCGAAATTTGTCTTCCTCTTTGCTCTGTTCCGCGCCACTGACATCTTCATCTTCGTCACAGTACCCTGGTCCACCGAGAGATCGGCCCGATCGGTGACAAAGAGACGCGCGAAGTGGTGACGGGCTTGAGAGAATGGTAGAACAGTAAGGACAAAATGGAGAAGTTCTGGCCGTAACGATGAAAGAGATGAGCGAATGAGTCGTGGCCCAAGAAGCATCTGGACAGTAGGTTGCAGGAGCCAACGGCCGAGGCCCTTGGACGCACCGAATGGCATTGGGAGCGGGGGCGGGGGGGGGAGTGCGGTGTTTTCGAAGTTTCAATATACTAAACCAACCAGCCCGACAGCATGCTTTGCAGAGTCTTATTCTTTCAACTTTAACTTCTTTACTGTATCATATTCATCACTTCTCTCTTTCCATTTTTCAGTCCTCAATTCCCTTCCCCACACAGAGTAGAGTCAGCGATTTTTTACAAGCCTGCTATAATCTCTGCTTTTCCTTAATATTTACCTCTCTCCCTGTTCAACACGATCAGGGACGTGGCCGTTTCTTTGTCGTCGTTTACGCGGCTGCCATAATCGTTCTTCCAACTTCAGAGGAACTGATGTATCGGTCTGGAGGGCGTCTTGCTACTGCAAGGCGCAGTTTCCGCCTAGTCTTCAGCGTGTCATTGCTTCATTAGTGCAACTTAGTTTGAGTTAGCATTGCGACTTGCAGGCATGCACGTTGGAGGAATCAAAGTTGATTCCACAAGTTACTCTAGCAACCTACATACTGCCGCGTGTAAGGGTGCCTTTATCGTTTGGATTGTCTTACGAATGTGCTACATGTGACACCGAAGAAGCTGACCTCCACATTGAAAGAGCGAGTAGCTCTCTTCGCTTCTGTGACTTAGCTGCCAGATCGTCCGTTTGTTGCGGACAGGATACTCATGTGAACGTTTCGACAGAAGACGAGAGAGGCACAATTAGAACTACCCCCAGCTCCTACGAGCTAAACAGCCTTAAAACGCACGGCACGGTCCTGGATTCGTGTTCAAATTGCATTATGCACATAACGCGGGTTTCGTATCAAACATGAACTCTAGAATAGAGCCACCTGGAAAGGCACTGCCGCCTGATTTCTTGTTATTACTGCGATAGCACTAAATGGATCGCTAGCGAAAAAGACGTCCTTTTTTGGGGTGAAGCCGGAGGGGCAACAGCTGCGGAGCGTGTACAGCTGGACACCACCGCTACGTGCCTCGAAACGCAAGTGAGGTGTTTACTATCCCACTGAGCCAGTTATTCGCCTTTCGTTCTCTCAAAATCAAAGGACTCTGCAACGTTGTCTGCGCCAATGCCAATGAACGCAGGCGGCCTATTGCTCCAGTGCCGCATTTCTGCCAGAAAGTAGTCAACACCGACTCATGCAGTGCACATCTCTCTGTCGCTACCACCACGTAGCTCAAAGCGCGATTGAAGAGTACACTAATTCAGGGAGCCCGTTATGTTCCTTTCCTTAAAAAGAAGTCTAATCCTTCCGCTGGGTTTTAGAAAGGCGCATAACCGCCTCAATTTGTAGGCGGCGGTGGTTGTGGTGAAAACTTTTTGTTCAGTGAAAGGAGAGTTAGCAGGCCAAAAATGGCCTATCACCACATAGGTGGAGTCATTAGGCCGGGGCCCCGCTGGAGGAGGCTGCTACTCGCGCCCGTTGGACTAGAGCCCTTTGAAACTTCAGCCCCGAGCAGTTTATCAGGGCTGACTCCCATGCCTCTCGGGAAGGATTCTTCTGACGGGCCCAAACCATGTGGAAGTTATCAGACACTTTCTAACAGTGGGGGCAGCGCCCATCAGTTTTGGGGTCAAGATGTTTTGCTATTGCAGGACACAACAAAGTGTGAACTCTACTGCCTACTCATAGCGCGATTGGGGCGTTCACTGATCAAGTGAGCCACTTACACTTGCTACTCAAAGGCGACCCCACCAAACATGGCTACGACTGATCGAAAAACCTTTTTCACGTTTAGTCTTTCAGAGCAGGTCTATAGGTTAAGTTGTTTTCTGTTTCTCAAATAAATTTACCTACCATAAACATTGTTTGCACTGTTTCTACTGTACAAGCAACCCCGCCGAACATGGTTGCGACTGATCTAAGAACCTTGTAAAGAGCTACCATATATTCCGGGCTACAGCCGGAGGACTGTAAGTGCATATTAACTTTAACCTTGATACTGACTATGTATGAAAGCGCCTAAGTTTTGAGAATCATTTGTCAGACACTAAGAGCATAGCGTGGCTGTAAAAGTAAAAACGAAACGAAACCCCTAAGGGGGCTGCGACATTTTTTTGCCTTAAATCACATAGATAAATCCGCCTCGGTACGCAATCAGCTTCGACATAGGAGCAAACGGTGCTGGCGGTACTCAGAGTGGCTGCTATTGAGTATTTGGCTTTGTGAGCACATGCAAAAAACTTCAACGAATTACGCAAAAGGCGTCGTAGTCCTTCTTGAAGTACCGTTGAGATAGCTAAGAAACGACGACGAGCCTTCCCGGTAGCTTTCCAGCTCAGTGAAGTGGAAGGTACGCAAGCAGTCATGTCGAGCCGAGCAGAAAAGGAAGAATTTGATGTCGATGCAAAAAGCGCACGAATGTCGGCTGCTTCTCTGAAGCACCAGCGGGCAATCTAAAGGCCTTATTTTCAACCGAAATGTGTCCCTGCGGGCTATACACCAAGCGTACTATTCAAGCAATTTTTTTTTTCTTTTAGGCCAAAATTTGCCCCTGCGGGCTTTAAAACGGGTGCGGAATATAGTCTGGAAAATGTCAGTCTTTCAGTACAGATCTACAAATCAAGCTGTTTCCTGTTTCTCAAAATTATTTTCCGATTAGAAAACAGTGTTTGTAGTATTCCAAACTTCGCATCGACCAGCACAGTTTTCCAAGGAAAAATACCGTGAAAATATGTGGTCTTCGGACAATGTAGACATGTTATAAGATGTCAAAAAACGCACTCAACTTCATACCCGGACAGTGCTTCATAGGGACGGAAAAGCGCTATCGCCATTTAACACATTTATAAACAGGCTTAAATAATCAATAATGTTTTTTCTTCAACGATTTTCCTCATTTTTTTCAGACCCCCTAATGCACATTGTTGAGGACGACTCATCTGTCATTGGCGTCTGCATTCCTGAGTAGCTACATGCCTCTTTATGACTCAAATGGCGGAGTACGCTTTCCAAGGGGCGTTAAGAATGCGTCCATACCTGAGAAAAAAGCTTCAGAGGCGACGGGACTGAAAATGGGTGGTTTAATGTTTATGGCGAACATTTTAGAGAATGCCATGAAATAAAAATATAGCAGCAGTACCGAACGACGGGAAAAAAACGGAGCATAAAATGGAGCAGGAATGCAGGGAAAGAAAAATATGGGGCAGTAAAAGCGGGTGCAAAGAAGCCTTTAGAGGACCATTTTACTTCCACGGCAGCACTCGGCCCTCTGATCATGAGGAATGTTCTTGGCTTTTGGAACCGGGCAACTCAACATCCGGTCGACGCAGCTTTAACCTTCCGCTTGTTGGAGATAGATTTCCGTTTCCGGTCGTTTCCGAATTTCTTGGTCCAAATGCTCCAGTGCATTTTTTGTACGTTAGCATCGGTGCTTGACCTTTTGGGAGAGTTTTATTTTATAAACGCCAATTTTTCTTGAATTACTTGCAGTAAGAAAAAAAGCTCTATTCAGAAGCATTCTGTTCCGTGTACTAGGCGGATAGCCCTGTTTGCTTACCTTATTGACCGTATAACTTGTGTTTTACGTAGGCATTGACGCTGCTCTGAGCTTGGTAGTAAGAAATGGACGTAATGCATGTCATCTCTTTTTCACGCCATATAACGACAAATCTGCTGATGGGGTAAGTCAGCGATTATTAAAGGTGCGCTTTTCCTTATCGGTAAGAACGGCAGTGCTTTCAAGCTCTAGTACTTAATGCTCAGTCATTCGATGGCCACCACCAGCCGCGGCGGTCGAATTTCGATGGAGGCGAAATTCTGGAGGCCCGTGTACTGTGCGATGTCAGTACACGTTAAAGAACACCAGGTGGCTGAAATTTCCGGAGCCTTTCACTACGGCGTCTCTCATAGCCTGAGTTGCTTTGGGATGTTAAACCGCTATAATCCAACCATAAACCAAACCATTCGGTGGCCACCATCGTCTTCCCGCCAGGCCACGCACTGACACTCAACGCTAGTGTCACCAGAAACATTGTTCAGCTTTCGGCAATTTAATAAGTTTTTCGCTCTCTCTCTCTTTAGCCAGTACGTACACTATCACGTAGCTACCAAAACTTGAAGAATGTTTCGTATTGAGAGGTGGAGAAGTGAAATGATTTGAAGAGGAGCAGAAGAAAGAGATGGTCGTTGTGCTGAACACGCCGATTTCACAAAGCCGACAACGCATGCGCGTTTACCAAATGTAGCCAAAAGCCACCTTGGTTGTAACTCTTCGTGGCGTCGTGTGCACTACAGCCCACTTTACTTGACACCTTGACTGGCATTAAAAACGGTCACAGTAGCTTTACATCATTTCATTTATTGTGTTGAGCAAATGGAGACACAGGCGTCACTATGGAGTTTCGAGAGATGCAGTGCTAATTGCAAGAAGGCGCGGCAATGAGAGGGTATTCAGTTGCTGCAGGGAGTAAAGTGACTGCGGCGGCTATGCTGCGGTTGTTACTCGACATTGTCGTTATAAATATTGCAAGCGACGATGAGAAAGCGCTTCATCATCAATTTTGCTTATTTTGCAAGCAGAACAATTCTACCCATTGCGATGCAGCGTTTCAACGTATTCAGACAGTGTTCACATTTCTTGGGGCCTCATTTCGCAGTGTTAATTTTCGCTTTACAATATAGGTATTCACTAGAACCCGCACCTGGAGTATAGTCCGCAGGAGAACATTTTTCGGCTAAAATGAAATGTTCCTTTGCTTAGATAATCCGCATCTTTTGCATAGTCTGAAGGAGACGAGTTTCGGCTGAAAACAAGGATTTTAGACTGTGCGTTGATGTACCATGGATGCAGCCTCACTTTTTTTTAGTGTTTCAAGAAAGCAGCTGACATAGTTGCACTATCTTCATAGACGTCACACTCTCTTCTGCTTGTTTCGACTTGGCTGCTAAAACATGCTCCAATTCATCGAGCGTTAATGCTGCCGGAAAGGTTCTTTATCTTTTTGTGGCTATCGCAAGCGCTCACCAAAAAGGACTAAAATACCTCTGGCGTTATTCATCGAGGTTTCTTGCACGCGCTCACAAATCCAATTACTGAAAAGCAGCCACTCTAAATACCGACAGCAGCCCTTTCTTTCATATCGAGCTGACTGGATATCGGGGCAGACTTCATTATGTGCTTTAGTACAGAAAAATGTCGCGGCCGCAGTCGCGTCCTGTTTAATGTTTACTTTGACAGCCATGCTAGGTTTCTTTACGTAAGACAAATGATCTAATGAAATTGAATCGTCTATAGTTGACGGCCAAAGATAGACCGCACCATGCGAAATTTCAGCTTTTAAAACTCTTTAGTCTGCGGACTATGGTCCGGAAAATACGGTAGTTTTTCTGGGGCTGCATATTTCTCGACCTGTGAGCTTATGCGCAATGCGACGGTGGGAATGATTCAATTTATCGAGCTTAATTGAAACATTTCCACTGCCAACTATGGCATGTTTCCACGCGCCTTTTTCGTGCCACTTACGGATGGAAGCCTTCTTTTCTCGAGAACGGGATATAGTGCTCTTGCATTAAAACTAAACAAGCCAACCAGCCTTGTGTCGCAACTCATAATAACACATTAAACTTGCGTATTCATTTACACAAGAAGTAGTTTCCTCTCCGCATTAGTAATAGAAGCGTAACTCAAATGCCAATACATTTGGCGTACAGCTCGAAGCTAGTGTTTTCTTATGCATGGCATCCTGAACCGGAACTAGGAACATTTTGCTGCAAATCAATCATACCAGTTTTAAAACTCTTGCCTAGGAGTAGGCGAGACAGGTGACTGCTTCAAAAAAATACGAAGACCAGCAAATCAACAAGGACCTTTAAAAATTGTCCTGACCACAAACCAATGAGCTGGCTTCTGTGCTATAGGATCGGAGAGTTCTGCATAACTAGCGCTTGAAATCATAGAACCACTGTAACCCTCATGGCCGTCATTTCAGAACTTGATAGCTCTAAATGATAATACACGAGCCCCGTAATGTGACGCTGAAGCAAAATTCGATACTACCCGAATTTTTTAAAGAAACATGCACGTAAAAGAGATGGAGGCAAAGGCGCTTTCTTCGCGTTAATACTCTTGGTTTCCATAAAAGCTGCCGTACACGTAACCTACGGCACAATATGTCATTCAGAACATTGAGTATACTTTTGTAGCACCAGCAGTGCATTACAAGGGTGAAGTTTCCGGCGTCATTAATGTTTTCCTCGATCTTGAAAAGACCTGCGCACGGTGCAAACACTGGGAAATACGCGTTTGACCATAAAGTGAAGGGCGCTTTGTGTGTATATATTTTGTGCATGAGGCAATGAAGAGCATTGGTACTAATCTATTCTCCCACCCCGCCCTAACACTCAAAGTAATCGTTGGTGTCGCAGTGTAAAGGCGGTAACAGTAAAGAAGTGTGTAGCGCCGCCACTCGAAAGTGTTGTGTGAGACAGCACAGGGTGGAAATGATCAAATTTCCAGCAGTGATTGCTAGTCGAAAGAAGAAAAAGGTAAGCAAGACTAAAGGTGGGGGACCACTGATATGTTTTCTATGCAGCAGAATTGTTGAGACGTGCTGAACTTCCGTTCCTGAAGGAAGAGTCATCACTGTGGCCCAAGATATGCGAGGAGAGTTCTGATAGCACTACATACTACCTGGAGACTGCGGCGGTGTGTAATAAACAACTACTCAAACAGCCTCCAATTCAACAAAATCGACAGAACTTCAGGTAACTGCAAATACCTATACAAAATTGCAAGGGGAAAAGGGATAGAAGCCCATATTTACCGGAGGCTATTTATGTGGTGGGACAGAGGATTTATTTCGAATGTAGTCGTTCTGACCTTTGACTTCGGCTTCATCCCCGCGCATCCTAAGTAATTCTTATGACGTGTGAATGCGAGAGCATTACTTCTCGCTAAGTCGCTGAATTTGATGTGGCAAAATCTAGCTGAGATCAAAGCTGCTGTGGTATGCTTTGGAGGGTAACGTTGCTGCTTATGGGGTCGCGACAAAGCAAGGCAACAGGCCATATTCCGATCTTTCAGCGTAGTTTTATTTGCGCAGTTCAACGTAAAGTAGTGTTTCAGCCACACTGCGTTGAGTGTTCTTTCTTGGTGACACCATTTATCAGCACGATAACAGTAATTTTCTGTGCGGTACAAGTGTGTTGAGACTACACTTCTTCATCGAGTTCACAGGCGAACTCCATCTCAAACTCTCGGGGCATGCCGCAATCGTCAGCGACGGGTGCATGTAGCGCGTCGAATCTTCTTCGCCGTCATCGTCCATGGGATGTGGCGACGGCGTCTGCGGGAGTTCAAGTTGAGCGACAGTAGCATGGCCTTTTGATCGGAGCAGTGTGTCGATGCGTACCTTACTTCGTGCACTGTGCGTGGCATGTTCTCGAACGCTAAGCCGATTCCGGTGCTTCGCCACATGAATAATCATCTAACGGAGAGGTGAGTGTTAAGTTGAGAATGGCACTCATCGCACCGAAGAAACCGTCTGTGTTTAAAGTGCGTCCTGATTGAAGTCTCGTACGAAGAGGATGGACGCAGCAGCGTAGAGCCTGTGCACGAAAGCTGGTCCCGTACTTCGTCGGCAATGGAATGCCTCCTCCGGGAAGACTATGCGAGCGATCACACGGAGTGGAGGGCTCCGGAAATTTCGGCCACCTGGGGTTCTTTAACTTGCACTGACATCGCACAGTACACGGGCCTCTAGAATTTCACCTACATCGAAATTCGACAGCCGCGGCCCAGCAGCCGAGAGCCATAACTAATGAGCCACCGTCGCTACGAATGTGAAGTAGAGAATGACTTTCCACATATAAAGAAATTAGCCCATTTCGCTATAGAGAATACATTTAAGGCGGAGCTTAGGTGTCCCGTCCAATTTTTTTGCTTCCTTATACTGGATTAGCAGCTCTGTCATGGTGACACCTTGGTGTTAGCCTGGTGTGGAGAGGAAAGAAGCAGCCCGTGTGTCTCGTGTAGTTAAAGTGATTATAGCCCAAATTTTTTTTCAGCGTCTTTCATTGCTTGCTTCACGATGCTAATGAACACAGAACCTAAGGGATGTTTGGCTTACTCCATGCTCCAGGTTCAATTAATTAACAACGCTTTTGCCATTCTCTGCAGCCATTCCCAGTGTTAGGTTTAAGGCTTATGGGGGCTTAATGTGACAAAGCGACTCAAGCTCAGGGACGCCGTAGTGAAAGGCTCCGAAAATGTCGACCACCTGGGGTTCTTTAACGTTAACTGCCATCACGTGGTAGACGGTCCTCTAGAATTTCACCTTTATTGGAATTCGACCACCGCGGCCGGGATCAAACCCGCGTCTTTCAGATCAGCGGCCGAGTGCCATAACCCTGTGTCACCATAGAAAAGTTCCCAGTGTTAGCGCCCTACCTTGCTGTAATGAGTAAAATGAAAAATGAAATAAGATGTTGAAGTTGCCCGTATTTCCAGTCGAAACCGTTAAGTTGGGTTAACGAATAAGAGTTCTACAGACATTATCAGAACGACTATGAAGTACACTTGTTTTTGTGTAAACGGCAGCTTGTTTAGATGGTGGCTAAAAATGTGGTCACTTGCTCAAGTGTGCGTGCTTCCCTCGTTACTACATTTTTTCAAAAGCAGAACTGTTGACATTGGCGCTGCAGAGCGGTGACCTTCGGCGCCAAGATTCGTGATCGGGTCTTGGCATTTATTTAATGCGGTGCTATGCTTTCTGCACTGATTCTGCTTTTTCAGTCGCGATAAAAACCACATGAGCGAATAATCTTCCATGCGAGTGAGAAAAAACTGATGGATCTTTGTTCACACGCTGGAAACTATCTGTGCAAGAAATAATGTGATTTTATATTTTCCGCTTATCAGACTCTAATACCACATCGTGTGTATGTCATACATTCTAATTTTCGCATACATATTGAGGGAAGGTAAAAAGGCTTCGCAATAGGGCAGGAAAAAGGTTCGTTAAGGAGTGAATTTGGATGTGTTGAAAACAACTTAGCGCAAGAGACTGGACGGAACTGCATGGTGTGTTCCTCTCTCATCCCGTTTTTTGCGCAAAGCTGCTTTCAGGAAAAATGTTATTTTATATTATTCGAAATATGTTTACTCACAAGGTGAATAACACCTCTATCCTGATAGCTAAGGTGTCCGCAATACTTGGATTTAGCTTTTCAATAAGACATAAACGCAGTGATGAATGCGCAGAAATATTTGTGGGTGAATAGCTGTGTCCACTACGCTAGGCTGTTGGGTACGTTACCTATTGTAACGGCAGCTAGAACCTTCGAATTCAGGCGCAGGTCATTCAATCGTAACTTGTTCGAGGTCTCCGTGAGCAGGAGAAGCAAAATAGAAAAACGTACGCCTACACTTCCCGCAAATCCTTATGCCAGTGCCCTGCACTTGATCGTCTTCCATCATTTGAGATAGCTTTATTGAGGTATTCTGCGGTGCGTAAAACACTTAAAGCCTGTTGTAGGAATGAAACAGTCTCGTGCAAAGCGATCCGATTTTGAAATAGGGGGGAGGGTTGATATTGATTCCTGCTTGGATCAATAGTGGCGGAGGCCTGGGGACAAGGAGGCACCGGAAAAAAGGGTCGTGTGTCGGTAAGACACAAATGAAACAATGATAATAATTCGGCGCCGCTAAAAATGTCAAGAATGTGCCGCATGCTCGATAGTCCCAACGAAGGTCATGCCTGCGGGATCAAGCACGCTACATGGCTTGTGAACTGCAAAATTGGAGTGGTGTGTCTCATCCCATTGTTTTGAGGCAAATGCTATATAGGCCAGACGGGCCAGTTCCTGAACAAAAGACTGCGGAAGCAGCGGGCAGCTGCAGGAGTTATGATGGCAGGTGACCATTTGGCGGCCCATTGCAGCAAGTGCAGAGTAATGAAAGAAGCAAAAAAAAAACGAAGAGGAGGTTTGCACACGTCTCTTTCACAGCGCTCGAGTACTGAAGCGGTTCGGCACGCAGGTATACCGAGATATTTGAGGAGTTTTTCATTCAAATAGCCGGAGACATGTGCGTGAGCACGCCGTCAATAGCCCTCACGAAAAAAGAAAGAGCTTACCTGGCAAAAAGCATGCCCTTCTGCGTGTTGTGAATTTTGTTTTTTGTTTTTTTCCCGTGTATTGGTGATCAAGTTGTATTGGGTTAAGGGCAAAATTTCTGAGTTACTCGAGCATACGTGAATGCGCATTGTGCATCTTTCACCTACATGTCTAATAAACTTTAGTTGCTGTCTAGCGTTTGTCCCGTGGGTATCTTTTCCCTGTCATTTGTGTTTTTTAGCGCTAGTAGCAATGTTTCCGCCAATGGTTCACGAAAGCACTGAGTAGCCCATCTTTCTTCTTTAATCATAACGAGCTCTGAACATGTCTCGCCAGGCGGTAGGGCTGTGGAGTGGACTCAAAGCAAATATTAAACGAAGCCACAGACACGCAAAATCAATAGATACAATAAGAGGACGTCGCCTGTCCCTGCCGCTGGGAGCAAAGTTCATGCCAACGCGCCCCTATTTTGGCAGCACGTGTCGTGTTTTGAATTGGTCTGCCTTCCTCTCGTGCACTTTTTCTGTGTTCCCCTCGTGCCTTCTGTTCTTTTTCTTTAGGGAACTTTTTCTCTCCCTTCCTCATCTTCCCTTCCTATCAGTTTCACAATGTCAGCTATAGAAGTATGGAGGGAAATGTTTACCGTCGCAGTGTTTGCAGACCGAAAGAATGAAACTCGCTCGATCGCACGCCATTTAGTTTTTCATCGGTAACTCTTCGGGCGCTTTCATATGAATTGTTCGCATTTTGTGCACAATACAGACAATCGGTAACAGCGCACAGGCTGTGCATGTTCACGAGCTACGCTTTCCTTTTTTATTCGTTGGAATAGTTTCTCTCTATTCTTCTTTGCATTCGTGTTTGCTTTATCAGCGAGGAACGCTGCATTTCATCCCACTTCGATGCTCTTTGTCCTTCTGTCTCCTGCAGGCGACGCTTTCTTTTCTCAGGGCAGAAAAAAACGAACACCTAAAAATGGGCGAGAATATTATTCGTTATGCTTAAAAAAGTCTAAAATCGTCCCTCCAATGTGACGTTGAAAAGGAGATACGATCTAACTGGGGACACTATGTGAAATCTAGAGAAGTACCGTATAAAGTCAATGAATTGAAATTGATGTAAGAGAGAAGCGAAATTGGCATTCCAGAAAAAGTTTTCTCCTGATGTACGCCTGTACTTACAATGACCACCCTGACATGTTTCGCAGACATCAGTTCACTGCATTCACCCATAGCTGTAGAGCTCCACCTTATAATAACGTCTGCACGTTATTGCTTACTTCAGTGGCGCGTGAACGTGCGAAGCTGTCACCCCCAAGCAGTGTTAGGCTGTTCCAAAGTTGCAGATAAATCCTTGAAAAATTAGTGATTAGGCGCTAACGCAATGTTAGAGTGAAAGACACGTATTGTGATGTAATACTGTCCTGTGTACAGTTGTCAAAGATATTTATAAAATAGATTATGTAAACCGACAAGTAAAATTTTATGGCACAAGGCCAGGTTTAGCAAACAGCCTCATAGTCTATTTAGTTGGAACTGGGTGTAATGAAAAAGCAATGTTGCGAAGTCTTTTGCCCCACGGAACCCAATCACCCTGTTAGAGGACAGTTTGTAGGCTGAAAAACTGCTGAGTACGTAGCAGAAACCGACTTAAATTTATATAGCGACCACCTGTTGTTCTCTATTGCCCCAAAAATGATCAACCTATGACAGTTCCTACATTTGGATCGAATCAATATGGGGCAGCCTAGGACAAAAGAAACGTGCTGGATTAGTAGTCAGTAACCGAATGTTGTTAACACCGAGATACCACGACTTTTCTTCTTGCACCAAGAATATCTCCAGGCATACAGTACATCCTCGGTCGTAACGATGCCCTCCCCTGCACATTTCACTGCCACTCAAGAGAGTGTGAACGAAGCTAGGAATATTTCTCTCATTTCGGACACTTCAACTTAAGTTTCCTGGTCGAAAGACGACACGTAAACTAAGCGTTTTTGGTCAGCTGCCTTCTGCGTTCAAGGTAGTTATGGGAATTCTAAACTCTTTCCTTCTTTCTTTCTTTGCTTTATCTAGCTTTCTGCTAGCATAATCGATTTGAAGAATACCTTTCGTGTGAGCCAGGGAAATAGGGAGAAGTGCACCAGAAGCAAAAAGGACGGAATGTGCATGACGAGTCACTCAATGGGATCTGCTTCCTAAACATTGCTAAGTATGAGGCCCCAACAAGGCAAATTTCAAAAAGTTCTTTGCAGAAAGTTGGCGTTTTCTGAAAAGAAATTTCTTCAGGAAAGTAAACCTACAGCTACGCACTTTCTTCGCCTCCGACGGACACTCAAAGTAACATGAAAAAAAAGAGCGATGGGTTCACTAATTGTGGAAGAATTTAGCGAACATTAAAGTGCTGTTTGTTGAAATTCTGTTTTAATGCATTGATTTATACAGGGCTTGCCACGAGCGCCAGAATGACTCAATTTCAAGCGTACCCTCCTCTCAACAAAAACCGCGTACGGCTTTGAGAAACCATCAAAGTTGAATAAACAGGAGCAGAGCGAGGTCGCTATGCCTGCGTCGGTTTGAAATTGGTCCGTGAGAGAAGGTTCTTAACGAATGCGGATATCAGCAATAACAGCTAACAGCATAGTGTCAAGCTAAGCGGAAGTGAATAGGCAGTATGAGGACTGTCCTCCTTTGAATGCAGCTTACTTACGGAGCCATCACAAAGGCGTGCGTGCGTCTACCCCTAAAGGCGAGAAATACGCATAATTAAGAGCGCCGCTGCGTACAAAACTAAAACTCTGTGTCGTACACCCCACCTCCCGCCCTTATTACTCTCACGGAGTTCCGTTCTCGTGTCGACTTAACTGCGACCCGGAAAGCGAATACAGCGGCTGCTTTTCACGTGCTTTGTGTTTCGTTGCGGGTCTGGTGAGCTGTTTACGTTCGCTCTTGAATCTTTCGAGCATTGTTAGGTTCACCGCCACTAGCGTCTTCGCGAAGCAAAACAAACAATTTGTTAAAACACGGCGCTACTCTGATTTGGCGCACAGACCATAACATTTTACTTCGAATATTTATTCACTCATTGTCTCTACTTCAAGAGCATTTCGCGCTGCTTTCTTTTGGAAAAAATTGTAAATGTTTTGAATAATTATGAAGTGAAAAAAAGAATTGCTATAAGCTACATGGAACTACGTTGCAGAAAATCATGTGAATCTTTATCTCCTTATTTCAATGAACTCTGTGCACCTGCAGTAAACATTGTCCTTCTCTTCTCTTAAAACGTAGAGGTGTTGGCAGAATTTTTACAATAAAAGAAATTGATAAAAAAGCCGAAAATTTTTCGGTGCTGGCAGGCGCGTCCTGACTGTTACGGTTTCACCGCACTGGTTGCTGTTTGCGAGTATACGCTTCGGTTGTCATGGCTACGGTTCAAAGACATTAAATTATTGACGAGCGTTTGATACCAAATAATGCCAATGACAGTTTAAACATCTTTTTTCGAGCATCAAGATGTGCCTAAATCTCGTTCACAGTTTAGACACTAAAGGCAGTAGGCTCAAGGCAACTTTCAGCAGGCGGATTGCATATATATTTGCAAAAATACGTGGTGGGAGGACTAGAAAACAAATGCTGTATTACCGTACATTCCCCTGTGGCAAAGCTAAAAGCAAGCAGCCCGAAAAGGAGAAGCATATTCTCTTCTTTCTCTTCCGTAAGATAACCTTTGTGCCTGGTAATTCTTTCCGCTGGTGCTGCGCGAGGTACGTCATTCATTTCATTGCCTTTGTCGCTGCTGGAATGCTACACATTTTCCCATCAATATCGTCAACATATCCCCACTTGCAACTTTGTATTGAAATTACCAGAGTTATCGTAAGGGCTATATTCACAGCGCTGTAGGGCTTAAGGTTACCCAGAAGAGCACATGGTTAAATTGTGTGCGGGTTAGAAAGGACTAGAACTGCTAAAGGGCCGAGAAGAACCGCTCTCGACTATTTTATCGAGAACTTAGCGATCATAAAGACGCAGTCGAGAAAACGAGTCACAAATGCATGAAAATATTCGTGCTGCTTTGTACTCACGTCGCTTCAGTCGAGAAAAGGAAATCTGTGCAAAAGTTTCTTCGCATATACAAGGAATCTGCATTTTAAACACTTACAGGCAATAGAAGACCTGATCTAATCATCGGCTGCCTCTTCAAGTGCAGCATGGGCAATGTAACTGAGGCGCTGCGGGTTCACGAGCGAGCTCTATTATGCAGATTTGTTCACTGCTGCATACAGAAGGGCTACTCTTGCTTCAAGTAATTTTGCGCAATGTGATGGCAATTGAGCGAGGTCAGAGGCAAAACCATTTGCCCAAAAGCGCACCATGTGCATCGACATATGGCGTGCTGGAATTTTCTATGCATGAGCCGGAAGCATGGAGCATGAAGCCTAGCGAGTTATCCAAGATGCACTGTCGAGGACAAAAGTGGCCAGGGATGATGTTCGATAAGCTGTCCGTTTTTCCATTGCGCATTTCGCGTAAGTTTTGTGCTCTGTAACTGGTCACTCAGATATACCCGCGACTTTCAAGCTTCCCTGGGAAGCGACCTGATCATTGGGTGTTTTTTTTAGAAGTGTGCCATGAGGCATAATTTGACAAAGGGTAGTTGGCGACCGGAAGTCATCATTGGCTGCCATTGGCTGCAATGGGCAAGCAGCCAATGGTGACATGAGTTGCAGTGCAATGTCAACAGCAGGCAGCCGGACCTTAACACTTGCCGCATTAGCTGCGATATGCAGCCAATAGTGAGGTCCGGTCGCCAGCCACCCAATGGCCAGGCCGCTTCACACAGACGCTTGAAAACAGCTGGAATGCCTGAGTGGCCAATGACACAGGACCAAATGGACGCAAAATGGACAATGGGAAATGGGTTGTTTACATAGAACACGGCAACAGGACGCGCGAGCGCTTGCGATTGGCCGCTCTATATTTTTGTATCGCCGTGTCCATTCCTGCTAGAAGGGCGGTCGTCAGAGAATGTGCATGATATGGTGTTCCAATCATTCAGCTTCATACGCGAAGCCCTGCCTCGGGCAGCTGCAGCAGCATCGAGCTGCTCGCGAAATTCAAGAAGAAATGCATGTTGGTGACGCCTCATAAGACTGACGGTATACGCTGGGAACAGCGCCAACTTCATGCGTCCCGAAGGATGCTTCTCATAACATACCCCAGGAAGACAAAGTGGACGCTTTCAGACGAGCAGTCCGAGGGGAGCGAAATGCACATAAAGTTCTGGAACCACCCAGAGGTGACTACGATGAAGCAGCGCTGGATTTCAGCCAGCAGCAGCGCGTCTTGGGCACTTCTATCTCCGATAGTACGTGTACAACACCTTTGTGCGAATGACTGAAGAGTCCATATAGACGACGTAAAGTAAGCTTTTGCACTCAGACGCTTAGTACCCACTTAGTATCCAAACATAGATTGAATTTTCGAACGATGAGGGTTTTATGATGTGCATCGACCACTCGTTAACCATGACTATCATTTTATTTCTGTCCCGCTAACACGCCACTAGCGAAATCTGGTGTGCAACCTGAGACGTTTTCGTACTCACGTGAACAAGTAATTACCCGCCGGGTTGCTTCTGCGTGAGTAATCGAGGAGTTATGACGCGTGACACTGCGAGAACAGATTTCACCTCTTCGGGCCCGGAAGGAAGACTGGAGAATTGTTCGCTGCCCAAAACTACAGCGGCGCAGCCTACGTAGTTTTCGTGCTAGCATAAAAACAGTTTCCACAAAAATAAATTTTCTTTTGCTGCCAACGACTACGTGTGCAATAAAAAGAGATATAAAAAATCAAAAGCACGCTTTATTAGAGTGGCTTGCTGTATACAAGATGTATGAGAGAATAAATCCACTATATTTAAAAAAAAATTTATTACGGTGTAGAGAGGCTTTTTGCGGCATAGTTTAATGCCAGTGTGGGCGGACACCAGACAAGACGCGAATCGTGTAATGTGCTAATGTTATGAACTAAGTTCAAACTGTTATTTCATAAATTATATGTATAGACGCTTGACTGTTATTTGTGATGTCTAGCTGGCCATTAGCAATAGCCATTTCAGTTTTTCCTTAGCTCATTACTTACTCTATATTTTCATAAAAGGGCGATCTGGTCATCACGGCTTGATGTCGGCGCGTAGGCCTGTACCCCCTTCACTCTGTACATTTCATGAAGTTTAATTACTATGAGAGCCATCCTATCGTTAATAGTTTAAAATTAATTTGTTTTCCTGCTATATCCTGATTGATGAGGAGTCCCATTCCTAATTATCGTCTGTCCGCTAAAGCTCGGTAGTATATTACACGCACCCATCCTTTATCATTGTGTAGGCCTCATGGGTCCTCATAACTTCTCCAATCCCGACATATGTTCCATCTAATACCCACTAGTTGCTCGAACAGCACTGCTTGAATAACCTCACTGGATAAGATTTTAGGGCCAAACATTGCAAGGTTCAGTTTCCAGTGGCAACCTGCCCGGAGCCAGACATTTTTAGTGCCTTCCCCAGCACCACTGCCTCTGAAAGCCGCTTTGAATTGTTGCTCGGCAGCCGCTTCCAACTCGTGGGCCAGGGTTAATTCGTGTATTCATATACGACATTCTCTGCACCGCCTCGGCTGGACCAGCAAAGACCAGTGAAGGTCACATGGCATGTGCTCCACGGAGTGACGTGGTTCGATGGACTTCGCTGAGCGCGCACCGCAGACGCACGGATTTCGAATTGCGTGAGAAATGGCAAAAGTTTGTGGAGCTTATCGGCGAGGATAATGGCTTTTTTCAATTGTAAACATCAGTATAGCTAATACTAATGGCCAGCTACAAGTCTCTATTTGCAACCAGGCGCCTATCTGCAATATTTCTAGAGTTAGCTTATAAAATTTATTTAATAACTTTACTACGAACATGATTCGCCTTTTTTTATGCCCGTAAGCACTCGTATTGCGCTGTTCATTAAGTCTTTTGTGCTACATCTTGAATAGAAACAAAGAGAGCCAAACTTCCTAATTGTAATCGTTCTTTTCAGGAAACATAGCTTTCTTTCTTTCGAGTCTTGGTGCCTAAGTCTCGGTTATTAATCTTGACTCAGCAGAAAGAAGAAGCTAATAATGCATTCTCATTAAAAAAAACATTTATAGCGTTTACCATAATTATGTCAGTGTGCATTGCCAAAATGATATTTCTAAGTGTAGTCAAAGGTAAGCGGGTGCTTTTTCTGCCAATGTGATACATTTCAAGGCTTATATCTCGCTTGCTGTTGGGGCGAAGGTTCCCAGGAAAGGCACGTTTCTGTTCGCGTTCTTAGTCATTCGGCGTTCGCGGCTCACTTGACCATCACATGCACGTGCTACCTTCGATATCATCTAGTGGGTTTGGTGCCTTAAAAATACTCGCTTAGCACGAAAACCAACTCAAGAAATTCCTTTTTTAGGCGTATTAAACACCTTCAAGCTCTGTTGAAACCAAATAAGACAAAATCAACGCCTGTTGTTCTTATAATTCGCAGGGGCTGTCCCCGTTGAAGTCATATATTATTATGCAAGAATTGTTATGGCGCCATCTCGTAGCCATGATTTCACATAAACACGTCCATAACCTAGCACAGCCTCATTTTGGAGGAGGTGTTCCGACGTAAGAGAGACACAATGGCGTACAAAGTGAATTACCTTTACTTTAATAACTAAGCTGCAATTGGAAGCACCCAAAATGCCAAATGACTGGCATAACAGACAGGTTCACCCCTGCATACTGAAAAACCAGTAGCAACATATCACGGAAAGTACAACAAAAAAGGACAATCGTGCATAGCTTAATATTCCCTTGAAAGAATTAAATAATCGATGAGGCTAAAGATAGGACGTAAAAATGCACAAACACTGGAAATGCGCAATAAATTAGGATAAAACTTTAATAAATGCTTTGCAGAAACTGCGCAGGTGGTGAAACTGCATAATCATGGCCTCCGGACAATTTCGCAGGTGATTCTGTTTTAATTTTTACGCCTATATATTACCTTCCTTTCTCGCAGTTATTTTGATCAGTAGGCATGGCTACTCGTGGCTGCCTACTCTGTGCGTCAGAATGCCCTAGCGCTGTATCTCAGCAACACATGAATGGAGCTGCCCTTCGGTGAATCACAGCTCGTCACCGGGCTTGTGTCCTCCTCCTACATCAACATCAGCAAAACGTACGCGGAGGCTCCTAAAAGTTAAGTGCGAGAATTTATACGCACAATAGAAACAAAAGAAATGGCATTTTAATCAGTCACTACAATCGGCTCGAAGCCAGGCGAAATCTAGGCCGTCCAATGTTTCCTCCGCGCTTGAGCCTTTCGGATCGATACTTTTCTCTCTTAGAGGGCGCGAGCACGTAGTTTCACTTCGATGCCCCCCGTATGTTTCCCTAAAAGCCTCCCGAAACAATATTTGCTGCCTGATGATCAAGGACCGCTTACCATTAGGGACAGCTCGCTTTCGCCCAATTCAATAAGGCACTGGCCTTCACATTTGTGTTTGCACCACACGTGGTTGGAATGTTTTCCTGATAGCTTTCTGTTTCGGGTACCCGTTTCTCTCCCGCCGTGCTCGCAAAAAAAAAACACTTTCCATAAAATATATAAGAAGAGTGACAAAAAAAACAATATAGCATGTAAGAGTCATCACTAGGAAGAACTTAATATATTTACTTCCTGCAGAGGAGGTATTGGGAAGAGCTGGGGCAAGACTTAATGGAGAACACTTTTCTAATATGTGATTCGCTGATGTCATTGTCTTTCTAAGTGACTCAGGGGATAAATTGCAAAGCATGAACAATGACTTAGACTGCACACAAGAACTGTGGGTCTTAACTTTAATAAGCAGACAACCAAAATAATGTTCAACAGTCTCGCAAGGAAACAGCCGTTCACTAATGGTAGCGAGGGGCTGGGAGAGGTAAGAGAATACGTCTGTTAGGGCTTCTAGTGACCGCAGGTCCGGATGATGAGAGTGAAATAATTACAAGAAGAAGAATGGGGTAGAGCGAATTTGGCAGGTTCTCTCAGGCGGAAAATGGCAGTTTACAAAAATTCATCACGAGAAACTATATAACAGCTGTATGTTACTGGTACTCACCTATGGTGCTGTAAATTGGAGGATAACGAAAAGCGTTCAACTTAAGTTAATTATATTAATTATTCTGTCAGCGATGCCTTATAGGTAGTGACGAGCAGCAGAAAGAGCTGCAAAGAGAAGAAAGCTTTGCAGTGTGACATCAGAAGTATATAGTTGAACAAATATATTCTTTAAAGAGGGTTTCGTTCCGCAGATTTTCAGCTTAGGCTAGTTTACATTTTGTGAGCAGGACTAGGGCACAAATGCTTGGCTCAGTTTGGTTAATGCTCAGCAGAAGAGAGTGAGTGCAGCTGAATGTCGACAGGTTTATGGAATATCCTTACGCTTTAGTGCTCGAAGCTCTGTGTTAAAGCTGTGTCCGTAGTAAGTGAAGTAAGGACAACAAGTCCTCCCACTAGTGGCCTGTTTCTTTCTCTCTTTTTTAGCTTTACGCATTTAGGCTGCTTTCTGAAGACTCCTTCTAGCTGGGAATGGTGCGGATGTCAAATTACTCTTGCGGCTGGCGTTGTCAGAAAGATACGTTTGCGTTTGTATTTATGTTTTCTGGTCAAGCAGCACAGTAGGAATGTGTAGTAATGCATTCGGAAGAGTGCTGTGCTGTTGCGAAACAGAAATGTTTTAATTCCTTATTAGCTGCTAGAAGCTTATAAATTTGAGGCTAAGCTTGTTGCAAGCGATTCGAACCTTCTGTAATCTAAAGAGCCAGGAATGTGTGATCGAAATCTGCGTGAACTCGGGCAACACACAAGAGCCGGATAACAAAAGTACAGAAAAATTAAGCAATGAACCTTATAAATAAATCGTGGCGCCTCTTTATCGCACGGAACATTTCCTTCGGGTGGTGTTATGTGTGCATTTCTTGTCACCGCTCTCACGTGACATACTGGTGCTTGTATATTAACATAGTTCCCCTTTGTATGCGACATGATAGGTGAATGAGACGCGTTATTGCGGGCATTCCAGTAGTGTACTAATTCAGATAACCTATACTTAAATAATTTTTCTTCACAGTGACCAACATGTGGAGAAGCTTAAACCTTTGTTATCTTATTACGCTAGTGTTCCAACTAGTGTTTGTACTCACCCCTTCCATTATCAGCCTTTTGAACTCAGCAGCTGCGTCGCTAAGGGTACGCATGGCACAAAAATAATTAAAAAATGGCAATCCAGTGTAAATGACGGTTGCTGCAAATGACGCCCATGGCGACCCTGAAGAGGCTGTTGAAAAAGTATGAAAGAAAATGCAATCAGTCGTAAATAAGGCGAGAAAACGCACAGCGGCAGAAAAATTGCTTATTGATTCTACTTGCGACAGACATTTGTAAAGTATAGTCCATAATTTCGCTGGGAAAGCAAACTCAAAAAACAAAAACATTTAGAGCAATATAGAAACGCAAAGCAAGGCAACAGTCCCGATCTTACTGTCGGCCACAAGGGTGTGAAAAGGCAAGGCCGTTCGCAGACGACAAACAGCAAAGAGGGTGTTTCTGTTGTTCAGTAATGGCTTTTGTTAATTGCCCAGCGGGCAATCGCGGCGCCCTTAATTGCAGTGACACCGGCCGCGTTCCATTTACTTGCTCTGGAGTGGCTGAACATAAGATGGGGCACGCCAGCTTGATGCATGGACAGCCATTTCGGTCCTGTCCGCAATAAACGAGCTGCTTCACCCACCACCTGCCTCAGGCTTTCTGAGGCGCTGACTGGCATTCCAAGCGGGCGTTTTCCTTTTATCCTGGCGTTCTTTTCTTGCCTTCCTGGGTGGTGTTCTTCTTTTCATCAGTTTGTTGTTTTGTTTGCATACATGACGCTCCTCTTTAAGCTTCCCCTCGGCATTCTCTGACACAGGCTGTCCGAATAGTGCAGAACGGCCGATGATAACTGATGCCACTACTAACTGCGTACCTTGAAGTTTTCTTCATAGGCAAGGCGAAACCTCACTATAGCGACGTAATGGATAGCATGAAGTACTCGCAAATCCCCCGGAAAGTTCCCGTAGGAGACCGTGTGCTGTATGTCTTGCAATGATACTATACAAAATTCAGTAGACATTTTTTGTTTTTTGTTATTAAGTTTTACCTATGCGCTGCAGTTCGATAGGAATTTTGTTCCGAAAACTGAAAATATTGCTCATGCCGGCTCTATCATGAACCGCGAACGCGTGTAAAAACTTTTCTGTCTCTCTCCACAATAGAATTTTATTCGTTCAAGCGCGGTACGCATCGAGTGGTTCAGCAAACTGTTTTTCGGCGTCGGCGTGACAAAATTATCAGACGGTGCACAATCTTCGCATCCATGGTTACCCCGATCCACTGCGTATCGACAGGGTTACCTGCGTCATCAGAGTTTTCTTTAGTTCTCCAATCTCCATGTTGCGACTGGACCACTCGAAGCCCTCTGCGCTTCTAATGTGCCCTGCACTGTTTAAGGTTTGCTTCCAGGGCATGTGTCTCTCCAGTAATCGTTCTGCGGTGCACTGATGCGCCTGGCTGTATCTACATCTCGCTGGCTTCATTAGGACAAGACCAGTGAGTGCGATGTGAAACGATGGCGAGCACGGTTTTGATTGAGCAAATGACAACAATGGATTGTAGTTTTCATTCTTGTGGACAAACTCTCTTTCATAATACGCCGCGGTCATGCTGCGAGGCCTTGTACTAGCGCTGCAGTGGCCATTGTGCTTGTGGGTCATGTGGGGAAGCGAACTAAAGCAGGAATTCAGTACAGAATTGTCGGCCCGCACCAATTTTATCGCAGATCTTATCAGCTTAAGTGCCAAGAAAGCAGGGATAAATGTTGGGAGTAGTCTCTCCTTTTCCCCCTCGTAATTCCTCCAACAGCAATTTACTGGGAGAAAAAAACTTATCTGCGCCGCGGATGAAACGGATGCGTGTTGACGAGGCTGGTATATTCGTGTGGTGCGCCCATATACTACGACATCGTAGGAGCTCGAAACCGCTGTGGATGGTCTAGGATCTCTCAGGGGAATAACGTCGAGAATAAAAGATGTTTTCCAGGTGTTTAACACCTTCATCTGGGCGCTGAAGGAGATATGAGCCGCGGTTAAACGGGCGCGCGGCAGCGATTTCTTCGCGATCATTTAGTTGTTAGTTATGTTTTGGACGCATAAAGCATACGGTCAAACAAATTTAGCATGCTTAACCACAACGACTACAGCCAACACTGCCACCAGAGTATGTGCCATGTGTGTTGTTCTCGCTATACGTGCTGATAGCTTAGCCGGTTGGCATGCAACAGTTGCACTTAAAGTAACCTGCGACTATAAAGCATAGGTACAGTTTTAACGAGGTTATAGCGGCGTCTAGTTGATTTTTTAAATAAGTAATATGAGGTTCAATTGACTTTGTATGCTCACTTGACAGGACAAACAAAAAACAAATAAAAATACTGCCTAGGGACATCTGTCTTCAATTTTTAAATATACTCCCATAATCACGATAGCGCGCTTTATTTCTAAAAAAACTCTGCAAGACAGCTCGGGAAAAAAAGAAAGAACCGCGCCCTCTCAGCGGATGGCGCACTAATAAAATAGATATCGTCCTTGAGCAGATACTGACGCTTCTAAATGAAATTCCTTTTTCCTTCTTTTGATTTTATTGCAGTAGTAAGATCATTTCAGCCTGTTTCGTAAGACCTATGCTGTAAAGAATGATTCATCTTCAGCAGTCATCGCTTTTCCTGAACAGCAACTTCCAAATAGATATTGCTTCCAAACCAAACAGATATTGCTCCCAAACAGAAACGCGAACATTCTATTACGTGTAATATAGTTTCGCCTTGACGCTTATACACTGATTCATTCCAGACACAAAAGCCAGAAAACTATAGCAAATTACACTGGCCCTTTATGATGCGCTAATTAATTTTACGGTAATTTGCTGAAATTTTAAAAAATTCAATTTATAGCACTGCGCTCTCAGAAGTTTATTTAATCAAGTGAAAATTGCATTTTCCACACTTCATACTAGCGCTGATGCAAAGTCGCACCGCTGTCAGTATTAAAATGAGTTTGCCTGCTTTAATGAACCGCCAGTTTGCTAGCCAATTAAAGATATACTGTATTAAGCGGCTTCAATGCAAGCTACCTATCAGTACTCGTTTCTATAAAGTTATAAACGCCCACTACGATTACGAGCATCACACCACAGGTGGGATAAATTCAGATTTGTGCTTTAAAACTTTCATAGGTAATATTGTAATATTACGTTTTTGGTTGTGCATTAGACACCGCTTATCCGATAGCAATAAGAGGTTCAAATGGAGCCTGTTAAAATAGAACCAGGTGATATTTTTAGAGGTGCAAAGTGGATACTTAAAATGGTTCAGAAAGGCTCAATATCAGGGCCATGCATTTTGAAGCATGGTAAATGATTGTTAAATCGAAGTAGACGAGCAATGGGATTTAAGGCATCCATATTATTCTTGCAATGCGACTAGCTGAGTTTCATCACTACAGCGGTATGCCATATCTGAGGAGCATCTAAAAGAAGTACTTTAGAATGTAAAGAAGTAGCGCTGTTTGCGTAATGTCGTTCCTCAAAACAAAGGCCAAAATGAAGAAAAGAAAATTCGCTGTATGTAATCCCCCAGTTATGCTTGCGCACAAATGTGTCGAGTGATGGCGCCATAGCGTTGGTGGTGGCGTCCTTTAGCTTTATGTGCACTTTTTGACACTTTCGTCTATAATGCGAGCGCTGTGCAGTTTATCCGGGGACAGTAGACAACCATTTCTAACTGCCACCTTGAATCGGCATAATGCCATGCTACTAACTCCTATATTGGCGCCGTATCGCAGCTAAACTGTATTACCTGGCAGTTGGCAAGCCCTGAGCCATCTCGGGGCTTGATGTTTTCTCGTCTTCATCTCTCGAGCTGCCTGCTACCTTGCCCGTCCCAAGAGCGTCTTGCGCGTATAAGTAAACCAGCCCTGCGTATGTCAACTGTTTCTCGGTGACATATTTGGTGGAAAAGCTGGGTAACGGTCCATGTACGCTGATCTGAGGTCACTCTCGACGTCAGTTGTCAATGCGTGGCTACAACACTAGTCCACAAGGCAAGCCGCCGCCTGCGAGGCCTACAACCAGAGTTAGGCCAACTCACAACATTAGCAAGTGCCATGACGTCCACTACGGCTAGCCAGACAAGTCAGCATTCCGGGAATGCCGAACCGTTCGTCCTTCACACTCCTCGGTCACCGCCATCATTCCAAGGTGACCGGTTTGAGGTTGTCGAAGACTGGTTGGTCAGCGTTGACCGTGTGGCGGGTTTCAACGAGCGGTACGGCAAGAGCGAATTACGGAACATGTACTTCGCACTACAGGATCGGCCAAAACGTGGTATGAGAACCACGAAGCTTCCTTCACTAACTTGGAGATCTTTAGCCGAGAGCTTTTAGCCACGTTCAACACTAGAGAACTAAAGGATAAAGCTGAAATCGCCTTGCAATCGTGGTCGCAGCCGCCGAACGAGGGCGTCACCATGTTCATCGAGGACATAACGCGACTCTTCAATCGCGCCAAACCTGCTATGCCCGAGGCCAAGAAGGTACGCCACTTAATGAGCGGCGTAAAAGAGCAATTGTTTATCGTACTGGTACGTGACCAACCAAGAACGGTGGCCGACTTTGCCAAGGAGGCAACAAGCATGGAGCGTTCTCTGCAAGAACGGGGCGCGCACTACGGCCGTCAGGCTAGTGTAGCAGCCGCTCACCACTGTACGCTCACGTTGCTACGCACTGAGGAGCTTCGAGAGTTCGTGAGGAGCCTGGTGTGCGACGAACTCGAGAAACTTCGCTTCGATCGAAGATCCACAGGCCAGCGTCGCTGCCATACCGGACGTGGTCCGAGATGAAGTCCTGCGTCCTGTTCAGTCGCCACCTGCTCCGCAGCCGGTGCTCTTTGTGATGACGAACAGTCAAGCACTATAAAGCCGTCCTGGGCCAGCCTTTTCCCCCGTCACTCCATTGCCTTCACTGCGGTACCCAACTGCAGCTGTACCCACCGTACCGCACGAGTCCCGGTCCACCATGAGCAAAGCGCACGTTTGGCGTATGCTAACGAATAGACCGCTCTGCTTCTACTGCGGGGAGCCCGGCCACATCCTCAGCCACTGCCCCTACCGCAGAATAGGCTTAAGCGGTTTCACCTGACGCCCCTCGACCACGCTACGGAGAACGGCCGCGGGACATCGAGCAGTACGTGTCCGATAATGTGCATAATGTGCAGCCAACGACCACGCAGCGACGCCAGTTCCAGGCAGTTTTCTTCGCCTAGCCGCCCGTCTTCTTCTGGCCAGTTCAGAGGCACGTTCCCACATCCGGAAAACTGAGGACGGCGTCCTATGCGGTAGGGTCGCCGCTATTGGATCAAGTCAAGAGCCTTCACCGGACGGTCCGCTTCTACGATTCGACCGACGACTACTCGACCTCACGACCTCAACAAAAACGACACGCTGTGACCGACTGGGTTCGGCAGAAATCGACAATTCACTGCTACGATGCAACCGAAGACGACCTTACCCGACGACCTCAACGACAATGTCGTGCTGTGACCGACTGGTGTCTGCCGAAATCCCACTAACCGCGGATTACCGCGATGTGATCTCACTTGTGGATACCGGCGCTGATTTTTCTGTAATGAGCAGTCGGTTAGCGACGGCCCGCAGAAAGGTCCTGACCCCTTGGTCTGGACCACAAATCCGTACCGCCAGCGGCGATGTGGTTACGCCGATTGGCGTCTGCAAGTCACGAATACAAATCCGCGGTGCTACTTTCTCTGGTTGCTTTGCTGTGCTGCCCGAGTGCTCCAAAGACCTGATACTCGGTTTACATTTCATTCGGGAGTACTGTGCTGTCATCACCCCTCAAGAGCTAGTCGTGTCATTTTCCACTCAGCCTCCTGTTGAAGGCGATTGCGAGCCACGCGCAACTAAGTTATGCATTTTTGGCGACCACGTATTGATCCCGTCAAGAGCTAGCATGTTTGTTACCGTAGGTAGCGACAACAGCGCCGGAACTTGTTGCATCGCTGAAATCTCTTTGCTGCTTGGTCAGCAAGTCTGTGTTGCTCGCGGAATTGTCGAACTGAACAATGGCCCAACCGAACTCTTGGTGACCAATTTTGGCTTGGAACCTCAGTGTTTGCCTTGCAGAACAGATATCGCCTATTTCGAAGAACTCAGCGAATTCGCGGCACAGCACACTTTGTCCGAAGCCTCGGCATCAGTGTAGGCACCGACCACTCCTATAAAAACTGACGTGAAGCCGAACCTCCCGACAAATCAGAAACGCTGCCTCGAAAGCGTTATCCAGCCTTTCTGAGACTGCTTTGCCTCGACCTCTATGATTAGGCAGACGCCGCTCACAAAGCACCGAACTATAGTCGACGCCAACCAACGACCGTTATGTCAGCCGCCTTACCGGATCTCATCGAAGAAGCGTGATGCCATTCGCCGCAAAGTTCAAGAAATGCTCCAGGACGACGTGATACAGCCGTCGACGAGCCCGTGGGCGTCGCCTGTTGTTCTAGTCGCAGAGAAAGATGGAATTCTGCGATTTTGCGTTGATTACAGACGTTTAAACAAAGCCACAAAAAGAATGTTGATCATCTGTCGTGCATTCATGACTCCTTGGACCGGCTGCGCCACGCCAAGTACTTCTCTTCGCTAGGTTTACGCAGCGGCTATTATAAAATCGAGGGGGACGAACGCGACCGGAAAACGAGCACCTTTATTACACCCGACGGTATATACGAATTCCGGGTGCTCCCTTTCGGCCTGTGCTTGCTGATCTGAAATGGCCGTCCTGTCTCGTGTACTTGTATGACGTTGTCATCTTCTCTGATACGTTCGAAGAACACCTGAGACGCCTGCGCGCTGAGTTCGAAGCAATTCGGTCGGCCGGTGTTTCCCTGAAGCCCGAAAAGCGTCACTTCGCTTTCGAAGAGTAGAAGTTTCTGGTTCACATCGTGAGTGCTGAAGGGGTTAGCCCCGACCCCAATAAGACAGGCGTCTTGGTTGATTTTCCTGTGGCCACCGATAAGCGAGGTGTGCACCGCTTTTTGTGTCTCTGCGCCTATTCTCGGCGTTTTGTGCAGAACTCTCCCCGATCGCTGAGCGCCTCGCCCGGGTCACAAAAGATTCCCAAACGTTCTTTTGGGTTCTGGAGCAACGGAAGGCCATTGAAGACCTCCGAACTCGTCTCCAAAGTACGCCCATCCTTGGACACTTCGACGAGTCGGCCGCCACCAAACTGCACCCAGACGTCAGCAACATCGGCCTCGGTGCGGTCCTTGTGCAGTAGCAGGATGGTCTCGAACGCGTAATCGCATACGTGAGCCGCACTTTGTCACGATCTGAGGCAAACTATTCCACCACCGAAAAAGAATATCTAGCCATTGTGTGGGCAGTGACCAAATTTCGCCCGTACTTATATGGCCACCCTTTCAGGGTCGTCGGTGGCCACCACTCGCTTTGTTGGCTGGCGAACCTCAGAGATCCCTCGGGACGGCTTGCACGCTGGAGCCTTCAACTTCAGGAATTCGACGTCACCATCGTCTATAAGTCTGGTAGGAAGCACAGTGATGTCGACTGTTCGTCTCGTGCCCCTATCGAGGACCTCCGAGCTGACCCCGACGATGATTCAGTTTTTCTTGGCGCCATGTCCACGTCCGTTCTGATTCAACACCAAAGAGACGACATTGAACTACGGCCCCTCCTTGAGTATCTGAAAGGAAGCGCTCAGTCTCCCCCACGAACCTTCTCACGCGGTCTGTCGTCGTTCTGTTTACGCGACGGCATCCTATATACGAAAACTGCAGCCTGAATAAAGCTGTTTACTTACTCGTCGTGCCTACGGCTCTTCGCGACGAAGTCCTGCAGGCGTGCCATGATGACCCATCTTCTGGTCACCTGGGTTTTTGTCGAACTTTCGCACGAATACGCCAAAAGTACTACTAGCCCAGAGTTGCTGCAGTTGT
Source organism: Amblyomma americanum (assembly GCF_052857255.1). Taxonomy (NCBI): domain Eukaryota; kingdom Metazoa; phylum Arthropoda; class Arachnida; order Ixodida; family Ixodidae; genus Amblyomma; species Amblyomma americanum. The sequence continues at coordinate 132,709,431 of NC_135500.1, forward strand.
GACGTATTACGCAAGAACTTGTCGCGAGTGCCAGCGTCGCATGACGCCTCCGACGAAGCCAGCCGGCCTACTGCAGCATATTGATCTGCCTCAGGTCCCCTTCCCTCATATCGGCATGGACTTACTCGGCCCAGTTCCGGAGTCCTCGCTCTGCAACCGCTACATTGTGGTCGCCACCGAATGCCTCATACGATACTGTGAGACTAAACCTCTTCCGCATGGTACCGCTGACAAAATTGCGAACTTTTTTATCCGAAACCTTGTGGTTCGTCACGGCGCACCCACCATCGTTTTAACTGACAGGGGAATACCCTTCACCTCGGCGCTTACGCAGGAGGTTATGCGCCTGAGCGGCACCAGTTACCGCAAGACAACCGCTTAGCACCCTCAAACCAATGGCTTCACCGAACGGCTCAACAAGACGACTGCCGGCATGATTTCCATGTATGTGACGCGGACCACCGGAACTGGGACACCATACTCCCTTACGTCACATTTGCCTATAATACTGCAGCCCAGGAAACGATACGCTTCACTCTTTCGATTAGTACATAGTCGCGAAGCCAAAACCATGCTGTATGCAGTGCTGCTTCCAGCTGGCGCTACCCCCTCTGTTATGGGTGCTGCCCAATTCGTTCGTTACGCTGTAGCCGCCCGACAACTCGCTCGGGAGCGCATCCGGCACCAGCAAGTGCTCGACGCTCGGCGCTATAACCTCCGCCACCAAAATGTGCGTTACCAACCCGGCGAACAAGTCTGGGTGTGGAACCCAATCCGCATGGGAGAGCGCTCTGAGAAGCATCTACGCCGATACTTTGGCCCCTACGAGATGCTCCGCCAGCTCAGTGAAGTCACCTACGAAGTTCGTTCCCAGGGAACAGTTCGCTCTTCTAGACGGCCGACCTTCGAAGTTGTCCACGTCGCCCGGATGAAGCCGTACCATGCCCGCTAGCCCCTCGCGCGTGTCTACACCGCACGCCAGACACATGTGACTACCCTTGTTGTCCTGCCTCCCATTGCTGCCATTGCTGCCTCCCATTGCTGCTGTCTGTAATTCATTTTTACAATTGTTCTTACAGGAGGTCCCGTCCACAGTCTCTGACTTTGGGACCTCCTTCTGTATTCCAATGTTTTTCTCTAACCTTGTACGATAAACATGTAATAAACGAACCTTGAACCTTGAAGAAAAAAAAACGAATCAGTGTCTTTCAGAGAGGGGGAGTAATGCCACACTACTAACTTCTGTAGTGGTGCCATATCACGGCTAAACTGTATCACCTGGCTGATGGCAAGCCTTGAGCCATCTCGGGAATAGATGTTTTCTCGTCTTCATCTCTCGAGCTGCCTGCTGCCTTGCGCGTCCCAACAGCGTCTTGCGCGTATATGTAAACCAGCCCTGCGTACGTCAACCTTTTCTCGGTGACAATATTTCTAAGGAAGAGCATATCATTAGGAATCGGCACTTATATCGAAACGGACGCACTAAAAAAGTCCCGCATATATACCAGCGCCATCCTAGTGGCGCCGCCCAGTGGTAATCTGTTCCAACTGCTGGCAACAGAACGACTGTGAACCATAGCAGTGCGCAAGGGCACGTGTACTCTCGACCCGCAAACTCTGAGGCAAAGAAAGAGCCCGCGTTGAAGAAATCCTCCTCGTTTATCCTGGAGCTCAAGGAAGCGGAGCAAACAAGGAGAGAACACCTAAACCTTGGCGATAAGAACGCTCGAGAGAGGGCGTGACGTGGGTCACACATTCAATTAGGGCAAATTACTCCCTGGATGGTCGGATGACGACTCGAGTGCAAGCCTCACGGCCAGCTTTCAGCACCTGCCGCTCGTACTAGGTATGCCACCCTTTCACTCCACATCGAAAAAGTCCACCTCGCATTCTGCCACCAGCTCACGAAAGTAACTCCGAAATAGAGGGCTATAGTACTCCGGAAAAAAGTTTCAGCCGGCTGTAAAAGAACCTGCTCTTTCTTGCAATCTGGGAATGAAACGTCGAAAGGGAACGCGGACTCATTTCTTGACAACTTCTTGTTTAACTTAGGTCGTTGCACTGCCGCACTTTATTTTTTAGTAAGGAAACCCTGATGAAATTGGTGGGTGGAGGGACAGCTACTGCCTTTGGCTTCTTTTCACAACTCCTAGCAATAGCCTTTGCGTGCGTGGGTGCGTGCGTGTGCACATGAGTGCGTGTGCTGTACGTATGTTTTGTTGACCTCTAAAATTATCAACTTTGCGTGAGAATTTGCAAACACTATGACTTCGTGTGTTATTATTGCAGGACTTCAATTAGTGCGAAAGCACAAATTCACACGTTCACAGCATAGCAAAATCTACTCTTGCGTGTATGCGCCGAGTATGTGCCTAGCGCGAACGCGCCGTACCGCGGCGCTGCTTGCTCTTTGTCAACTTGTACGCATCACTAATTCAGCGGTTCTGGCCCAAGCAAAATCGTCTCTTGTGTGTCCGCAGCTGGCTTAGCGGGAGCGCTCCGTCCCGCGGACCTGTCGGCTGACCGTTGTCTTCTACTTAGCACTAATGCGGAGGTTGCGACTCGAGCAAAATCGTCTTTCGAGTGTCCGCTAAAAAGAAAATGGAAAGAGTCATCATGTGTCGGCCTCAGTTCAGTCATTCATGCAGGTAAGATCAGTGAAAGCATACCTTTTGCCAAAAAAAAACTCCCGTGTTTTCGCACAGAGGCGAATATTGTAACTATTTTCTGTCATTTTTTTTGTTTTCAACATGTTAGGCTGGCGACTTCTCCTTTTTTCTGCCTCGCCGTCAACTTGAGGTCCTCTGAGCGAGCCAACAATTATTTCATTTGAAGACGATGTAGTCTGCTTCAATATTTAGCGTGATGTTGAGTAGTGTGAGAGATTAGCGGTGCATAACTGCCAATAAGTCAAGTACCATGCGCCTGACGAACACGACTTCGGCACATATGTCATTCAGGAGTTCAAAAATTGCTTAAAGAGGATTATTTTTTCAAAAACATTTATATGAGAATGACATTGCTCATAAGTGCTCGTAATAGAAAGCATCCACTAGATGGCTCGAGGGTTTAATTAAGCTACAGTGTTCCTAAAATTCAGGATGTCATTTTGATAGAAAATAGGTTTTCCTTAAGCAGGCAGAAGCAGGAGAAATATTGGAGGAGTATTCTGCACGAGGATATTTTCAGTAATAAACAAGGGCGCAGTGAATAACAAAAGTGTTGTTTTAATCGGATAGCATTTAGGTTGTCGTCCCACAAAAAATTTCGGGCTTCTGTGTCACAAAACCTCCTGATTGGTCAGAGTGGTCGCGTGACCTTGTGACGTCACCACAATCTGCTCACCGTGACAGGTGGCAACCGGTCCACTGAATTGTGAGCAAACTGCCCACCATTGCCAAATTCATTGTAATTTCCACGTGCCCACCGTGGCTCTGCACATAAGCCATACGGTAGCTCGGGAAAATCTCAACGCTTAGCTGTTGCACCACAGCGTCAATATTGATTTCAGTTCTCTCCTCGATCTATAAATGCGTTTCAGAGGGTAGTGACGTCATTAACACCACATGACTATCAGCGAACGATTCATACGACACCGTCAGTTTGGAAAATCTGAGGTTCCACAAAGTTTGAAAGGTGGGCCACCCCGAAAGATTTTAAAGGACGCCCAAAATTTCGAAAGTAGTCCCACACCAGGAAATGGAATAAGGTGGATTAGTGAAGATTAGTTGGTGTAATAGTGGGTGGATTATTAACAGTCCATATAATAATCCAAAGGAAGCTACTCAAGCATTCTAGGAGATGATGGCTCATGCATGCCATATAAGGGCAATAGTACCGTTTTAGACCGGAGTTTTGGCGGGAAAATTGAAAGAACATGAGGCAATCATTGTACACCACAGCAGACAACCTAAATCCTGTCACATTTTCTTCTTTACGAAAGTGGTAAAGAAGGGCCCCAAGTTTTTTAAAGCATGAAGAAAGCATATTTCTACCCTCTGCTTAATTGCTGGTTCACAATTAAGGGTATGACTGCTATTTTTAGTCTGCCACGCAATAAATTACACACTGAATGGTCCTCTGTGTTCGGCTGCCATTCCACAGCTATGGACACTGATTACTGCAGTAAGCGACTCAGAATGCTGTATATTAAAGTATTGATGTTTTTAATGTATCACATTTTATTTGTTAGCTAAAGCAAAACCCAATTATGTTAAAACCTTCAACTATATAGCGTGAATGCAAACAGCTTCGGTACAGTCGTTTTAGAGATGAGTTGCCTTTGCATTTCCTTAGTCTATTTCCTGGAGCCCGCTATTTGAGTTTGATGGTCTTGATAGAGGTGCTTCTTAAGCCTTGTATCCTAACGGCCACAAATTTCAGAAGGAAATACGGGCAGTGATCACACAAGAGAAGTGAAGCTGTGAAATAACTTTAAATGTTGCTGCAGAATACATGTTGATGTGCGAGCAATAATAGAGAGTAAAGTATACAGTAATGTAAAATTAACGCTACATCGCTGCATACGCTACATCTTAAAATTACATGCTGCATTGCTGCTAATCTTTTCGCATTGATAATGATGATGATTAGGATTGTGAGCATTTGCCTAGGCGTGCCATAGTTAACGTTTACTTTGTCTCTACGACGTTGGTCACGTACACAATTTAATATAATTTCCCACGTAGGAGGACGAGAATGAGGGGAGGAAAAAAGCAGTACAATTCGAAGAGTGGTCTCTACAGGCGTAGAATGTCGAATCTCGCAGCTGTCCCATGCGAGGCGGATAGATTGGTTCAGAATCTCAAAAAGTAGAAAAAAAACGAGGACGAAATTTAAAGAATAAATAGTGGAAGGGCAGGCTGGCGTGTGTGGTCAGAATACTCAAAATCTCTCCGAAAATTGAAAGAACAAATGGTGAAAGAAGAAGCCATAAAAATGAGTAGAAAAAGGGTTCACTCCGCCGGATGAAGAAAATTGAGAATCCCAAATTATTATTTCGCTAAAGAAAATAAAAAGAATATGAAGCAAACCCTATCGAAAAATCACATATTATTTATATGTGCCTCGTAAAAATTCATGTTTCTTACGACCTCTATGTGTTACTAGTATGTTTCGTATGAACTAACATGAGAAGCATATGAGTTATATGTGTGAATATATGTGCCTCGTATGAACTCATACGGGTATATGCTTCATTGGTGTGCATATGTGCATTGTATGAACTGTTTTTGGCAGCATATGAGTTATATGTGTCAATAAATGTGCCTCGTATGAACAGATATACGCTTCATAAGAGTTTATATGTGTCACAATTGTGTCACGTATCAACTCATATGGTATTTATACGAGATCATACGTGTGACAGAAGTTTCACTTGTGAATTTGTATTCCCGCATGCAAACGACAGGCTTCACAAATGTGTCTTGTGTAGATTTGTATAATGATACCTCAACTGACACGCTACTCACAGGCGCACACATGAGAATATATGTGTCTCATATCGAGTCCGATCTACGAAACAGATAGATGCGCATGAGTGCCGCGTACAGAAGGCGCGCGTTTCGTGAAACGTATGAGGAAGCGATATGACAAAAAAGCGACGAACCAACGCATGAAAAAAAAATGGTCTGTTTTGTAGAATTCTATCCGTGTTTCTATGTTTTGCCTTATTTCTAGCTCTATTTACCGGCTAGGCAAACTATCTCGTCAGGCGTTTCTAATGTGCTTAGATACATGCTTAGTTGGAAAATAAAATTGCCCTTCTCTGCTTTGCAGAAGTACTTGATGCTGGGCCAGTTGGTTCATAGTGAATTTGAATGGCGCAAGGGAACGAACGCACGAGATGTGGCAAGAAATACGTGCTCAGTGTGTAGCGCTTGCCAAATTTGTAAATTCTTTGAGTTCAACACACTGCGACAATTCTTTTTTGGCATTTTTACTTTCAAGTGGTTTTGTTAACTCATTTTATTTCCTCTTCAGTGTGCTTCATCTAACTGGAGGTGGATCTTCTTTTGTTTAAAGTCTAACTGCTAAACAATACTTGTTATAATGTACTCCACATGAACAATTTGGTGGTGAATTTGTTTTGTGCTGCACAATAAGTGCCATCGCTTTTATTGTGACATTGCCATTTAAAACATGTTATACCCTTGAAAAAGTCCTACAGAGATCAGTTCCTCTGTTTTAGTTGGTAATCCTAGAGAATGAGTTCATAAAGTGCAATGGTTACTTTTGGTCTTCGGAACTCAGTATTTGTACTTGCAATTTGTGCGCTCTTTTGGGTGAGTATAATTTAACGAGCGTATACTGATGCTCAGAATATTAAATGGAATTATTTGTACATCTAGAATTAAAAAAATTTCACACTGCCTCTAGCAGCAAGTCCCACTTGTGAGCCGGGCTTAAAAATTTATTGTAGAAATGAAGGGTCGTTGTTTGGGCTTCTACGACTCTTTAATGTTTCGTTGCCCGCCAGAGTCAGACCACACCGAGATGTTTTAGAGGCATGTCAGGTCTAGAAAAATAAATGCAAAAATCGCAAACACTCCATTTCCTGAGAAAACACAAGTGGAGATTCCTGCAAGCAGTCTTGTTAAATAACAATTTTTACGTTTGTTTGTAAAAGGAGCCTGATTTCTGAGTGGAACAGCCGTGAGACGTCCTCTTTAATGGTTCGTATGCTAGCATTTTCGGGAAGCCAAAGCACTCCTGCCGGTGCCGGGACAAGATGAACGCGGACGACTGCGCAGTATCCGATAACCATTCATCCCCCTTTCTTGGTATCCTGTCATTCCTTCTTGGCTTCGTGTCTTCCTCCTTCGCCTTGTTCCGCCTGTTCTTATAACTTCTGGTTCCTGAGCACAACGCTCGGAAGAATGTCAGCATGCATGATTTACTGCCCCCCCAGTGTCTTTGGACTCTGAGCGATGAGAGCATACGGCGCAACTTCCTCTACTCGGCCGAAACGTATTGTCCGCGTACTCCGGTTCGCATAACTCATTCTTGAGAGCAGATGACATCAGCTCATCTCTCACTCCGCAAAGGTAGAAGTAAGAATAAGGGGCAGTAACAGGAGCAAAAGTTGACGACACGGCTGCACCCGACCTTCAGGGAACTTTCGTGGTCGTTTTATTTCTGGGCTTATTCTTCAGTTGTTCACCCTTCGCATCTAGAAGTTTCTCTCGCGGACGTTTCAGAGCTCACTCCATCTTTAGGTGTTTTGACAAAACCGAAGCGTATTATTCCGCGCCGAGTGGTGTTTATAGGTAGAAAGTTGAGAAGGAAGAGCGGTGGCTTATAGAGGTGACGAAAGCCGAACTACATGAAATATGTGAGGTGAGCTCTGAAAACTTGGTTCTTTACCAAATAAGCGCTAACGAGAACGAGAACTCCGGGACGCGCGTGACACGCAACAGTCTTAGAACCACTCATGCTGCAGTGCTCACCGAAACTCGTCACTTCGCTGCTCCAGCGCGTGCGAGGAGGAGATGGTCACCTTGTAATTGTGCCACATAATGTCGCGATTGTATTGGCGTCGCTCTGCTCCATCCCGCTAGTGCGCTGTTTTCGAACGGGGCGAGAAAAGACCCAAATTACTCGCGCCAGAGCGACTAGGGTAATTTCGTTTTCAAAATTATAACAACAGATATGGTTATTACTAAAGGCTGGCTACAACTTTTTAATTCAATCAGGCACTAATTTAACGTTAACTATTCGAATTTAGCTCCTTACTTTACTAGCTATCATGATTCGCCTGTTTTTGACGTCCGCCAATACTCGTATTAGCATGCCTCTGGTAGTAAAAAGTTGTAGTAAAAAGTTTCTATCTACATTAGAAACCCTATTTTTAAAAACCAGAATTCGGCTTCCCTAAGACACGTGGTATATATTCTCTCGTTCTTCAACGAATGCAACTACGTGCAGAACGGGCGTGAATCCTCCCCCGCCTGACAATGACACACCCATTATGCGGCGGCTGATAGAAAACCATTAATATGGTAAAAAAATCCACTCAACGCTTGCGTACTCATGGGAAAAAAAATGTTCTGGCGCGGAAGCAAGCTCTCGCTCTGAACGGGGTGCTGTTGCGCATAGCTGCAGAACGCAATGATGAGCCGTGTAGCCTGCAGTAGTCACGGAAGCAACTCTCATTATAGCGAACTCCGCTAACGTGTAACCCCCTTTGGCGTTCTTTCCGGAGCCGAAACAGCGGGCGTTGGTATGCGCTTCTGCAACTCCAGCGGCGTGCCGACAAAGACGGACTGGTGAAAAAGCCGCCAGTCGCATTTGAAGTGCGAGAGTATTTCATATATAGAAAGCAGGTGTTATACAGAGCCCATCGTTTTCTTCCAAAAGCCATTGCGAAGAGCCTCGGAATGATTTCCGCCTCAGGGATATTTGAAAGGAAAAGCGGGAAGCTAGTAGGTTAAAAAAAGAAAAAAAACTATTACACAGAAAATAACGAAGCTTTGCTTTGGTGTCCCGCGGGCATCTTTTCTCCCTTTAATATTCTCAGAAGTGCTGCGCCGAGCGTCTGAAAAGAGATGGATACATAGGAGGCTGTGCTTGATGCGAGCACACTCTGCTGCCTTGTGGGTTGGCTTTCAGTACGTACTGCACAGTTTAGTATGTGTGCGCTCTCCGCAGATTTATTTTTATGATCTGTATCTTTGATATGTTGGGACTGTCTTTATGCGCTTCGCATCTGCTCCTTTGTTGTGGTAGCCCAGCTTTAAAAACGAGCTCGACACGTGGCAAAGCAAGGCTACGTGCCGCAAGGGTGTGTTGATCTGATGAAAAGAGCGCGGAAAAATAAAAATAAAAACTCCATTAATGTAGGAGTGAAATGTAGATTATCGTTTTCTTCATCACCATGAGACACGTGAAGAAAAGTATTTCAATAAGAAGAAAGAATAATCAAGAGAGAAAAACAAAAAAAAGAGAGACGAGTTTTTAGTGCGCCCTCAAAACGCGAAAATAAAGAACTTGCGGAGAAATAAGTAAAATTGATGGGCGCTGAAGCGATTCAGGACGATTCAGGTGCCGGAGCTTACGCATGCTGTTGTGCGAAAACGGTGCGTCAGCCTCCGCTTTTACCGATTTGACTTCGGCATTGCTGTGTCTTGTTGTCCTTGACTGTCGAGTCTCTGAGCACGCATGCGCTGAGGTCTGCGCAGGGCATCCCTTAGATACCGAAGCAAAGACAAGAAGAAGAACGGCGCAGGAAAAAGAAGAGTTCTGAGGTCCTTATCGAATTTGACATCTTCGAGCCAGAGAAAGAAAAGTGAATGCTCTTACGGTTCAGACCGCCTCCTTTCCCGCATAGATTTTTCGCTTCCTTCGAAAGCACGCTCTTTGCGGGTGACCTGGAAACGTCGTGGCGCCTGTGTCGGCTCCGACCAAATGGTTTGTCCAACGGGAACTCGGCGTGCAGGACAGCGCTGGCAATCAGCAAGAATAAAATGACTGCACGTCTTGGCGAGGTCATAACGACGGTCACAGGGCTGATACTACTGCACGCCGCTTAGAATAATAATAATAATAATTGGTTTTTGGGGAAATGAAATGGCGCAGTATCTGTCTCATATATTGTCGGACACCTGAACCGCGCCGTAAGGGAAGGGATAAAGGAGGGAGTGAAAGAAGAAAGGAAGAAGAGGTGCCGTAGTGGAGGGCTCCGGAATAATTTCGACCACCTGGGGATCTTTAACGTACACTTAGAATCTTCAAGTTGTCTTTTATTCCCCAGGGCGTTTTGGGGGGCAGCCCACTTTTTTTGACAAGCGTAAATATATCTTACCTTCGCGTGCATTTGCAGCTGCGTTCAGCACGTTGTTTTGAGGACCTCTGCAAATAACTGACTGCTTAAGCAACTCTGTTCAAATGAACGGCTCCTTTTGCAGTCTCTGTTGTGTCTATGGAACGTGACGCAGGCCTGGCTTTGGGCGCCTGGCAATGCGACGATGGCCAGCTGCGTGTCTATGGTGCGCAAAGCACATTTTTCTCGTTAAGTTTATGAGCTCGTCAAGCTTTTGTTTACAAAAGCAGACGACAAATTTCCCTGAGCCGAACTGTTTGGGATTAATCGACTGGTTGAGGAGGACCTGCATATCGATGAAAACTTGTCTAACGTAATTGGGACCAGCATTGACTAAAATGGGCAAGTCTGAAGAAGCTCTTCCCCCTGCCACAAAATCAAACAACCATAGTTTTTATTTTTTATTTGCGGCATGCTGGAATGTGAGCTTGAGCACAGGTGACCTGCTGCAACTTTTTACATGCCTGCAATGCGAATTTTGCAGAGAAAGCTCCACGAGAGAGAAAAATGAGGTTAACGCGACTGCCTGAGCGTGATTCGTTTTGTGACTCGCGTTTTGTGTCAAACGACATTGTGCTTGAAGAATAGGGTTTAACGTGCTAGTTTTTGAGATTGCTTCAAATAGATTTTATTTTTTTTCTCTCTATTGAGGTTCACTCTCACTTATAAGGATCACACATGGCACTTTTTATTAATAATTGTTTGGCGTTGAAAAGCTGAGGAAAACGAAATTAACGAATATTTTTTGACATCTGTTACTCTTCAATATTTAAAATCAACCTAGGAGGGTAGATGTGTAGGCTAGTTGGGGTGATATCAGGAGTCAATGCACGGCAGCAGAACACAGGACAGAGAGAGGTGTCGTCACCCGTCCTGTGTCGTAACTTCCCTCTGTCCTGTGTTCTGCTGCGGTGTATAGCCTCCTGATTTAAAATCAACATTGGCTGAGAAGAGTGAATGAAACTTTTATTTCTTGTGTCAAGTGAGGTGTTCAACGCAGCTTTACCTCCGAGCTAGCGAAGGATTTGAAGCGATATTAAATGAGTGAACCACCTTCACATAATTTAGAAACCGGGTAATTCATCTAGCCATGCCGAAAATCCTCTGTACGACCTACCACAAATAATTTTGGCCGTACTCAGTTCTAACAGTAATGCTGGTCTGATATGGTGCCCGGGCGTCATCTGCAGTTCTGTATTTTTTTCGCTAATTTGTGTCTTCTACACTCAAAGGCTGAAAGCGGGTGTTCTTTCTTTACCTGGCGCACAAAGCGGGTCAAAACCTTGTCACTAAAACTTACTTCCAGCGTAGAAAGTAGCTGCACGAGATGAAAGGAAGTTTTGGCGAGAAAATTAGGAGCCGCGAGCGACAGATACATTGGTTAACGTAAAGGCTCTCCAATATAATGAGCTACTCCCACGTTGTTTATTGCTTTTAGGAAGCATTCTAAAAATAATGATGTTAGCTGTGGAATTGGGGGGACAGGCGACTGCCCCCGAATGGTAAGTATAAAACCTTACTGTGGGCTCCCATTCGCCACTATCGGCCGTATTATAGTTTGTTTATTTATTTTCCAGCTTTTATTATAATTCCACTGATGGCACATAATGTACGGAAGAGGAGCGTAATGAAGTGAAATCGGTACAAATTCTGACGGTGGCAGAGTAAAGGTGGTGTTCCTCAACTTTCTTGCTTCTTTCTTGTTATAGTTGTTTTTTTAAGTGCCCGTTCATACCTGGCCTCATTTCACATCCAAATACTTCTGCCTTGTAATTCTGTCTCGTAAAATTTCTCATTTTTTGCGAAGAAAATAAATGTTAATCCGAACAGGCTCAGAAATTAGATTTTGCATACAACGTGATGCTTGCTACTGATTTCTATTAAGGATCGCCCCTTCGCTCTTTTGTATAGTGGTTCGCGTCGAAAAGTTTGTTGTATTTTTAAAAGCTGGCTTGCTTTTGTTTCGCCGTACGCGCTACGCCAACGGTCGCCATTAGCCCGTCTGCACGTTCCTTTCACTGCCCATTTGTACACATCTCATAACCACCCACATCTCCACATCGCCACCGTCCTATGCCCCTCCGGAATAGAGGAGCGTTTGCTTTGTTTCATTTCTCTTTCTCAAGCCGGCGTACTTGCAATCCATTAGGTCTTCCGGTATGGCAATTGTAGGTGCAAAAAAAAAAACACAGCTTCTTAGTACGCCCTCTATCTTTAATATGCTTTTCAGCCCTAGTGATTGGCTAAACATACTTCGTTTATTCGACTCGCATCCCGCCGCGGTGCCTCAGTAGTTACGGCGCTCGGCTGCTGGCCCGAGAGACGCGGGTTCGATCCCGGCCGTGGCGGCAGAATTTCGATGGAGGCGACATTCTAGAGGCCCGTGTGCTGTGCGATGTCAGTGCTCGCTAAATAATCCCAGGTGGTCGAAATTTCCGGAGCCCTTCACTCCGGCGTCTCTCATAGCCTGAGTCGCTTTGGGACGTTAAACCCCACTAAACCAAAACAAACCTTTATTCGACTCGCCCACAATTTTTCTTGTCTTCCTCGTTTGTTCACAGCACTACGCGTTAAAGGCACATTCATTTTCGCTGCACTGCGGGAAAGCGTTTCTTTCAGGAGGGTAAAGTGAGCCCATCTATTTTTCTGCAAAAAAAAAAACATGCGTGAGATGCGTACAAAATGTAAGGGCGAAGCGATGAAAGAAAAGGGCGGCCGCAGATAAAAAGTAAGAAAAAAATACGTGTCAGATTTTTGGGCACAAACCTACTGAGCGCTCTTGTTTGTTAAGCAAGTCGCCATTTCGCAAAACAAGTTACGACGCATGATCTCGTAGTTAACAGTTTTTGCTTCATCATTTTCAAACAATTTGGGTGACGTTAGGATAATGAGCACCTAGCAAAACTTGAATTTCTTCTCTCCTGCTATAGTCAGTGTAAAGAATCATAAAGACTGGACTTTTTTTGGACCAGTAAATAGATGTTTTAGGTATCAACATACTATCTGCGTCAAATGAAAGGCGAACAGCGGAGCGCGTGGCGAAAGGTCTATTGTACGCCGTCTGCCTGTCGCCATCAGAGAGCTCCTCCGCATTCATTTGGTTTGCGATAGTTTTGCTGCTGTTTCCTTAGTCGTTCATTTTACAGCTTTTCCACGGGAGCACAACATTCACTCTTTCGACCTATCTTTTCATGTAGTTTCGTTGGCGGCAGCTGCTTTGGCACGTGTGTAAGAAACGAGCGTTCGTAGCTCCCTGGCCGGCAGCCCTTTGATTTTGCTTCCATCATAGTCGTGTTACAAGCGTCTAGTAAAGCGGCGCGTACAGCGAAAAAAACATATATAACGGGTTGCGGTTGGTGCCCAACGCGACAGTTCCTGTATCGCTCATTTCTGATAGCTTTATCGGTGCCAGAAAAGCTCAAATACACTGGGCTCAACATTCATGCGTCAGAGTGTGGCCCGGAAAGAGAGCGCGAATCCTTTCTCTTTACCGTCACGGCGTGTAGCAACGCGTTAAAACAGGTCGTCCAGTGTCTGCAATTACCAGAAATTTTCGAGGCACTGTGCAGTGCGGGACGGCTTGGAAACATGCCTCACGGGCACAGACAGCGAGTTTATGGCAAGGACAAAGACCTATTCACTGTGGCCGCTGGTGCAGACACACCCAAGATTGCGGCTACTGCGGCAGAGGGCACTTCTCAATAGCGCCAAAACGCCAATCATTAAACATGGTTTTCACGGGGATGTTATGCGAACCTGTTGTACCGGAGAAGAAGCGAGCAGTCTCCGAAGCAAATAGAAAAGCAAGGCTTGTGTTTGCTCAAGACCATGCATCACGGACTATATACAGCGAACTGGCGCTCCATGATATTGCCTCACAAGTCAATGCTTTCAACTCATTGGGACCAGCGTCACCGATTGGGAGAGCCGACAACGCCAGGTGTGCCTTTCCTGCCATACGTGCATGTCTAACCTATATACGAGGTAAGAGTGCTGTAATGCAATGGTCACCATAATGCGACGCGAAAGAAGGCATTCGTTTTTTTTTTGTTAATTCACGCTACCGGCAGGCCTCTATTTGTTCACAGCGCAACCAGACTGAGAATACTGTCGCTCAACTTGTGAGAACAAGATTAGTTCTCTGCATAGCCATGCATCCGTTAATGATGCCGGCTTTTCCCTAGATTCGAATGGAATGGCTTATAGTTCAGCAGGGGCTTCTCGCTTCTAAGTTCTCCTACTAAGATCCCCAGCATAGCACATTGCAATTTAGATTTACAGCTCACGTCTGAACCTAACCGCCTGTCTTGGCCGGAAATCTGCTCTATAGAAGCCAGAAAGCTATTGTGTAACTAGGTTATAACACGCCGAGCATAAAATTAAAACCAAAGCGTAGCGGGCCAGGCAGCTCAGATCGCTCGCTTCACCCATGCTATCTACAGCCGTGGCTGCCAGCGATACCGTGTAAGTTGCGACAGGGGGAAACATTTCACGTGGCGCTCCACCGGCAAGACAATGAAAACTGAAGAAATACTATCGCAAACTGGATGAGCGGGCCTGTCTGATTATGGCAGGCAGGCGGCTTAAAATGGACCGTAGGCCATGCGCTCCGCTGTTCGCATTTCATTTGACCGCGATGGTACGCACGCTCGAAGTGGTATACTGTGAAGGCTACGCCTTCCAGGGAACGGGGTCCGCGAGCCGCGGTCCCGCCCGACGAGTGACACACCCACAGTCAGCACAAAAATGCAGTTTATTCCGGACCAAAACAATGCTTCAATGGGCACATGACAGAACGACAGAGCTAAGCATGTGCTACCTCGCGGGACAGCGCAAGCAAACGGCAACAAGAAAACAGGCGCTACACCTAAGCGCCGCAGAACAAAAATGCAGAGAAGAAAAGGCAGTTAGGAAAAACTACACAGAACATACAGGAAGTCGCGGATGAGACCAGGCGGCAGCTATGACGGTTTGGAACGTTACATGAAACCTTGCTGCCTGTGTAGCAGCCACTCACGCCAAAGAGCTATTTCCTCCTTGCCGATGCCACTTCCATCTTCGCTCCTCATCCCGGTACGGTGCTTCCCCGCCATCCGTGCATACATCGTGCTCACTCGTGCCATCCGCCGAATCCGTGACCACGCTGTAGCAAACGCCCCTGCAGGAATCCCTCTCGCAAGCTGCCCTTATCAAGGACTCACCGAAGCGATCGCCACACCTGGCGATCAACTCTTCGGTCATGCGCAGTTGCGCGACCTGCACGCGCACCTACATGACTGGAAGAGAGCGCGCGCAATTTAATTGGCTAATAAAGGGCCACACAGCCCTACAAATGTAGGGAAAAATATATTCAGATGATCATTGAATCTGAAGAGAATAGAGCAGGCTACGGTTGTGTCGGCAAAGGAAATGCATTTATATTTTAAAGAATTGTTGCCCTATTAGTATCTTTTGCATCTTTTTTTCTGCATGAATTGAGGGTAACCATCGTCTCTCGTAAACCTTTTTATTTGAGGCAGACGGTTTTTTTCTGGGGCTGACAATAAAAGAGTCCACCAAAGCGCCCACGCATTGTCTGCAGACAATAAGATGCATTGCTCTAAGGCCAGAGCCAAATAATTAAAAAGTGACTCTTCGGCGGCCTCTCTATGGTATGTTCTCATCATTATGACTGAACTACCTAGTTCACTGCCCAACTAAGGCCTCTGAGATTTTCACTAGATAACTCCCCTTCGCTGCACTATTGATAAGTCAGCTATGCAAATGGTGCCGCAGTCGCACCATCTCTCTTTGTTCAGCCGACTTATCTACTGCTCCTCTGCTGCAACGCTTATGAATTTTCACTCATGAATACATGCCCCACAGTTTGTGCATGAAATTTTCTATTCGCTCCCAAACGCCAGCCTGTCTGTCCCCTACATAGAGCTCCTGAATCGGTGAGTGTTGCTGATCGACTCGCTGGTCAAGCCATCACTCTCTCGCCAAAGATGACAGTCCACCAGATGTTCAGCGTCCTCATAGGCAGCTAAGCTTAAACGACTTTCTCTGCACATAGATTGCGGCACACCACCAGTGTGTGGGCTTTGGTATTACTCGAATTGAAGCCACTTTGCTGGATTGGTGTTGAGGTGCAAGCTATAAGCGATTACGTCGCCGTTATTGTCACTCTGCAAGCCCCCTCTCACAAGACGGTTTATTTCGCGGAGTGTTCTGAACTGGTTTCAGAGCACGGCATTCTTTTTGGTGACTTAATCCATTGAGCGGCACCAGGTAATACATACTCTAGTACATTCGCAACGCCGGATGTCCAAACTAGTGGTGGCATGAAGCTTGTCTTCATTGCTTATCCGGGCTAGTGGGGAAGGCGGACGGTCTGCTATCATGGGTTATAGCTATAGTTAAGCTGCAACCCGCATGTCTTCTCAGAGTCTGCTTGTCGGATGCTCTTGTGTAAATTTTGATGTAATTACTTTTTGCCTTTTCCCCTTCACACACAGCGTCCCTTGGTGCACGAGGCGCAGAAGCGAAGCGACGGCCGGCAGGCTGGCCCAGCCAGTAGCTAACAAAAACCTCATCCTCTCATGTTTTTGCGTTCTGTACGAGTGTGACAAAACCTGCAGCTATCTGCCCTGCGTAGAACAGTAATTAGTCAGGCCTTAGAAACGAGAACACCGTTTGGTATTGTGCTGAGACCAAATGTGTGCCTCTCAAGACGGCCTTGATTGATTGGTTAATTGATTGATGGACAGAGTGACTGAGTGACTGGCTGAGTGAATGACTGATTGATTGAAAATCTTACTGATTCATTGAATTAATTAATTAAATAAATAAATGATAAATAATCAGACAGTGAGGGAGCCACGGACAGAGCAATAAAGAATTGCATTCTTGCTGCCCAATTCTGCTAACACCTTTCGTCGCATCAGCTAAATGAGCGCGGTAGTTCCTTTTCTGGTTGGCGGGAATTTTACGTGTGTAATTATCCTCCGTCCTTTCCGACTTGCGCATTGCTGTTTCTTTTGTTCACCAGTGTGGCTTGTCAGACGTCGTGCCCGACAAACGCACGGATGCACTCGCTCAAACACGTACGCGCACCACTGCCTCTACCAGACAGCGCAGACAGCACGGCTTGGCTGTGTGGGTACAACTGTGCGCTCTTGCTCTGTGCTCATCGGCAAGGCCTGGGCTGACCAGCCGCACCATCATGGCGTTTACGGCCTCAGCAGCAACGACGACAGGCGCGCGCACAATGCGACTCGAGCTGCTCTCGGTTAATTAACGAGCCCGGGCGCTCTTCATTAATCAAGCCGTAACACGGCCTTCGTGCCCTGTCGCACCGGTGTATACGTCACGCCTATACACTTGCCTGTGCCTTCTGGCCCTTGTGTACTGAGTTGTCTAGACGAGACTTCACGTCGTGAAGCTGCGCGTAGCCTCGATGTCTTCATTAGGACTAAAAGGACGCACTGCAACGACTGTTCGATCACAAGGGGGCAATTTTTATATGGCCGTCCTGGTTTATTTGGCGATGGCAACTCAATCAGAAAATTCCGACCGGTAGTTAGCGGCGGCCCACTTTATGCCTTCGGCTTAGTGTCGTGGTATTCGGCTAATGAGTGCGATGTTCCAGAAGGGGATCCTGGCCGTGACGGTCACATTTTAAAGGATGCGAAAATCAAAGGAAATACAGGCTACTTATTTGCCGAATGTACGTTAACCACTAAATTCAATTCTGCTTTCAGTGCACACTTGCATTCTGCTCTTGCGAAAACTGCATCGTGCACATTCTTCATGCTCAACGACTTCAATAGAAACATAAATGATTTCTCAAACTGTACACCTTGCAGCTAGGTCTTTAAGGGTTGAGCTATAGAATTTTGTATGGTTCTTTCAGCGCTGACGTTTAGAGTATTGTCTATGAAAAATAGCGCCCTAATTGTTTTAGAAATTCACGAACCGCGCTTAGGCACGATCACTTGTTGATTCTGCCCCTAACTAGCTCTTTTCGTATTTGATAGGACATGAATAACCAACTTGCAGAGCGATTCGCCCTTCTCAACTAACTCTAACAAGCTTATATTTCATAAAGATGCACGGGATTAGCTACCCGCAGTAAACGCGTGCGAAAAAAAAAAGTTATTCTTCCTAGCGGCGCACAAAATACAAAGTTCATAGTTTCCCTAGGATGGGCATGCATGCCATAATTTCTCGTGCGACTGTATGTCACATCTGTACCTTCAGGCCGAATTACAGCTGGTCAGAGTAGTTCGCTCTGATGCCTATATGCTTATATAAATTCCCCCGGAAAGGCGTCAAAAGCACTTACTGATGATTCCGACCGCCAGCGCAACCGCCACAAATACCCTAAACACCTGTGTCAGGGCTGCGCTTTTTTTCTATATTTTTACGAGATGCAGCCTTTACACTTTTAGTCCTACCAGAGAATTTACTTATGGGTTGTGTGTTGGTTGTTCAACGACCTGTATTTTAAGACAAATCAGCTTTAAGCAGTAGTAAAAAGATATCAACATTCAGGATGACGCAACTACCGGCCGAGCTGTTCGCGAAACACCAGGCTGGTAGACTGGGCAGATGTAAATTCCAGTTTGTAACTGCCTCCAAATGAGCGCCTCATTATTGGAGAGAGACCGATCGGAGGTGGAAACATCCTTCTATGTGATATATTGTGTTCGATAAGTTTGTGGTATATAATGATGCAATCTTTCACACCCTTGCATCCGGGCTGTTCTACGGCCGCTCGGTAGCACAGATCTCGAGCGAGCGCATGTGCAGCCTCGTTGCGAGGGACAGATTCGTGCGCAGGTATCTACGTATATGATGGATATTTTTCGATCAATTGGGTGTGTTGAGAGGATGCGTCTGGCTGACACAGACCGGGGATGAAAAATATTCAAAATGTAAAAATTGCGCTCAAAGGGGCACTCTTCATCACATAATTTGGGAATACGCCGATTCCCCGGGCCCCGGCTTAAACATCAACAGTAGAGAAGCCTGGGAAGATTCGCTTCGGAGCGAGAGCGCTGCCATCCAGAAGCAAGCCACCAGCCTGGCGGCTGAGGCCGTGAAGAAGCAATGCTAGTCTGCGGAGCATCCCCTACCCGCGTCCCAGGCCTGCGTGCCGGGACCGGGGATTTGGGGGCTCCTTCTCGGTGGACAATAAAGTTTTCATTCATTCATTCATTCAGGTTGGTAGATTGATTGATTTTTAATTACAACCTCGCCTCAAAATGGTCCGAAAGAAGTAGTAGGATTTTAATGTAGGTAAACCGAGTAGATGTGTGGAAGCAAGAGGTGCCCTCGCACTCCATGCTAGAAAGGTGCGAAAGCAAATAACCTTGAGTGTGCCAAGGTCGCCCTCTCGTCAGCTACAGTGGTACGAAGCTCCTCCGAACTATTCCCAGCTTACCCGAGTTACTCCGAAGCTTCATTCAAGACTTTTGGTTGAGCCCGTTTTAAGTAGTGCTTTCGCACTTAAACAGAAAACGCGAATATACTTGTGACCTACTTGTGAAAATTGCCTTTCACACAATGGTGTGAAAACTGGCTTATGACCCTCAACCCAAGAAACGCAAACTCCTTTCTATTACTTCGCACAATAGTCATGCTTTTTCAGTACAAAATCGCTAACGACTCCGTAGAATCCGTATCATCTTTCAAATGCTTAGGCGTTACAGTATCTAATGGGCTAACAATGAATGCACATGTCACCAACGTGGTATCATCAGCTAAAAAAGCACTGGGAATTCTTAATGTCACCTTCGCCTCGCCCCCCCCCCCCCCCTCCCCACATGTGAAATTGATCGCATAAAAGTCTTTCGGTAGACCTAAACTAGAATATACACCCCCGCCATATGGGATCCGCTTCATATTAACCTCATAAACGATCTTCCAGCCGTCAAAAATCGCGGAACAAGATTCATTCATTCTTTTTATTCGTATGACGTCAATGTTCCAGCTCTAAAAACAAAATCTCTATTATCGCCTCTTTCTGTTCGTCGTCGCATAGGCAAACTATCACTGTACGAAAAGTTCTAATCCCTTAATAGTGCCCCTTACAACATACCAGCATCGTACGTTTCACAACGCACCAGCCACACGCTTCAAGTTTTTCCGCCAAGTGCCCGCGAGCTGTTACTTTTTCAGCCTCCTTCTTCCCATGTGCAGCTAATGATCGGAACGGCTTTCCGCAACAGATCGTCATCACCTAAAAATTTTGCGGAGAATTTATAAAAACCTTCTTTCTATATGAACACATGTCGGATTACCATTTAGGTTTTCTGCTGATTCCACCCCTTATAAAATACCCCCGAGTAGTAGTCAAGGAAATAAAATGAAATATTCTCAGGTTCGGTTATTGGGTTCATAGTAGCACCATACACACCACTCCACTTGAAAAAAAATTGCATACAACTGTGAATTAATTGCTTTTTCCCGACCTTTTATTTGCAGAAGTTTGAGCGCGACACCTAGTAAAATTTAAGCGATATTTTCTTTTGCGCGACTCCAGTCACTTTTCGTTTTATTCGATCCTCTGTACCACTGATTACAAGGGTGCCAGTTCCACAAGACGAACAGTTTATTCTCGGAGCTCAAAAGGCTCGTTCGATACATCATCTTTGCCACCGCTCGTTTCCATGCGGGCGCTGCGCTTGCCTAGCTCATGTGTCCTCGTACTGAAGCCTTGTACGGCATCGTTTGCATCCCATTTTGCAAGTTCGCATACAAGTGCTTACCAGTTTGCACCTACTATCTATCCTGGTTTGCTTTTTCTTCTCGTTTGTCAGTAGCAGGAAACTTACCCGATGGTTTCATGGGTGCTTTCTTTGTGCTGCCTACCGTCATCGACTGTAAAATTTTTTTTGAAAGAAAAAAGGCAAAAACAAAGAGACTGCAGTAATGAAAACTGCTTAAGGAGGCGACACATTGCGCTGTGAGGACACTTTGGGCTTTGCACTGCGGTACATGAGTTTCCAGGATGCGTCTAGAACAATTGCCGGACAGTATTTCCAGCGCATGAGCATAATTCATTATTCTCACAGTGTATCCGATTAAGTCGAAAAAGATGAATAAGGATTGCTAAAAGCGATTTCCGAAGTGACGGCCTGTTGCTCGTGTGCGCATACAGAAAGCTCTGGCCTAGTAAAAAAACGTCGCTTGGAAATGCATTTTCCTTTTTCATTTCTTATCATTATAGATAGTGGAAGCGAACATAGCAAACCCAGAAGAGAAACAGCAGACAGGACAATCATCGACGTGCTGCTTTTACACCTGAGTGTGTGTGTGTGGGGGGGGGGGGTGGAAGGGGGTGCGTGCGTGTGTAATTGTTCTCTTTATTTTTGAAAACTGCGCTGTTCTTTGTGTTTGCAACACGATTTAATCTTGTGATGTGACATCAAAACTATATTACGGCATTGTTTCATTAAGGTGTGGTATGCTTGGAAAGTGTTTAACCTCTTGAAGAAGCTGTGCATAGACTATGAGAAAATGCGAAGTGTAAGGATCCGATTAATTTCGGCCAACTAAGGTCTGAAATTTTCATTGGCATCTACAGCACACGACCGTTCTATCACTGCGGCTCCACAGAAATGCGGCCAACGAAGCCGAGACTAATTTTTCAAGGACAGGTCGCTTTATTTTAAAAAAAGTCTGTTTAGCTATATAATCGACCATTTTCCTCTATAACTGTACATTTTACCTATAATAGCAAACGGCGACATTTTCTTCAGCAATATCATGAAGTTTTAGAGTCGTATGTTAAATCAGTCAGCTGCATTGGCAAGGAAAGTTAAGTAACCGAAAAATTGGGTGGGCAGGAATGCATAGGGTACTTGCTTGAAGAGAAAGGTGTTCGGGACACTATGAAATGTCTGGACACTATTTAGAACAAACATTTATATTCCTCTGATCCTGGTAAGGTGGAGGTAACGAAGGCTGTGCTGAATACGGTTGATAGCAAGGCCCCTGAAAAGTTGGGATGTTTCCTCTTCGCGCATGCCCTTTGTGTGCCACGCGATGCGGCGAATCATGCAGGTGGTGTTGTGAAGCAAAGTGCGCAGGGTTTGGATGTTATGGGTGGATTTGCCGTCGTCATCGATCCAGAGGCCCAGGACTCGGATAAGCAGGTGTTCTTCAATGAGACGGTCGTGTATTTGGAGGCAGATAGGGCCAGGTGACTTGTAGCAGGCGCCGTGTATGCGAATGACTTCGTTTTTTTTCGGAGTACATTGCATGCCGCCTCAGATTAAGAAGTTCACGGCTGTTATCATGGTCTTCTGAGCGCCTCTGCCTTGGCCGTGATAGGTCGGCGATGGTCCGTGGTGAGGTCCTTTCATGCAAACAAACGCACGCGCTTAATCACTACTTCCGCTGAAAGAGCCAGCATCCAACACATCGGGGATGCCTAAACAACCCAGACAGTCACCTTCACAGGAATACTACCCCACCGGCCTCACCTAACCTATACCCAAGTCCTATCCGTAGACGCATGCACCATGAACTCCAAAAGGCAAGGAGGCAAGCAGGACTACGGCATCCGCGAAGACAGTACTGGGAAAGGTCCACTGCTGTTTAAATTGACATCGTCACCTACGCCCACCCTGAGACATTCGCCTGTGTTACCCTAGACTGTGCCAACACTCCACTTCTGGAAGCCTCGGTCTGATCCCCAGACCCATTCGCCGCTGAAGCGATCGCCATCACTTTCGTCATCACGTTCGCCATATAAAAGAGTGAGGCCCACTCCAACAGCACTCACATAATTACCGACACTGAGGCCGCCTCTGGAGCATTACAAACTGTCGTGCCAAGCGCTGCGCATTCATGAACGCACTATCAGTCAAGGCCACGTCATCACCTGGGTCACCGGCTACGAGAGCCATGGTGGCAACGTCAGGGCGGAAATCTTATTTCGAGAATATAGCAACTTAGTGGGGTCATCCCCTCCTGCCCTATACCTCCTGTCCTCCTACATCGCCACCGGGCTCGAGACCCAATAGCTTA
Organism: Amblyomma americanum; assembly: GCF_052857255.1. NCBI lineage: Eukaryota > Metazoa > Arthropoda > Arachnida > Ixodida > Ixodidae > Amblyomma > Amblyomma americanum. The sequence goes on from NC_135500.1 coordinate 132,732,271, forward strand.
ATGAACGCCTCTGCCCTCTCCTACCACAAACATTGCGTTCAAGCAATCCCCTACCCCAACCTGTACCACTTACATTGCCTACACCCACCACTCCACAAAAAGTATGTCGGTGCTGAGGTGACACCCCAACCCTAACACATATCACATGGACATGTTCTCAAAAACCCCACCATTTAAAACCGCCTTATGCGGGCCCTGGAGCCGTTCGAGGTGACGCTGATCAGCGCGTGCCTGCCCGACTAAGCAGCGCTCCACGTCACAGCGAGAAGTTCGGGAGAGGCCTCCAGATTCCTGGACTGAGGACGAACCCGCATGCGATCAGCTACCATCCTCAATAAAATTTCAATCAATATATCAATCAATCAATCAATCAATCAATCAATCAATAACTCGGATCCCGATAAGCCTTTATTGCTCTATCTGAAAGCACACGAAGAAAGAAGACAAAAAATAGAAATGAAACCCTTAGCCGTCCTCTAAAAATACACCATGATCTTGATTTCCAGAATATGAGTGGTGTCTAAAGAGGGTCAGTGTCTGCTGTAAAAGTAAACATTCATACCGGAGCATCCAGCCGATGTATATCGAGTTTCTGAACTCAATATCATCAAATCCAAAAATACAGCATCTAATTACCTATGACGAATTGGGGCATACGCAATCGTACCTCTCCTCAGGACAGGACTTACCAGCTACAAGAGAAATCCAGAGCCTGTAAAACAAAAATTAGTGTTTTTACAGCGATGAAAATCTCAGGTCAAGAAAAAAGAAGGGGGTGGGGGGGGCAAAAGTTGCGGACGAAATTTCGAAATTACTTATATTCTTCTGGAAAATTTATTGAATGAAATCCCTGATGAAAGGGGCGCCTCTTCAGGATAGCTATCTTGTTTTTTCGTAAAGGAAAGTATTGAGTAATATATTTGTCCGCAAGATTTCTGCCTGTTAAAAATGAAGTAAAAGGGGAGGAAAACAATGATGTTATGTTTTAAGTGCATTGGAGGTTCTGAAACTCTGAAGGCCGCACTTGTGAACCCTTTTATGTTTGGGTAGAGGCAGCGGCTGCCCTCAGGTAATGCACTGAAGGAAAAAAAAGACAATTTTTTTTCGGAAACCAAATGGCGCAGTATCTGTGTCGCATCTCGGAGGACACTTCAACTGCGCCGCAAGAGAAGGGATAAAGGAGGGAGTGAAAGAAGAAAAGAAGAAAGAGGTGCTGTAGTGGAGGGTTTCGTGTAGTTTCGACCACCCGGGGATCTTTAACGTGCGCTGACCCGTAAAGCACACGGGCGCCTTTTCGCGTTTCGCCGCCGCGGTCGAGTTCGAACGCGGGTACTCTGGATCAGTTGCCAAGCGTCCTAACCACTGAGCCACGGCGGCGGGTGCACTGAAGGGCCTTTTTTCACAAAATGGGGATCACCGGGCTTGCTGAAATTTCAATTTTCATGTGGTCGATTTTTTGAACAAATATTGTGCACTTCACGACCACCTCCTCAACGTTTTCGCAACGGAGCCATCTGCTTCTTTCATTCGCAATTATCTCGCATTAAAAGGCAGCGTATCTTCCTTACAATTTTTTTTTGGACTTCAGATTCTCGCATCATGTAACAGTTGGCACTATATAACCGTACATCGGTTGTTCTTCCTTTGTATTTACTGCTTATATAATGTCTCTCTCGACTTGCGTTCCTGCACCGTATGTTACTACAACTGCAGACAGGTAGAAAAAAAAACGAAAGCCAGACCAAGCTTCACTGCAGAAAAAAACATGACCCTCCCTTTTTCTGTAGATATCATAGGCAACTTGATTCGATTAAGCGCTTTCTAACAGAATGTGGGTAATCACGATTTCAAGGAATGTGCTTTATCTCTACTTTACATTATTGATATATGCAATATACCTAATACAGGTTAGGTGACAGTATATGCTGATGATACTAATCTTTTTTAGTGGGTATAACTTACTGCTCATAAACAAAACTGCGAATTATTGTTTGCGAGAACTTTCTGACTGGTTATTCTGCAAAAGGTTACAATTGAATGCACATAAAACCAAATATGTTGTTTTTCGGTCAAGAAATGTCTTGGCAGGGGCGCGATTACGGATCAGTCTCAATCGAAATTGTCTCAAAAAGTATATCATTTGCCTCTCTCCTATTGGTCGGCGGCCATTTTGATTTTTTTCGTCACTGACTGACGTCGTAAATGGCGCAGAAGTGGTGACGTTGGCCATCTAATTATGCGGGAAGATTGAGACGATTTTTTGAGACTGGAAAAAGTAGTATCAACACGTTTGAGACAGAAAATGGCGGCTGTTTACATCGTCGTATACGCGGGTGACCGCGCGAGCAACGGTGTCGGAGGGTGCATGAAGACGACTTTGACGCGCGGGAGAGTTATTTCGAAGAGACTGCGCAGTGTCTGTGCGACGAACTCGCCGTTGAACTGGGAAGTGCGCGGGTGAGTGCGCTGTCAGTGGAGCGGCAGGTGCTGTGCGCGCTGCGCTTCTTCGCCTCCGGTGGGTTTCAAGGCGCCGTTGGAAATGAAGAAAACGTCGGCACAGCCCAACCGACCGTGAACAAGCCTTTGCGGCGGGCAGCGGAGACCAATGTCAACGTTGGGTCACAAAAGGGGGGTGTTTGCTTTCCGAGGAGACCCGAGGAGAAGGCGGCGGCGAAGGAGGGCGTCCTTTGCCTAAACGTTCGCCGCGGCAGCATCTCCGGCGTCGTCGGGTGTGTCGATTGGGCACTCATCACTATCAAGGAGTCTGGGGGCAGTGCTGCGAACGAGCCTCAAGCGGTTCTACGCTGCGGACGTAATAGTGAGTATACCTCGGCCACTGTTTTTGACCGCATGAGTTCAAGTGCTACAACTGCATGAGCTACAAGTGCGGGCCTCGGCAGCGAGAGTGAGTACGGGCTGTGCTTGTTTTTTCTCAGATCTGTGGCGCGAACATGTGCATCCTGGCCGTGGACTCGCGCTGACCCGGATCCTTCCGCGACGCGTTTGTCTGGCGGCATTCCGAGGCGGAGGAAGGCCTGCTGGACGACGGTGATTTTTTTTCTGGGTAAGCAGTAAAATAGCCGTGTCACCCGTCGGGCGAACTCAGTCACATCTATTGAGCTCCAGCACTATGCATTTGGCCGGATCTGCTAAAGCTACAAGAATCAGTCTGGACAGTTACACAAATGCAGACACTTTACAGTATGATACAGTGTATCGCCACCCTTTCCTTTTGTTAAATATAATTGCAGCAGAAACACAGAACACATATTACATTGTTGAAATGCATAGCCTTTACCAAAGCAACCAAAGAAACCAAAGCAAAATGCACCTGACAGCGCTTGTGTTTTGTAGGCAATCATAGCGCATCATTTATATGAATATGGTGGTAAAAGACTGACCTTACAGTAGTGCTCACTTATACATCTAAATCCTGCATGTATGTATGCTCTTGAATGTCATATTCAGCAAAGCCTGGATGTGGGCTACTTGGCGTGAGTCTTCTACTGTATAGCAGAGTGTCCTGTAATGCTGTTGAGATCACTGAGAAAGGACATGCTTAGCCGCATCATTTTTTGTTATGCAGGAGACTGTCTACCCACTGGAGCCATGGCTGCCTGCACCAGTTGCACGACATTACAGACCTGACTCAGCAGAAGGCCTGTACAACACGCCACATGCTTTCACACAATTTGTGGCTGAGCGCTGTATTGGTGTGCCGAAGAGCTGCTTCCGTTGCTTTCAAGGGCACCGGATGCACCAGTGCCAGTGGAAGTGGACAGTGCGCATCATCACCGCACATGCTGCACTTCACAGCCTCTGTTTGGATGTGCCCATATCAGCAGAGGGTGCAGGCGACACTGCCTCTGACCCAGATAACAACGGGCCACCTCTAAATGGTGGCTGCCTCGTACAGACGGGATCCCTCCTCACCTGCCTCCTGAGAAGAGCATGCGGTGCTGTACTTTTGGCCTCTCTAGGACGACCCGTCTCCAGAGGAAGGCATACCGAGGGATGGTGCAGCGGCAGTTGCGATGGAAAATCTAGCGTCCAGAGAAGACTCACCGTGCTGGCATAGAGAGTCATATCAGGCACTCTTCCCCTGTTGCCACTGTCATTTCCTTGTGTCATTGCACAACACACATCTGCAAGTGTGTGAGCAATTGTGTGATGTGGTTGTGCCCTTGGCCAACCTGTGTGCAGCGAGAAGCCAGCAGTGACAAACAAGTGCCCCCCACCGGCTGCCACTTCATTTTCAGTGTGTTTGCTAGTATATCTTCCAGTCCCTCAGCAGCGTGTTGCACAGTCTCTTCCTGAAGACGGAAAAGGTGTTGAAGCAGCTCGCCCAATTTCTGAAAAGCATCATTTTGAACTCTCTTTTGCCAATGCTTATGTTAGCCCACCTGCCCCTTCTCTGCTGTCTCCTTCCAGCTTGGTGGAGTGCCTGTGGTCATTACCTGTGTGACGAACATGCATGAACCAAACGCGTAGTGCTGGAATAAGGCATGAAATATTTGTGATGCTTGTTGGAATCAAAAAGCTGTTTTTTATTGCATCATACATTCAGTAAGCGCGTTTATTTTTTTAGGCACAGTATTTGACACGAGTGTTTCTATTGCAGAAAAGGCAGTGTACATACAAGCATACTTTACCTTGATGTACAATTACCGTATGGCATTTCTGAGTGCAGTTAAGAAAACAAATCTGAAAAATTGAGTTCAAAGTGCATGTTTTCTTTCATACAGAGGCTACCTGTACAATAAATATGGCATAGTACAGTGTACATGATGCATTTTCCGGACTACAAAACATTTTGGCACATATAAGTAGTGTAAATACCAAAGCTAAGCTTTTAGCGTAATGGTGTGTGGCTAGGGGTTTCGCTCTGTGCTAAAAGCTGTACCTACTGCAAGGAAACCGCTGTACAACAATGCATAATAAAGATTGTAAGGTGCAGTGGCTACAATGACTGCTGAATGACTAGAACATCTTCACTGATAGACAAAGATGTGTAAACATCACAGACACATCATCAAGGAGATGGTGTGTGATTAGAGGTTAGTTTACAATCACAAATCATGCAACACCGTTACTGGAAATGCTCTACAGCTCTAAGAATATACAGGCAGCTCCATTGTGGGAAATTTTGAGCACTCGGTTATTGCCCCATAACTGACACCTAGCTTGGTTTGCGTAACACAGGGCTATGAAGTCTTGTCCATGATGACACAAGACGGTGACAATGCCGAATGGCCGGACAAGCTCCTTGTGCTATCATATAATATGTGTGATAAGTGCAACTGCTTTCAAGCTACTTTTCGCCTAGGTATTTAATGTCCTAGTCATTTTCAACTGGCTGTTCCCTTTCAAACTGGAGTGGCCTGTATACAGGGTGTCTCAGATATGATGGACCATAATTTAAAAAAAAAAAAACAAGTGGTCTTCCGACCTGAAGGGAAGTGCATGTTAGAAGCTATGCAAAGTATTTAAAGCCCTTCAAACACTGCCCTCACCAAACCCAATTATACCAACATCACTCCGCCTGCTGAGCAAAATACAACATTACACATCACTGCCCTGTCCTACCTACCTCACTGCCCTGGATCATATTCAAGTGCTGTGTACCAGCAAACATGAACAAACTTGCTCAACTTTCTGCCCAGTTGCAATTAGCCTCTATACAAGCAAACTACTTCTTTCCTGGTTGACCCTGGATCTACTACATGATCAGTAAATAACGTTAATGGAACAAGCTCGTTCTCTCCTCGGTCAAAGTTATCAAGTCAAGTGCTTCCTTTCTCTCTAAACAATGTGGAGCATAAACATCACAATTTCTGCATCTTGCACAGGAAAAAAAAAACTACGGCAACAACTGAACATAAACCGAACGGAGCTACAAAAATACAAACGGAACATCAAGTGCTTAGCCCGATGTGGGCGGCAACACTTGGTTACAAGGCAGAAGAGCGATTGCTGCCACAGAGGCAGGCCGTGTCGGCTCATTTCCCGCACCGAGATTGCAAACTATCAGCAGCTGCACCTGTCTGTCGGCAGTTGCTTCTATGTGATGATTCATGGTTTTCTGGTATTTTCTAAAGAAAATAAACAGAACCACACGTCACTCGGTGATCGATAGGCGCCGACCGAGAACACAGAATAAAGTTGTCTTCGTCGATTTTCGAGCCGAGCGCTGCTTGTAAGTTGATCTCGGCAGGCCCGTAGCATTCACTGCCTTCAATCAGATTTTTCTGCGCACTTAAGACATCCGCAAAGTACCTTGATTTTAGACGACACGCGAAAAAACAGGAACTAGCCATGGAATCAGCTGTTTTCTTGCAGGCCGCCATGTTCACGTTATGCCGCTGCCAGCGCGCCCTCATGGCAAAAGAAGTTAACCTGAAGCAAATTTAATTGCAAAACTGAGAATGTCTCTAATTTTCCCTCGTGTTGTTGAGATTGCAACTCAGTTTGCTACCAAAATAAAACGTTACTTGTTTTCTTCATTGCGTTTTTGTTCATTTTCAGACTAACATGTTCACGCTATACCGCTGACAGCACACCTTCGCGGCAAAAAAAGTGACTGAACAGCAAACTTTATTGCAAAAATGAAAACACTGCTTCTTTTGCTTGGTGCTGTTGGGTTTGAAATACAGTTACTTAGCAAAATAAAACATTACTCGTTTTTATTCACTGCGTTTTTACTGCAAAACATTAGTCTACGGTCCCTTGTCGTGCGATTAGTGGTTTCGGGGCGGAGCCCACCGCCTCCTTGCTCCTCATTGGCCGATTCGGCGGTCGGCATTTCTCGGTGTCGTCATTTTGACGTCACTGTCTCAATATTGAGACAGTTTTTTCAGACTGATCCGTAATCGCGCCCCAGGTAGCAACTTGAGCTTGTATTATCGCGACAAAACCATGCAATCAACATGATACATTAAATTTTTGGGTGTATAATTTAAATAATTTTTATATTAGAATGAGCATGTCGACAGCCTAAAAAAGTTAGCAAAGTTAATTGGTGCATTAAGGAAGCTTCGAAACCAAATTTCTTGGAAATTTAAATTAACCCTGTGTTATGGCTTGATACAGTCGCATTTAAATTACTGCCTTTCAATCTGGGGAACAACAACTTCTAGTAATATTAAAGCTTTAACAACCATTCAAAAGAAAGCCATTAGAGCTACAGAAGATTTAAATCCTGTGACAACAACACGAGATTTTTTCGAAAAGCGCACCGTGTTGTATATGCATCAGTTATATGCATATAAACTTGCAATGCACATTTATCTAAAAAGGAGGAATAATCACGCTTTTTTTTAGCAATTACACCTTGAATAAACGTATCCTTTTCCTAAAGAGTAATTTAATACGTAATGCCACGACATAGGACCAACTATGGCCAGCAAAGTTTTAAATACTTATTGCTCTATCTTCTAAATCATAATAGAGAAATTAACATTACAATAGAAACTTCTTCAACCAGAGTGTTTAAGAGAGACTTAGTTAAATATTTTTTGGAGCAATGTTGCGCTGATTGATATGTTTTGCTGAATTTATGTGTTTAAAATAGTGACCTCTGTCCGATAACAATTTTCAATTTTTTAATACATGATCCCTTCTCATGAAAGACATGCTGTATTGCTTTACATGATGAAATTTGTCTCCTCTGTTGATTAGTTCTAGTACTGTTATCCTTGAAGTATTATGTGTTCGTTGTAACGCTCCTTTATTAATTCTGTTAGTGGTGTATTTGTAGTTGCTGCATTCGAATTCCCTAGGTTCAATGTTTGTGCTTTTTTTCTGAAAAATTGAACTGTTTCTGAACAAAGGAAGGGTTTCAGGACCTAGTCAGGTACGCACTACCTTTTGTACCTGCTCATTTAGCTTTCTGTACACTGAAAACTAAGAACAGATAAAATGAAATGAAAATAAAATGAAATATTCTTCGATTGCATGCTGCGTATGTTGAAAATGGGACCTTTCGGAACATGACTGCAATCTGATAAACCTATTTGCTTATTTCTGGAACTAAAAGTGTCAGCTGACTACTTGTAGTTGTCTGTTGAAACCACATGTCTGCCGTGACAACTACACAGCTCAAAGCGTTCCATTAGGCTTAAAGGCTACCAGGGAGAAAGGTCTTCAGAGTGACCAGTAAAATCCAGACTTCAGGTAGGTGAGTTTTCTTCAAAAAATGGTAGAAACACAAAACACTCTTAATGCATTGTTCCTGCTCTCTTCCGTAATGCAGTGGAGCGATACGCTTGCTATTTCTTGAGCCTAACTATGCCACTAGCCTAGGTTTACAGTTTACCAACAAAGCATGCTATCACCCATTCGTTGTCGTCATGTCGGGGCACTGCGTCCGACATTACAGTAGAAGGCGCTGCCTCTAAATCTTTCGAATAAAATTGCTTTATAAACGCTTCGCTTAAGCGGCTCTTGTTCTCACAAAGCCTACTCGGCAAAACAAAGGATTAAACGAAGCTCAAAGCTGCACGGTTCGGTGAGCATCAGTGTGTGCCCTAAAGTTACAAGCGGTTTTATGCAATGAAGTAAAAATGTAGATGCAATTCACTAAAACGCCGGGAAGAAAGCATCTGTTCCTCGAAAGTTCTAGCTTATTCTGCACTCTAAAATTTTTGTCGTAGACGCAGGGTTTGAATGTGGCAGGGTAACAGAAACCAAAGACTAAAAAAAAACACTTATCGTAAAGATGCACTTAAGATGAATCCTTGCTCATAATTCTAATGCGGGAACTCGATGTACAGGCTCCAAGCATTGTTAGAAACTTCGAATTATTGTGATGTGTGACCAATTTTTCTTGAATTAAACGTCCCAGCTTCCGCCTCTTTTAAAAATGTTTTTCAACCCATCTCCGAGAGTAGGAGTAGACCAACGCGTGGAGTGTCAGCCTGTTGCGCCGCGGATTGCCGCTCTGCCATTGGAGGATCGACGAAAGCAAAGATTCCAGGCGCATATTTATTTCCATGGGCCTAATTTGCAGCTATTTTGTCTGCGACTGAATCTTCTTATTCACGTAAACCTAAAAACTAAATAAAAATGAAAGCGAAGCTGCCATGTGACTCGTTGAAAGGCACTACACGTGTTGGTTGACCCCTCCTGCTCTCAGAGGTTAGTTCAAAATAAGGGCAGGAGCAGGGACGTTTAATCCGATTTCATAGGAAATTCAGCCATTGGACTATAATTCGAAGTTTCTATGAATGCTCGGAGCGCCTAGATCCCGTGGTAAAAAGAGGAGCTCAGAATCAACTTTAGCGCACATTTAAGTACAATTTTCTGGTATGTGTTATTTGATTCTTGTGATGTTGAAATAAATACATGGTTTGTGGCCAGAAGGACAACCGAGGGGAACTCTGTTCAAAGAATCTACCGAAGGCAAGTTAATGGCACTAAACTTCGCTATTGCCAGCCTTCACGTTATTTGGCAGGGCATGGTACTCTTTTTTGTTGTCATTTTTTATTTTTTCATGCTATCATAAATAATCCAACACCACACCGGTGCAAAAGGGGCACGCAATTTTTTTTGTGCATTTACCTGAGGTCGCCTTTCCCGCATCTTAAACTGACAGCAGTAATGTCTGATGCTCAAACATTTAAAACTGGCGAAGCGAATTTTGGAGAAGGCCGTGTCTAATATTTTTTTTTTTTGCGTTGTGAGAAGCCAACACGTATTAAACCGATGGTGTGCTGCATAGCGCCGAAAATTAAGTTGGAAGAGCAAACGCTCTTGTAAATCACGCAGGCGCTTCAAAATGGAGCTTAATCATATCGGGTATGAGAACCGACAGTTTCTATGCCGCTGCGGCGAATAAACGTCGAAGGGACACGAGACCCAAATGGACAAACTGGGAAGCGAATAAACAAAGTACGCCTGTCTAGAACTGCTGCAAAAAAAGGAACAAACTTCGAACGCTGGTGTGTCCCTGCATATGCGGTTTCGCTGCACTAGTGAGTAGCCAGCGACAAGCAAACGCACTTCGGGCCTGATAGACACACCCGTCGGGCCCGCCCATTAACTGAAGGCGCGTGCTAATTACAAAGCGAGCGTTTAATTATCCATTCATCTTTTCCTTTTTCTCGCTCCTTTTTTTACCACCATCACACAAGAGCCTCATCGGCTAGCTCGACTTCAGCTTCGCCAGGCGCAGCGCGAATTTTTAGGAGGCCACTGCGGCTTCAATGCGGCGGGCACTCACTTTGCGGTGTGGAGTCTATCTGCGAACGCGCTTCGTCTTCCGAAACATTCCGGCGCACAACACGCCAACTGGAATCCGCTTGGAGGAAAACCCGAAGTCGCTGGGGAATTGCGGGACCAGCGTGATGCATGCAGGTTTCCCATTTGGTGGAGATAGCGCTGCACTCTCTCCTCTCTTTCTGCCCATTTTGCAGACTCTCCCGGCAATGCATCCGTACACGCCAATTCAGGGAAGGCCACTGCACGCTAAATTTACTACATAATGAACATCTCCTTCTATTTCTTGATTAAGTACTTTAGATTAAATGAAGCGAATGCACCTTAGCCGTTGGCGTCGATGAAAGTCTCTTTTCCTCTAGGGACTTCTCTGTTCGAAACAACTTCGTGCGGAACGTGTTGTGAAACGAAATGCTGCGGTAAAAAACAGCAACGATTTTGTGGAAGTAATTAGTCGCGCAGTTTTACAAGACGAATTCTTAATGAGGAAGCTATGTCTACTATAAAAGCCCATGGGATGACGGCGTTCACGTAGGCCAGTTAGCAGGCGAGAAAACTTGACCGAGTTGGTGAAGAATTAAAGAAATTGCCAAAATGTCGTTACGAAGCACGAAATATAAAACGAAAGACAAAAGAGGGCTCGCACTTGTGTTGTCTTATTCCTTCTCGCATTATCTTCATTGCGGTCCTTAATTACCAGTTCAAAAGCATTAGAACGCCAAATGCTGAAGTTGAAGCTCAGTTACTTTGGCTCCCGATTCGAAGAGAAGAGTCGTTGAAAAAGATCTTGATGGTAGAAAAGCTTGAAGGCGCTAGGAGAAGGGTACGGCAAAGGATGAGATGGTTAGATGGCATCACTGGTGACATCTAACCATGCACCATGAACTCTTGTAGACAGTGGTTAACTGGAAGGCTTGGCGTACTGTGTTGCATAGGGCCTCGAACCGCCGAGTGCGATTTAATGACTCAGGACCACAACAAGTACAAAAAAGCATTGGTGAAAAATGACCGCAGAAGACAACCGAAACCGAATTAGTTTCGATGTGAAACGTAAAGCATTATCCTTGAATGCTGCCCGAATTTCTTTACAATGAAACAATTTTTTTTAATACACCTTTATTTCCACGTTCCATAGGTTACTGCCTGCAGAGAAAATCGTGACATTTTACAGGCGGCTCCTGAGAATTAGGCGCTAATTCTCTCGTTTATCTGCTAAGCTTGCCCTTTTGTATTGCTTTTTGCGTGCGTTAATTGCATTGGGCGGGAAATGAAAGTGACAAGACATAAGCCTTACCGCGCACTTACTGAAGGCAGTCTCAAAGGGCTGTGGCATGATGTAACCGGATGCCATGCAGCTGGCAATCGCACCTTTGCACGGCTCTACGTAGCCACCGCCGCGACGCCCCCGCGCCCCTTCTGATTTGCGCTTTAATTTCGTGTAAGCAGTCGCCGCCCTACCGCGAACTTCGACTCCCCCCCAGTTGCCGCGTCAGGTGTCATTCGGGTGTGTCGACCTCTGCGTGAGGTCATTCTGAATTTTACGTATACATCTAGCTGGGAGTCATACCGCTCCTTGCTCAGTGCATGGTGATGCGCCACTGCCCTGCGTTGGCAGGTGCTGCCACCGGCGGGATTTGTGCCGGCAATGAACTATTCCGCATATAAGGCATCGACTCTTGAACGCTATCGAGTCACACTCTTAGGGTGCTACGTAAGCCTCTCCTCCAATTTTTACGTCCTCGAAACCATTTCTTTTATGCTGCACCGCGTGTGTTAAGCAGCTGTGGGAGCACCTCCGGAGCAGTGGCCACTGCAGTGATGATAGACCGTTCGCAGTAGCGTGCGAAACCTGCCGTTTTGTAGGATTGCTATGAATGAATCTTAGGCAAAGGCTCTTCCACTGAACGCTTCCTGAGTGCGGAAGCCCAGAGCCAGAAACGTGCAGCGGGACGCACGCAGGACACATGGTCTTGAGTCGCTGTCCGTTATCGTCCTGCACAACCTTCAGGTCCATGCATGTCATGTCTCGTACCATAAATCACGCATTCTAGCCCCCCCCCCCCTCTTAACAAATCACATTCGTCGGATCATTATGCTATTGATATCATGTCTTTATACGTTTTGTAAACGAAATATAGCTGACTACTCGTGGTACCCTTCGGATGAGAAACAAACATGTGGTGACTACGCCCACTGCAGGACAAGTGCTTCTCCCCATACATCTCGAATTAGCCCTGTCCTGTGCCAGCTGCGGTCACATTTTTGCATGCAGCTGTAATGTTATAGAGGCGCCCCTTGCTGAGCCATATTTGACCATTGCGCTGCTACCATCAGTACAGGGCAAGGCTCCAGCCTCTGCTGCCACTCACCGCACCGGGCATTGGGCAACTCTAAAGCGCCCTTCTTAATACAGTGCAGAGGCACACAGAAGAACTAGATGCAAGTGCTCGTCATCGCGGAACTGTCGTGTCTGCCGGTATTTTACAGAATGGACAACATCGTTTTAAACGAGCCTACAGGTACAAATGACATATCGAGAGAACGAGCTCAAAGAAAAGGCATAGCCTGATGAAAGAGATACTCCCTTCGTACACGCGTAATCTGGTGCTCCTCTAACAATAGCTTCCTTCTTAACGCAACGGATAAAAAAATATTAGCGTTACTATCTCCCCGCTCCCCTAATCATAAAATACCGGCGGGTGATGATTCACGCAAATATAATGTATTTGGAAGTCGCACGCCCTCTGGTTTCTCGCACGTGGCTGTTGTCAGAAAACATTTGAGGCATAGAAAACAAGAAACAAAATTAAATCACAGCCCCTCTAAAAATATCAGCCTATATAAGCCGGAATTTATCAGAGCGGCGTTGTGAAACGAAGTAAAATTTTGCATTTTGTGTTGTGTCGAGTCGGCAAATGTAGACACCTCTACCATGTTCCAAAAGGCTGCAAACGCGAACCTAATATATATGTAATGAATAGGAGACAGGACCGTGCGATTTACATAATAGCGTGAAAGCTACGTGTAAAAGGACCGATTTCATTCCCACATATTATCGATAAATCTTCCACTGCGTGCGCCTAATCTAAAGCTACAAAAAATTATTTGGCTTTGGTGTTCCAAACACATTCTGTACTGTTAACAATAGCGCAACGGACCACGAACATCTGGGTTTGAGTGTAAAACAACATTCAAACGGTGCAGTTTCTTGTAACCCAGCTGAATTTTTCTTCCTTTAGTAATTAATAAGAAGTTGAGATAACGCCTCTGTTTATAAAATATTTTGTTTCTATTGTTACGCGACTTTGCGAACAAAAAGTATAAAGTTTTAATGAGCGTTCTCAAAGAATCTGAAAGCCATAGGAGTCGAATTACCTACAGGCACAATGCATTGCAGGTAGCGCTGACGCCCCAATATGTTAGCAAGGAAGTAAAGAAACTCAGAACTTTGAGGCTTCTTTGAATCAGTGTTTTATTTCCTTGTCATGTAGAGCAGTATTAGGCATTCTCAGTTTCAGCAATCCTTCTATTTTTTCAATTTGACACCACCAAACATAAACGTGGTTCACCGGCTGAACAATCAGAGTTTGAGTTCTGCAAAGTGATACAAGCAAGGCGTTGCAAGTGCAAATTTGGGCACTTCTAAGGCGGATCGCTTCCATGTACTGTTTAAAAAATTATCCCTCATATAAAAGATCGAAATGAACAAGTAAAGCATGCAAGGAAAAAAAATGCAAGGTATTTGTGTCTGAAAGGTTATGCTAGTATTTTCTGTATCTCTATCCGTTCCTATGTCACACCAAAACACAGCACTTTCTCTACCTATGTTTCCTCACTCGGGCTGCCACCATGTTCCTTCTGTTGATATCGAATACAACCCCACCCACCATCAAAATCACTCTTTAGAATTTTATTGCTCGACTTGCCAGTGCTTCCAGACTAGTTCGCCCAGGTCACTTCAAAGTCAAAATATCGGCTCGGCGCATTTGCTCCTACAAGTCTACGCGGCACACCGCATCTTTCTCCTACGTTTCTCATAGCTGGAACTTTTTACTTTGTATGACTGCTGTCGAGATGCAAAACCTTTCCCCTTTCCTCCTCTTCCTTCTGATCAATTCGGTGCCTTGTGAGGCCTGACGTGAATAGAATAAAGAGCAACTTTTCTTTCCGGTATTTTTTGTCGTTATAATTAGCCTGTCTCTTTGTGTCTTTGTTTTCATGCTGTAAGAGGAACAACTTCCTCAACCACTGCGCATGGACTCCGCCCTCTGGCTTGATACCGATTTATTGACGCAATTTCGCGGCTCGACTTTGCCGTTCGGCTCGTCAATGTGAGGGAGAGGCCAGAGGTACACCAGTACCAAAGTGGAAATGAGGCGCTATCAATAATCTTTCCTTCCATCCAGGGTTTTGAAAGTGAAACGACAGCCCAGCGCCCCATTAGTTGTTAACGATATCGCTGTTATACACCAAGCAGTATAAGCCTCGTTGTTTTGATAATTTTCCGAACCTGCGGATCCTTCTGTTCTGGATGTCACCTTTGAGTCAACATGTGCGCAATGCTCACTTTTTCCTGTGGGTATTTTTCATGCTAGTAGTCCTCCGTTTCTATCTTTTAAGGAAGAACTTATCGAAAAATTTTCAACAATCTCTACAGTCAATGCCCAAATACGATGGTGGATGAGGGTTCTGGATAGTTACCGCCCTCGGAAGTGAGGCGAAGGGATTGCGACTCGCGTGTGGGTTCTCGTCGCTGGATTCGGTGTCGTGATGAACGCTGCGGAGACGCGGCTGTAGACGCGGCACTGAGCAGCGGAGCTCCACCCTTGGGTGCTTCTACGCTCGGAGCCCAGGGATGGTTAGCATGAAGCAAAATCCCGAGATAGGCATACACGCAGCACCGCCTAGCACGCTGCCCTTCTTCTCCCGTTCTTCTACCTCCTCCCTTCTCTTCTAGAGCAAAAACCACTATCGCCATCATCACACCCTATCAGCTTAAAGTGGACGTTAGGCGCCGGTGTTCCTTAATGAGACAGACAAGACCTTTCGAGGCCGCCTTATTGTTCTCATATGTTGCACTTCTAGACCCGCTCCTCTCCCCTCTTTCCCGTCGAAAAAAGCACAAAACGAAACGCTGTCGTATAATATAATTTCGCTGATATTGTAAAAACTGAAAGAACATACAACATTATTCCATCTCAGTAAAGTTAGGGTTGCTACAAAACATCTCAGTAATGCTTTTATGTCCAACAATCTTTGGCAAAAATTTTAAATGCTTGAAAACTGTAAGGTACTGTTATAGAAATATCGAAGGTGATGATCCGTTCTTCTGATATGTAGCAATATCTTTCTTTTATTGCGTTTCCATCGTTCGCATAGAGAAATTAAGACTGCCTTAGAAAACCAACGGAGAAAGATTTTGACGATAAAATGTTAATAGCAAACAATGCAATCCTGTCGACGGGAGCTCTGCCTAAATATTGATTGCTACAGTGAAATCTTGAAAATATGAATAAAATTGCGCTCTTAAATTCTTTCCTCTTAAAAAAATGCTTTTGTCCAGAGTTGCTGGGTGTATAACTTGTCCCATTCCTCTTCTTTCTTACTTTTTGAACACTCATTTACGCTAAGAATGCGTTAGGTTCTTGCCATCAAACAACGTTGGTTTATAATGTGCCTCATGCATAGCTGTATTTTAATGTGTGCGACATGCTGCTTCCCGCTACAGCGATTTGTATTGGAAAACATTCCGCCACATGAATTTTATTACGAAGTAGAACAAATGTTCACCTTCGTTCCGCACTTGCTATGAACTCGCGATGCTTGATTTGTAAAGAATCTGAACAGAGCTAAAGGTTTTTTTTTCTATACTGAAGCAGTCATCTACATTCTACAATTTCATTTTCAATTGAGGGTCGTTTTCTCTTTACACTCAATAAAACATTACGAACGCCCCAGCGATTGGTCTGAAAAGCGCCATAGCTTTACGCGGAAAAGCTACTTAGGATAAGGGGGATAAGGTAGGGTTTTAGGTCGACTTAACTTGTTACTGCAAAAGCACACTCCTGTAACAACAGCAGCTCCTCCTAGTCGCAACACGGTTCAATTTCTCTAATCTATTAGAAGACCATATTTCTAACAGAAAATTATGCAAAAGATTGCATCCAGCTGGAATGTATCCATTGTGTTTCCACTCAGAAATGACACAGCTGTCGTATTGCAGTGCATACGTTCAAATAAAGGTGAAACCTGAAACTAACCCGTAGGAGGAAAATTTCAGGGTTCCGGAGGGCAGCACCACATATTTAGAGAATTTTAATACCACCACCGTGAAATTTCCTCTCGGCTTTAGGATGTTCCGCAGTTTAATGTTTACTGGACACCCGGAGAATGCACCGAAGTCAAACGTGGAAGTTCGTTTTTAGGAAAAAAAGGCTTCTCCACTCTGGTAACTCAAAACAAAGCACGATTTCATATCTTATCTGAAAGCATGTCTTTGAAGGAGAATTCAACTGCACCTACATTTCTGTACGGCACGCTAGTGGTGCTGTCTCCCATAACAACACAGGAACGTAACGCTTTGCGTCCTAAGGAGCCCAAGATACCCTAGGCTTTAGAAATTGCATCCGCACTGAGGCGCTTGAACACGAGATCGATAATTCCGAATGTAGCAGCGCGGCGAGAACTAGAGGAGCAAAATAAGATATTTTAATTTTGTCTGCCTTGAAATTAATGATCTAGACCATAAATTTAATCTGTCTAGCGCCAGCAGCAACCCCTACGCTGATGAAGCAGGTTGGGTAGAAATAACAAAACACCGTGGACGAAAAAAAATTTTCGCTCATCAGAAAACAAGACTGACAACACGTAACGAAGCACTAATTAAGATAGCTGTGCATTTTTTTTTCGTTACGCATTACGCATATTAATTTTCTTTTGTCTCTCATACGCGTGTTACAAGCCTTCTGTGCAGTGTTTCTTGTTATTTAAAAAGGCCTTTCAGCCAGAATTGTTTGGCTTAATGATATTAACATAAGTATATAAATGAAAGTGGCGATTTCGACATGTATTCTTATTAGTCTTAATTTTCTTTCGCACTGTTGGAACTGTGCGTCGGAACAAGAGAGACAAGCTAATTTCTATTTTCATTTTACGGAGAAAGCACATGCCATAATTCTCTTTTCTTCTTCCTGCAACAAGGCCACTGTATTTGCTTTACAAATTGCCCCCTGCGTTGTTTAGGAAATAATTTGCATGATTTGTTACTTCACCTGAAGTGGAGTGATTAACGCTGTTAATGGTGATAAACAAAAGGTTCGAAGTTCCAGAGGATCAAAGGTAAAAAGCAAAGCTTGTCGGTAACTTTATGCATAGGAAATCATAGGAACGCTTTATAGAGGAACTTTTGTTTCTTGGACAGCGTGCTCTTGTTTGTTCAGCAAACATTAGATGTAGCAGCTGTCCGAAAGTTAAAAAAAAACAGCCTAGTACAACCCTCCCTCTCGGTAGACGAGTGCAGGAAGTGACGTTGCGCGTGACAGCGTAACGAGTTCGTTCTGCTGATAACCCGGCGTCGCCCGTCGTAAGCCGTCAGTCGGAAAAATTCCAGAATTCTTTAAATCAGAATAATTGTACAGTTAAAAGTTTAAACGAATGCAATAGGTAGTCGCGAATGTCAATGTATTGAACTTTTAAGTTCAACACTTCTAGATTCACACATTGCCATAGAGGAATATCCTACATTTTTGAACAATATTGTTCTACGGAGTGAAGCAGTGAGCGTCGTACTCGTACACTCTGTTAAAAAAAAAAATTGCAGTGTTTCCTAGTAGCATCTGTAATACTTTATTACTGTAACCAAGCGATGAGCGATGTGGAAGGCAGGTTTTGTCTGCAGTTCATTACAGCTTTTTCGTTCGCAATACAGCGCAGAACCGGAGAGTGTACTCTCCACAGTGCTGTCAGATGACTAAGGTAGAGCGAGGTTTTGATTTCTAAGTAGTATAATCGCACGATATGAATTCAGAAATTATAAAAAGAAAATTTCAGCGCAATATTTTACACATTTGCAATTACATTGTTCTATTTTTGTAGGTGTGAAGAAAATTTCACCCCACCCACAAAGGTATTACCTTCCGTGATATGCCTTAAAATAATTTATTACTTTCTTTTTAAATGAACTTATTATATTTTCAGAAAAAGTTATACATGAGGCAATTAAGTATATCTAGAAGGCCCAACATACATGAAAATATGCTCAACCAACACACGAACATCGCGCTTTGGGTCCAGTGCTCTACCAAGTGAGGGAAGGCCTGTTAACTGTTTCTCTACCGTGGGGAAAGTGAGCGTTTTTTTAAGTTTCATTTTTTTTTCTCTCTTGTAAACACCGTTACATTTAAAATTTTATGCAATATGCGAAAAAGAGCTAAATAATTGCGCTTCTTGGGCATACAAGTTTGGGCACCCTCCGGCATTTTGATGTGCGGGCGCAGGAAAGGCCGCTGTACGATCGCTGGTGAGCCGCATGCGGACGCCTCCTTGCGACGGTGCGCGTACACGTACGCATGAGGGCACTGGGCGGATGAAATGCTGTACAATCCAGTTTGCTGCATTCAACCGAGCGGACCTTAAGGCTGTGGTTGTGAGCATTTTTTTTGCAAGGTGTTGATCTTAACTTACCCATAACTTGCATTGGGTTAATTGGTGCATTCATATGGGAGGTTAAGGCCAAGTACAACACCCGGGTGCCCAAATCGTGTTCTGGTGAGGCAGTGTATTGTCGGTTCTGGTCACCGATATTAGGTTGCACTTCACGCGTGGCTTTAGAATTCTAACAAAATGCCGGTTTTTTTTTTATCCAGTTGAGAATAGCGCGGCGGAGGCATTTGGACCGCGGTCCACTTGCACGCGAGGTGTATGCTGTGCCTCTCTTCCATCGCTACATTCGCTAGCAACAACTGTATCATAGTTCATGAAGAATGTATCAGTAATCGGCGATTCGGTGATGACAGTGCCTTGCTAAGTCAATCAGGGTATGAATTTGAAAGCGTGATCAATTACTTAGAAAGGAAAGCGATGGGACTACAAATTAATACGCTCAAAACTATAAGGAATGTTCAGTAATCTCGGAAGTGAACAGCACCGCACGGTTGGTAGCGAAGTGCTGGATATGGTAAGGAAATACGTTTTCTTAGGGCAGGTAGTGAGTGCAGATCCGCATCACGTGAGTGAAATAATTGGAACAATAATAATTGGCTTGGGAGCATCAGGCCAGTTTTTTCAGAGCTTAATTTGGAGGTTACCAATATACCTTAAATGTAAAGCATGTAACAGTTGGCTCTTACCAGTACTCTCCAGTGGGCCAAAAACCTTAAGGCTAACGAAAGGGGTTATACGCAGATTCTGGACAACCCAGTGAGGTAGAGAGTGGAAAATGACAGGCGTGACGTTGGGAGACAGGAATAGTGCACACTGGGTCATGGAACAATAAAGGGCTAAAGATATCCTAGTCGAAATCAAGAAGAAATGGCTTGTGCAGGGCATGTAATTTCAAGGCATGATAACCGGTGGTCGTAAAGGGTAACGGACCTGATTCCAAGAGCAAGCAAGCGTAGCTGGGGGCGGCAGTAAGCTAGATGGGCGGTTGTAATTAACAACCTTGGAGGGATAAAGTCCCCACAGCAGACACAGCGCAGGACAGGATTAGTTTGGGACATATGGGAGCAGCATTTATCGTGTAGTGGGCTTGCTCAAACTGATAATGACACAGTCCCTTACGGAACTCGAAATGGTGCCCATAAATGCCAGGCGCAACCACTGCGATGGATGCGCCTTCCTTCGGCGCGAGTTCCTAGTGAAATTTTGGCTGGAGATGGAGATAGGCATTTGTACGAAAAACTTAATACCTCGCCTGCGACATCAAGATCACAGTATTTCCGCAAGCGCCTAGACCAGAGGTATTTACTAAGCAGCTTTTCCAAGCGTGCAGGTATTATCTGTTAATTTCTTTTCTGGTTGGAGCCTCTCGTTTAGGAAAGTGTTTATAAATTTCTATGTCCAAACATTTGTAGTGGAGTGCAAGCACACAGTTGTTTTGGGTGCTTCCTCAAAAGTTGCAACGCATATTCAGTGCGAACATCCAAATTTGTGCGTGTTTTTCTTGTGAACGAAAACTCGGGACAGCAGCATAGTTAATTTGTGAGTGTACTGTTCGTTTAAATCAGCATCCTCGACAGCACTGGTGAGCCAGAGTGCTACGTCCCTCCATTGTTGCAACATCAGCGAGTTGTTCCAAATATCTATCGTCCAACGCTTGGATTCGGCCCAAAGTGCACGGCCCATTTGAAACTTCTGTCGAAAAGACATTCTTTTTTCTAATGAGTCAGTATTATCTAATATTTGGGGAAATCCCCCCAAGGAAAAGTATATAAGTAACAAAGGAGTAATTAATCATTAGCATCCCCCAAGCAGAGCAACACAGCTAAAGAGTAACCCAAATTTGTAGTTGAAAAAGATTCGACCTGGATTGAAGTTCAAACCAGGCAGCACTACCTCTCCGGTGGAGTCGCACCATAAACTGAGCGATGCCTGACGGCTAGCATTAGGATAAATTTTGTCTTCACAAAGTTTGTTAAAAGCTTTGTAGCTTTTCTTCATAGCTGTATTTCTGGGCTCGAGTGCGTGCAAATGGGTAATTACTGCGTTATTACGACTGTTTATTCTGTTTAGAGGACTGTGAGAATATATGCTTACCTTTAAGTGCTTAGCTTATCGGTAAAATGCTTAATTACATGATATCTAGAATTTATTTATTTACAGTGGCTACTCAATAATATCGAGATGACTTGAGACGCATGTGGCAACATCTCAGTGTATGCGCAGTAGTGAATCGCGGACGGATAGCGTGTCCCGTCGCTGGATGCATACTGTAAACGCTGCAGAACCCAATGTACTGGGAACGTGAGTAAAATATGCCTCATATCGCATTGAGAACACGCTACTTCTGCATCTTATCTACATGACATGTGGATTGTTGTGTCGTGAGAGAGCCGAGTGTTATCATTCTTATTTTGCCTTGCTCCTTGATACCATTGATTATTTTCAGTTCACATAGGAACAGCTAAAAGTGATCGATGAATGCATCCGGTGTGCAAACATACAATGGCTCACTCAGATGCAGTGGGCAGAGCACAGATGTTGTACTGTAAATGGAGTTGAAGGCAGTGTAGAGACCGTAACAGCTCATCGCTACTGCGTCTTCTTAGAAGACAAATAGTACGCTCTACCGATGTTATCTGCATATGCTAGTTAATTGTTTTTTTTTGTTAAAATGTTTGAATGTGCCCCTCCTGCTAGGACCTTAAATAATCTGCAGCGTTTGAAATAAATAAAACAATAAATACACAAGTAAATAAATAAATAATAAACAAAAATTTCTATCGGCTATGTACTAGAGCTTCAGTGCCACCGATGGTTGTTCGTCAGCAGTTTTTTAGTGTCACTGGGGCTTCTGTTTAGGGTGAGCTTGTCTGTTACCGACGAGTACGCGTCGTGAATGCTCCTGTTATATGTTAACAGGACTTCTGTGTCACAAGTGCTGGTGGGTCACCATTGCTTTTATGTCCATATTATGTTCAGTGCAGCGACTTGCTGTTAGTGTGGATACAACTGCTTAATTTTCAGGCTCCGCATACTGCTATGAGCAAAACTTGAGTATTCATTAGTTCGTTGTTTATTGGGGAGTCCAGCAAACAGAGCGCCCAATACGCTGAACAAAAAAAAACACTTAAAGGAAAAGAGTTGTATGCAGATGAACGAAAAAACAAGGTGGTAAAGTAAGCGATGCCTTGTATGCTGCCCTACACATTAGACGGGGAACCAATGAAGAGAAAGAAAGGCAAGAGAGGAATGGGAGATAAGTTTTGCACCTTTCTAGCAGTTGGTCATTCCAGTCAGGGGTACACAGGGAACGCAGTGAAAGTTTGTAGCCTTCAATTAAACCAAACCCTGAGTCGTTGCAGAATTTCAATAGCGCATCTGAGAAGGATGGATATCTGAGCGAGTTGGTAAAACTTCATTGGGGAGGGGGGGGGGGGGGGGTACAGCGAGAAAAGAGACGAAAGCACCTCTTTTTTTAAGAAGAAAGTTTAGTCCAAGGCCAGAAAATGTTGGCTTCTATAAAATGACCAGGATCCAAGCTAAGAAGAAGAATTGTAGAAAGGAAGACAAACTCAGGCTCAAACAGAGCACAGTCCGCAAGAAGGTACCCCGTTGTCTCATCACACCCACAGTTCGCACACGGTGGAAAGTCAGCTAATGCGATTAGGAGAGAGTACACATTTGTAAATGCCACTCCCAGCCCCAGACTACAGAACTGCGTAACATTTCAGCTGTGGAGACGGGTAGTATATTATGTTAAAGTAAGGGGTCGCGGATGTGCAAACTGCATGCCCAGCCTCCAGGGGTAGACAATGACGCTAAGTGAAGTTTCGGAGAAACACGGCAGTCCTGAGCTTAATGTTTTGGGTGATGATGATGATAAAAATGATGATGATGATGATGGCCTCAGGCTTAATGACATTAACCGGGAACGCATAAGCTCTTCTTTCGTTCTCATTTTTCTTTTACAGTCGTGGCTCTGATTGCAGCGTTCCATCTGCTAGGCGTAATGCGGTCGCCACGAACGGGAGTCGTCTGGAATCACCTGGACACTTGATGAACATGTTGATGTCTTGGGCATCGCGCTAGCTTATTTGTCCCCAGGTGGGACGCGGGGCCTGAAATGAAACGCCTCTCAAAGAAACATCATGAAAATATTGCCTGGCGCGTCATCCTTCGTGCCTGCACAGCGATAGTGCTCGCAGTTATGTTAAAGCTACTGGCGGAGACTTGGGAAATTAGTCGTGTTACTGGAGGGTTATGGATGCGGCTGAGGCATACTTTCGTACTCTGAAGGCTGTACGTACGCTGGCAGCCAGAGGCATAATCGTGCGCCGGATTGAACAATAGACGAACGCTCTCTGATTGTTGCCCGCAAATGTGCTGCATGAAATGGGTAGATCTATGCCAAAAGATATTTCACATCTAGAAGTATTCGCTGTAAATCTCCCAAACCAGAAACGCAACCGCCACACATTCATTGGTCACACAAGCATTCAAAACAAATGCAACAATTGGAAACGCACAATGAGGGCCACCTGATCAAGATTGTCCGCGTTATCATCGGTGTAATGGCGAGAGTGACGAAAGAAGGATATAGAAATTGGTTTTCTCCAACACACCTAACCTCTCATGCCTTGACATCATCGTACCTCTCGAAAGCAAATTTCAGTTACAATAATATGTCAGTTTAAGCCTCATACACGAATGGAAATTGCGTGTCGCTAAAATGTTTATTCACGACACCGTGGAAATATCAGTAGAGATGAAGCTATGTCGACAGTTTCTGATACATAGCTTCAAACTACGGCTGTTGCAGAAACTGGCGACAAGTGACAAAATTCTTACTCTGGATTGCGACACGCCATTTCTACACAAAACTTCGATTTTTTTTACATTTATCCCTCCGGCATCTTGTCGAATGTTTATTTGTGGAACCTAATTGGATAAGCCAGCAATGTGCAGTTACGGCCTGCGTAGTAGGAAAGAGTGAGGCGTTGTGGGCCATACAGCCACGAGATACCTTTTCAGTGTTTTGGTGGAGGCAATTTAGCGCATGTATTGATTGCGAAGACATGAATAATAATAATAATAATTGGCTTTTGGGGAAAGGAAATGGCGCAGTTTCTGTCTCATATATCGTTGGACACCTGAACCGCGCAGTAAGGGAAGGAATAAGGGAGGGAGTGAAAAAAGAAAGGTAGAAAAGGTGCCGTAGTGGGAGCTCCGGAATAATTTCGACCACCTGGGGATCTTTAACTTGCACTGACATCGCACAGAACACGGGCGCCCAAGCGTTTTGCCTCCATAAAAACGCTGCCGCCGCGGTCGGGTTTGAACCCGGGAACTCCGGATCAGTAGCCGAGTGCACTAACCACTGATTCACCGCGGCGGGTGGAAGACATGAAAAAAGGCGCACCGAATTACGAACGACAAAGTGGCAAAAATTCAATTGCAGTGCGTAGTTTTTAGCATTAACACGACCACACGAATGAGGGTTATTATTGCGAATAGGATGCGTCTTTTAAAGCGCCTCTTCTTCATTACTTAGGGCGTAATGGGCTGGGCAGGAAGAGAAGCACCCGTACACAGAATTGATCAAGCATAGACACAATGAACATGTCTAAGACAGCTAAAGACTGCGCAAGCAATTTTACGAATTTTAATTTCAATTAGTACAGCAAGCATAGTGGTTAAGAGAATTTTGTCTGCTGCAAGAAGGCGAACAGCCTTTAGGTGCGCCCTAACCCTAATGGCGTCTCTCAGTCTACTACCTTTTGGCTCGGCTACAATCCTGTTTCAGAGGGAGACAACGTCATGGCACTGTGATCAGCGAACTTTCCGAATTGCCACCCTCTTCGACGGACAATGTCCTCGCCGCACGAAGCCTTCACGTCATAGACCATATCCCTGTGCCTGGCATTTTCCGCCTTCAGTCATTGTCTCCCAAACCCCGCTTTGTCAACATGAGGGTCCGAATAAGTGCCCTCGCGTCGTTTTCTACAGAGTCACTGCTTCGCACGCACCTCTATCGTTTTAACGCGGGTTTGTCTGCAGTCCACGAATTCGTTTGCACAGTTCCACCAAGAGACAACACTAACCAAAGTCCTTCAGTTCCTGCTTTAATTATGTTGTTCTTGTTGCGGCCTCCTCCGACTCAAGCGCTAGAGTTCAACTAAAGTCACCTCACCCTCTGTAGCAACACACGCACTCTGCTTTGAGTTTGAGGGAACCGGTCCTGCTTATTTACATACCCTTATATGCGCTTCGAGATTTCGTGCTTGAGCGCGTCGGTTCGGCCTCACGGTTCTGGCACAATATGCGGGACCTGTCATGATTCTACGCGCGGTGCTTGTGCAGGTTGTGCCGCGTAGACGGCCCTCGATTTCTGCGGTTACTTATGTGTCACCCCAGGGACACCGAAAGAAGTCTGGATGTGTTGAGGAGATTTGGGAGACGGCCATTGACGTTCCCGAGATAAGCATATACCGATGCCTCGAGAGGCCCGTGCTCAAAGCGCAAAGTGAGCGGAGCTGGTGAAAAAGATGCGCTCCAAAACCTGACAGGCAGACACGCATAAAAAAATGAAACTTAAAGCCAAAGGCGAGATGGACTAGGTAAAAGAGGTAGAAATGGACGAAATTCTGTAAACTTCCGAAAGAGAAGAGGGGCCGTATTTGCCGTGGACTTTCCCGCGGGATTTCTTTTGCATGGATGTGCCGCAAACCAGAATAGAAACCGCTGCGAAGGATGCGTGCGCTCCCAGATAAGTGGATCAGCTTTTTTCACATCGCCTTTGTGTTCTGCTGTTGTAGCAGCGACGCTGCAGCAGTTTTGCGGGTGTTGGAATCTTGTTCAAAAGCGATCGCTCAATCTCACAGTGTCACTGCTTGCACACTTCAGAAGGTTCACTTTTAGCTACTATTTTTCCCTCGCCATTTAGCAGGCAGAGTTTGTGAAGCTGAAAAAGTTTAGGACAAGAACAAAGCAAAGTACGAAGGTCTCTCAATCAGTTTTGTCTCCTGCCCTTTTCTGCAGTAAAAATTATTTACGTAGTGAAGGCCTGCTCTCTAAAAACGAGCGATTACTACTCTCTTTGAGACTTGCATCATAATTAGTAATACCTGTAGCGCATATTTCGTGTTCCTTAGCGTAAAATTTCAGCATGAACAGTGATTTCCCTGCTTCCTGTGGAGAGTTAAATTATTTTGTTTTATGTCCTACAGCTGTTAACCTTGCGAGATTTTCTGATCGAAGGCTTCTATTTAATATGCCTTACCATTGTTTTTCTATTTTAATTAGTAGAATGTCTTTTTCTTTATGCCTTCAAAATCTTTGCCTGTGCGCCATTCCTTTCTTGTGGTAGGAATCCCTGTCTAGTGACTCCATTTATAACTGCTGCCGCGGTCCACATTAACTCGTAATTTCTGGTCCTGAGGCTGAATCGTTTTTTATATTTTTTCTTCTGAGCTAGTTTGCTTCTATTCATCTCTCGGGCAATCAATTTTTACAGCCGCTATCTGCCACCTACCACATTCAAAAGCACCCTTTAAGGACGAAACGGTTATTGCTGCTATTGTCATATTACTCTTTGTAACAATATCAAGAAACGCTATGCAGAGGTTGTTTCTGTCACCAGGAAAATATTGCAGCTACTATAGTAGAAAATAAAATTTTTGAGCAATACGCGAAGAAAATTTGCGCAGTTGCCTCAAGAAATGAATGCACTAATGGGATCTAATTCGAACATGCCGTCGCAAACAATGTGGGATTCAGTGGACGGCTAATCGCGCAACACGGGGAACTGACAGCAACATTTTGTAACGATTGTTTTCTCTGCTCACTGTTTTTCCTCCCACTACAGGCTGACAGAGGAGGCCTCATTAGTCGCTTCATGACTTTAGGTGTTAGGCGTGACGTCACAGGTGGTAGTAATGAATGCCTGGCGGGAAAAAATTGAAAGACGATTACGATAGTTGGTAAAGCGATGTATGCGTGCAGCTCTGCACGCTCCACCTGCGGTGGCGTGTTACAATGCTAGACACCCCCCGTAATCTTCAGGTGGCAGCCACCGGATTCGCTGTTTTACACGGACAACCGGTTACGCCTAAAAGACCGACGAAGACGCAAAACGCAGGAACGGACGCATAAGACCTGCGCTCTGAGTCTTAGAGAGAAAATTAGTGTTGCTTAATGCACTCGAAGGGTGCGAGACCTTGACAGCAGCGCAGCGGCATGGTTTCCTGCAGCTATTTCCCCTTTCAATGCCCTTTACCAACGTTGGTGTACGTACCATGCCATACCACCTGGAAGAGAGAAATTCCCGAAGATTTGCTCATTCGCTGGCATGACAACGGGGCTGCTCTATGTCCTTGTTGGCGCCATAGAATATGTGCGCTTAAATTCTCTAAAGCTTTCTAAGTCCTGCGTTTTCTCTACCGAAAACTCGGCCTCCTTTCTGAAGGTGTGGCGACACTGTGGTAGCCACAGGAACCTGCTCGAAGAAGTTTCACGGCACATTGTAGAGTTCAGAACTTTATGGCGTATGAGCACCAGCTCGCCTGCTCTTTTCGAAGTACTGATATGAATCCAATATTTGAAGCGAAGTATTTTTCGAGTTTTCAGGCAGTAATTTAGTTTTCTCCCTCTCTCCTCTTCTAAGCCGCCGCGGTGGCTCACTGGTTATGGCGCTCGGCTGCTGACCCGAAAGACGCGGGTTCGATCCCGGTCGCGGCGGTCAAATTTCGATATAAGCGAAATCCTAGAGGCCCGTGTACTGTGCGATGTCAGTGCACGTTAAAGAACCCCAGGTGGCCGAAATTCCCGGAGCTCCTCATTACGGCGTCTTTCATAGCCTGATTCGCTTTGGGACGTTAAACCTCCATAAACTAAACCAAGCCAACCCTCTCTCCTCTTCTAACAACTGGAGGCACACATTCAGGAACCCACACTACGACGGGCGTTTTCGGAGCCCTCTATAGTTTTGTTAGCATTAGCAGGCACGCAAACGGCAAAATCCGGAGGAAATTTACGTTTGATGTTTGAAGCCTCGATCTGAGAGAGTAAAGAATAAATCAAACAAGTGCAGTCATTGTCTCTCTACTCGGTGAACGCCTCAACTGTTCCTTAGGTCAAATGATGAAGCAAGCAAGGAAAGTCGCAAGAGAAAATGAAAATCTCGACATGTCCCACTGATTGGTCGATTGGATCCCGTGCCACCCAAAGCCGAAGTTGTACATCACGTGAGCGGCTGTGCGCGCTCCATCAGTTATGCATGTCTTTGAAGTGGTCAGACCGGTGCTATGGTTTATGGTTTATGGGAGTTTAACGTATCAAAGTGACTCAGGCTATGAGAGACGCCGTAGTGAAGGGCTCCGGAAATTTCGACCACCTGGGTTCTTTAACGTGCACTGACATCGCACAGTACACGGGCCTCTGGAATTTTACCTCCATCGGAATTCTACCGCCGCTGCCGGGATCAAACCCGCGTCTTTTGGGCCAGCAGCCGCGAGCGCCTTAACCACTCTGGCACCGTGGCGGCTAGACCTGTGTTATGATCGCTCCTGCTCTCATTCAGAAATCTTTGCGAGTCACTTAAAAGTTCACCTTCAGGAATTGTCAGTTCTTGATTTGTTCCGCCAGTTTCAACCTGAATCACCATGCCGGCCAACAACAATGATGCATATCCTTTCCGTCATGTCATGCAGTGATCCTTGCCAATCATTTAAACTGCACAAACAGGGAAGTGGCAAAAAAAATATAGATCCCAATACGAATGTTGTTTGCTTTAGTTTTGGACTACCACCTAAAAGGAAAATTCATCGATACTGCATATCTGACCGTAGCTAATTCGGAAGGGTGCACATTTTTTTTAAAGGAATTCGACAAGGTGCAACTAAATAATTTCTAAAATTGAAACTTTAATCCTCTAAGTTAACCGCGGATTCTTAAGGGCAACGTAGTCGATTCTAAGAGAAGGCAAGCGTTGCAGGGGGAGGCAGAAGGGTAGGCGGGCGGATCAGATTAAGAAGTCTGCGAGCATACGGTGGGCGCAGCTGGCAAAGGACAGGGTTAATTGGAGAGACATGGGAAAGGCCTTTTCTCTGCAATGGGCATAATCATGCTGATGATGATGGTGTGAAACAATACAGTTCGGCAATCGGTGTCGCAACGCCAGCACAATGCCTCTGCATCAAACGCAAGGATTGCCTGTGAGTTTTTATAAAAATTTGAAAACTAATTTTTGCTACTGCCGCCCAGCTTTACAGCGCTCACAATATCACGTATTAATACCTAGGCTAAGGAATTTTTTTCTTTAATGGCTCAGCCTTCAGTCTGCCTGCATGTCCCTGACATAATCAAGAAGTCTGCGATGCCGGTTAGCGGACTGAAGCAACTCGAACTTGCCTAATCTGGTCAGAATACCACAAATGTGTGCACGTCTACACGGATGGATCTGCGTCTCCAAATGCATCAACAGCAGCTTTCGCAATCCCTGCACAACAGACGACCCGCAGATTCATTTTGGGACACAATTCTACTTCAACCGCTGCAGAGCTTGTGTGCCTTCGGGAATCGATTCGCCACATCTGCGGAGAACCGTCTCAGGAGTGGTGCATTTTCACCGACTGTAAACCTGCGCTACACATTTTAGGATGCTTCCTACGCCACACAGCCTACCAAGCTCTGGCTCTTGATATCATTAGTCTCGTATCATTTGCTCACGGAAACGGCCACCGTATAGTGTTTCAGTGGATCTTCGGACACTGCGGACTCAATGGAAATGAGACCGCCGACGCTGAAGCAAGGAGCGCCTTCAGCAGTGGCCTGCGTACAGCTGTACCGTTCTCTATAGTGGACACAACTTGTCTCCTTTCGGAATTGATGAGGAGGGCGACGGCTAGGTACTGGGCCCTGCCAGACACCCGCCACATCCGCCTTAAACGGCTAGATCCGACGATGACCTTTTCAGTTCCTCGCGGAATACCTCGCCCTACTGCATGCGTTATCCGTAGACTACGTTTAAATGTGGCATTCACGCGCAAATACTTGCACTTAATAGGACAAGCGGACTCCCCGGAATGTACCACATGTGGCGTGCTAGAGACTATAGAACATGTTTTAGTGGCGTGTCCAGCGTATGCACGTGAAAGACTCATACTCGCATCTGCTCTGAAGCCTATGGACACATCGCTCCTCTCTGAGGATTTGATCCTCGGCGCTTGGCCAGATAGTTTTAGAACTGTAAAGGCAACGCGAGCGCTCTCACGCTTTTTGAGCGACACGGACCTTGTCTCGCGTTTGTGATGTCAGAAAGTGTGAGTTTTTTTAAGTAGTTTTTCATCTGCCTCCTCCTATCATCATCGTCCCCCATCGTGACCTTCTTTTATCTCCTCTTCCCGTCCCGCAGAGCAGAGTAGCAGGCCAGATATTTATTTTTCAGGCAAACCACTTTGCCTTTCTTATCAATAAACCCTCTCTCTCTCTCTTAACCGACCGCTTATTGTGGAACAGTACTGCTGAGAAGCGTATCCATCTGTACTGCTTAAAGTTTGGTGGAGAAGGGGTTCAAATCTAACGCCTTTTCACACACAATGTTTTTTGTAGCGATATCTACACTACGCCATCTCTACGACACTTCAGCGTGGAGGCACTTGAGCTCCGTGGCGACGCCATTGCTCACGTGGGTTGGTCACGTGGTGCGGAGCAGCTGTTGGTTCCGGCGGGGAGGCGCGGGACAACTGCAACGGTTGTGCGCATGCGCCGTGTCAAGTGGGATGAAGATGAAGAAGGAACGCCCAGCTAAACGGAGCCGCGAAAGACTGACTTTGCAATCCGACTGAGCAGGTTCCACTCGACCAGATGTACCTATAGCGTCACACCAGGTTTAACCAGACCTAAACCACACCCATTTTTTCACACGCTGGTTCACACGCTGGCACTTGCACAGGGAGAAAACCCGCCTCGGTGGTTCAGGGGTTAGGGCGCTCGACTACTGATCCGCAGTTCCTGGGTTCGAACCCGACCGCGGCGGCTGCGTTTTTAAGGAGAAAAAACGTTAAGGCGCCCGTGTGTTGTGCGATGTCAGTGCACGTTAAAATCCCCAGGTAGTCGAAATTATTCCGGAGCCCTCCACTACGGCACCCTATTCTTCCTTTCTTCTTTCACTCCCTCCTTTATCCCTTCCCTTACGGCGCGGTTCAGGTGTCCAACGATATATGAGACAAATACTGCGCCATTTACTTTCCCCCAAAACCAATTATTATTATCACAGGGAGAAAGAAATTTCTCCTGTTCTTTTGGTCGTGATTTCTAAGCTAATTTGTTCAGCTTTTTCCTGGGATACAGCAAACGCAGGTGGGTTGCCTATACGTTTGCGGCCTTAGTAGCGCCCTTAATTACGCAAACATGAACGACTAACCCGAAAATTGTTTCTTTCAAAGGCGCACATCTAACTCGGTAAGGATTTGGTTTGAACGCTTGCAATAATGCTTTCGTTTTCCGTGCTTAGTGCGAGAACTGATTTGTGGAAAAGGCTGCCGCTTGCAAATAACACATATTGCTTACTACGTGGTGCCCCTCCTTTAGAAATGCGTGTACTACGCTGAAAAAGCCATAATTTTACCTCACAATACTCATATTTCAACATTTCCTGAAAGCATTCTCAGAAGCACAGGTAATTAATCTTGAAATGCTATGGGCAGTTCCGGAGATAATGCCGAGATATTACGTCTAATAAAGAAATAATACGTTTCGATGGGTACTGCAGCAAATATCATCCGAGACATGCTATCTCGGCTTTGCTTCCGCAGACTGCAGGGCCTTCACCCGCGATAGTTTTCTATCGCGGCTGCGGGCCAGCGCGGCGATAATGCAGAAGGCAGTGTGATTAATGTGGCGGTGCATGCTCAGATGCAAGATATCTCAAACCAAGCGTTATCAGTAGGCGTCGCGCATGCGGCCAAATTTTGGCTTTTCAACCGCTCTAGACAGATGTGCTGACGACTTTACCCCGTAGCAGCGACCTCGCAATCGCGTCATTTCAGGCACTTTGAAGAAGATAAAAACAGGTTGAAAGCGTAAAATTTTGAAATAATTAATTACATAAAATTGAATTAGGATTTCTAGCTCTGCTTAGTAGTTCAATTCATCAGTTTAAGCCATTTATAAAGTTATTCTCAGAGCAAATTCAATATTTCACGCCTTCGGCAACAGCGTGCGGTGTTTGCATGTTCCTTGGTATGAGTGGTTTCCTTGAAAAATATTCACGTCAGAAAGAGAAGGAATTAATAAAGCCTTGTTGAAGGAAACAAAACCCCCACACTCAGTCTCCTGAGAGACATATTGAGAGTGCAATTGGTTGTGCTCAAAGAAACTTCGCAAATCGAGCGAAGTCACTTTTGATCAAAAGGGGTGAACGAGCCTCTGCCTATCTGGCAATGCCCCAAGGGTAATAGGCCGCCAAGCGGCCAGTTTAAGGCTCCTTATGCAACCCATCACCAATTTGCACCTATCGCCACCACCTTTGCCTAATAGGCCAGTGTTTTCACGTGAGAAATGCGCACGAATCAGAGCGGCACCAATGAAATGTGCTGCATCCTGTAATAACTGGAGTCATTGCGCTCGGCTACTGATCCGGAGTTCCCGGGCTCGAACCTTACCATGGCGGCTGCGTTTTTATGAATGAAAAACGCTAAGACGCCCGTGTGTTGTGCGATGTCAGTGCACGTTAAATATCCCCAGGTGGTCGAAATTATTCCGGAGCCCTCCACTACGACACCTCTTTCTTCCTTTCTTCTTTCACTCCTTCCTTTATCAGTTCCCTCACGGCGCAGTAGAGGTGTCCAACGATATATGAGGCAGATACTGCGCCATTTCCTTATCACCAAAACCAATTATAAAATTATAATATTGCAGTCGAGTGAGATCATGGAAATATCTGATTAGGTTTCCATGGTGCTGGCATCCAATGTGAACTTCAAGCAAGAGAATAAACAAAAATACAGCCAGAAATCGGCAAGAAATGAGAGAGAGATGCAATACCAAAAATGCAAATGCAATCAAGTTGACCACACCTACGCGAGATCGACTGTCTTGCTTTGGGAATTTCTGTGCCACGCGTTTCAGCGTCTCATCCCCAACATTCACCTCGCTGGCTGTGTTTCCTCTTCAGTATATAAAGCTCTGTGTGACATCGTAGTGCACACTCGACATTCTTCTCATGTTAGACTGCGGAGGATGAAAGAGAAGTTTTTCCGTAGCTGTGATGATGTTGCATTCCATTTCCTGGCAGGACAAGGCACTGGCGTCGTTGTTCTGATTGTTTTGGAATTCAGGAAATCAGACCCCTTCGTTATTTAAGGGACCTGACGTACCCCTAAACACCAGAAGCCTATTTGTCTAAGCTGCCAAGCTTAAGCCACATGTATTATTGGTACTTCTTCGGGTGTAAGGCGCCCAATTGAGCGTTTTATAATTACGCGGAAGCCGTGTAGAGACTCCTCAGATCTAGCTTGACAGGAGAGGTAGCTTGGAAGGAAAATGCTCTGAATTTCCCGTGGCCCAAATATACCGCAGAAGGCTTTGCACCGTTGCG
This sequence comes from Amblyomma americanum, assembly GCF_052857255.1. Lineage (NCBI taxonomy): Eukaryota > Metazoa > Arthropoda > Arachnida > Ixodida > Ixodidae > Amblyomma > Amblyomma americanum. The sequence continues at coordinate 132,765,744 of NC_135500.1, forward strand.
TAATCGGTTCGTGGTGGGTTAGTTGGCACTACAATGTACGTCTATCAAAGCACTAAGAATCAGTATAGTGTGCGAGGAGTGGGGTAACTATCTTAATGAAGTGGAGTTTAGCAGCGTTTGTTCTAGTGCTAGTCTGCTCAAGATTACGCAGGGATTACTTCATAGGCCTATACACAGGACAGATCACATAAATGTCTGCAAAAACACGTGCCTGTCTTGTCGACCTTTATGTTTCCGGTTGTCGATATCAAATCTACTGGTAAATTATAAATACCCCTAAAGGCAACAAAAGTTCTTAAGCAAGCCATTTAGGCCACGGTAAAGAGACTTACTCCCGCTGCCCTATTTTCTTCATATTTTTCTGATGGGTAGGAGGAAAGGCAGTGGAGATGCTGCTTCCGCCGCTGAAATCGAGTTCGCAACTTTGCCATCGGGAGTATCCGACACCTCTCGTTTTACTACCACGCCAGCCCAAGAACTTAATCCCTTGAGCAGGAGTGAGAAAGTCTCGAGGTGGTACGTCACGAAGAGGCTAAGTCGCCTCGGTGCCGCTAATCCTGGCGTGTTTCGTACCAGGCCTTGTAATCCCGGGGCGGAGTACACAGCTTTGTGACTGCACAGCTAAGGACCCCTTCGCTCGCGCCATCGCAAAATCTTTTGCAAACCAGCGCTTAATCCTTGCGTGCTGGTGGCACCTCGGATTTCATCATTACGTTTGGCTTTGACCTCTCCCTCTCCTTGCATCCAACACGGCCTGCCTTACTCTGTTTACCCTCTTTGCGTGTTCAGCACCCTTACATGTTCTTGTCATAGAAAGGCGCAAATCTTGTGTTCTTCGTGTTCGCGACTTTTACGGTTGGCATGCAAACCGCAGCATCACCGAACCGCACGGACTTCTTGCATAGCGGCATTAATCAAGCGCACCATAACGGCGCCCTCGCTACAATGATACGGACTGGCTAAAAAGGTAGTATTCAGCAAATGTCGTGCCACGTCTTTAAAAAAGTGGCGCATATAGTGGTTTTGTAACCAGATATCTTTTGCTGCGATGAGCCATCGACACGCAGTGGAACACGTAGAGATAGAAACTGGCTTCTAACAGTGGCGCCAAAGCAGAAGCAAACTTATAAACATGCCGCAAGGCTTAGAAGAAAGCCAATGAAAGCAAAGCAAGAATTAAAAGTGACGATACAGGGAAGACAGCCAATTGAAACGTCAGGGTTCTGTTTTCTTCGTTACCAGCACAAGTATTTTATTTACTGGAGCTCTTTTCCGACAAGCGGGCTGGAGGATGTCTTAAATGCGGATGGCCGCTGCATCACTGCCACGGCTTCCTTCGAAAATGTGGGCCCCGCATGTTATGTGGAAGCGCGACCAATTTCCGAGTCTGTGCGCGGCTAGCATTCGGCTTTGTCTTGGGATCGTTTGGAGGTTTCACCTTTGAAAAGAAATACGGAAGCTATATGGGTGATGCGAATGTCACGTAAGAAGAGATGAGTAAACCGAGAAGTCCAACTAAAGATAAAGCTTTTAAAAAGGACGTAGGTTCTTTGCCGGTCCAAACAAATGACGGCTCTTGAGAGAGGTGTGCTGTCTAGACGTTCAGTATTTTTCTTCTCCAAATTTGATTAATTGGTAAAGACTATTTAGCTACACTTTATATATTGGATTTATATAAAGTGCCATTTCATAAGTTGCAGATCATCTTTAAAAACAGCTGGTTCGAACCAAGGTACCTTTTACGCAACTTTATGTACATCGACAAAAACCTAATAGGCTACAGCTGCTGGCGGAAATATCTTACCGAGCGGTCACGCAAAGACCTGTATGGGACAGAGCTCCAGAGAGGATGGGATTTTGTTTTATGATACGAGTCTTAGGGACGCGGAACTTCCACCCTCGGTCTCGTGGGAGTTTTTGCATTTGGCGACTTGTGTTTTAAGGCAGGCAAAAACTCACTTTACACAAGCAGTACCTAGGTGCAATAATTTCTGCCAGCATTTTTTGAAGACAGACTCCAACCTTTCACTTCACACTTTATTCATTTAGTCTAAAATTAAAAAGATGTCAACAGTGTTTAGAAATAAATACATTTGTAGAACGAAAAAAATTCTGCAGACTAGGTCGCGCGATTGTCAACAGCTGGAGATAGGTGCAGTCGGCTTGGACACTATGTAATTTTTAAAAGGTCGATTACTTTTATCTTTCACAGCAGGCATATGCAGTAAATACAAGTAGTCATGATCTTTGTGCACAATTTATGCGGGAACTATATAGAAAGCACATCGCAACTATTCAAAAACTTTAGGAAAGCAAAACGTTCCTGCATATTGCTTGCAGTATGCCGACTTCTTTTTAGAATAATTCCTGTTGGAGGACGCAAAGAAAGTTTCATCGAAAATCCTTATGTTATATGCAGTATTTACTAAACAAATAAAAAATAAATAGGGGATATAATATCTTTATTTTTTCAGCAGTTACTTGTCGTTCAGGTCATTATGAATGCGTCTCATGAACTTCGCCTGTGATGCCCGAAACCGCACTGACGTTGAGTTTAGCACCAAGCCTCTGAGTCACAGTCGCCACTGTTTTAAGAGTGTTATAGCGGTGAAGAAAAAAATTGGCAAAAGAATCTGAGCAAAATTTCTCTGAACATCTAGCTTGATCCGCTCCACGCATGTGCGAGAAACCATAGCCTTTTGTAACTTTCACGGATTGCGAAGTTGTTCACTAGCACGCTTTAATTCTTGCACCGCGTCTCACACTGGCTGAGATTCATTGCTTTAAGGAGACAATGAAAGGGAATTGAGGGGCTGGTTGACATACATATGAAGAGAGCCAACAGCCACCGAAACCAAGGACCGTAGGAAATGTTACTTATATTTATTTCTGGTGTTGTATAATCGAAGAATAATAGCGTCATTATGCTATCGCTTTCGAGTTAAATGAATAGAAAGTAGAAGACGAACCACCCACCTGCCGCTGGCGGGATCCGTACCCGCGACCTCCTACCCATGATTTCCTATTTGGAGGCCATAAGTAAGAATGCCACTTTCGGCTTATGGCTGTTTTTTCTCCTTTATGATCAGTTATCATTAAACAACAAAATATTTGCACCATTTTTCTCCCATTGATAAACACCACAAAATAAAACAAATACAAACATTACGCTATACCCCTCGGTATTAGTTGCTGTTGGCTATCTTCCCATGTATTCACTATATGTTTAGTTCGATCTTGGCCTACAGTCATGAGACTCAATTCTACCGATCTCAAAGCAAAATGTGGAAATTAAATAAAAGCCGAAATTAAGAAAGAAACACCGATGTGTTTTAACAGCTCGACGGTGTTCCGCACTTCGACATCCGAATCTTCACAACGCTTCCTTCAGAGCCTATGAAGTCTTGTCCAGATCGCTGTAATGAAGCAATGTTGATTACGCGCAACCTTGCTCTCTTTATTTCAGAAATTGCACCGCGATCTCCAGCAGTGGTTAATCTCTAGTGATTTACACAGCCGTTCAGAAGTTCCCAGGCCACAGGGTATACGTTTGAGTGTTATAGCCAGGCAGTCACGACATCCTCGAAGTCTAAAATCTCTATATGGGATAGGAGAAGTGTCATTCTCACCTTTGAGAACCCTGATAGCTTTATTGCTCTGATAACTGGCAGGATATGCCGCTGTAACGCAGACCATGCGGCGTGGGAAGTTTTGACCAACCCTGTAGATTGCGCTGTCTCCACAAAAGAGCATGATCAATATGTATTACAGTTTTCTCGCGGCATTTCGAATTCTTTTTCTATGCGTTGTGTGCTGGATTTGGGCTCGAAACTCTACGCACGTGTTTCTTCCTTCTCGTCGTTGCATAACGACCAGTCTTATGAAATCGCGCAGTACGTATTTAAGATCATAACTGATGGGCGTCCTTAATAGGTGCACGGTTTTTCGTAACCATGTAATGGAATATTACAATGTTTTTCTGCAGTCTCCGCTGCGATAGCTTTGTTTCATTCTCACTTTATTTTCCCCATGAGGAACATTTGATGCAGGCTCGTCCTCATTTATCTAATGACTTCCGCCATTTTCACGCGCGCGGAGCGAAATTTAACTTCCTCTGTTTTCGCTTCGTCTCGATTCCACAATTTTCATTGCTTTCCGTTCCAATATATTCTCGTAACTGGAGATCACAGTTCGCTGAGGCTTTTCGCCGACCATTTCCGCACCTATTAAATTTGTGGGTTCCCGGTTCAGAAACATCTTAAGTTTCGCTAGTCGGCTTTTTTTTAAATGCGAAAGCATTTCTAGGTTACGTAGATGGGTTCGTGTCACCAAAGCTTGTCACCAAAACGTCTCTGCAGCGATTGTGCGGTTCTCAAAAAATGTAGCATCAAATAAATGGCTGTGATCAATATAAAATAATGTGACAATGATGTGCAAAATATTTAATATCAATATGATCAATATTTAATTAATTAGAGCAAATAATGTTAGAAAACGTCGAAAGCGCGGACGTCGGTATAGTAATTGGACGGGAAAACAGGCGTGGACGGCAAAATATAGCGAAAAAATAGGCAATGTGAAAATAAAGTATGAAATGGATTGAAATGTGTTTGATGAGTTATAATTAGTCGAACAAAAAGACTGATTGACATTGAATAATTAGTTAATTATTTCGAATAAAACGTCAGTGGACTCAATGAGGGGCAAAAAGAGGCCACGAGTGTCTAGGAGGCGTCAATGCTTTCGCATTTCTCCAGGGCGGGTAGCCGCAGTGATCTCTAACGTTTTTATTATTTCCTCCAAATCGACCACGCAACCGCTCGAGTTATTGTCTTCTTCTGTAATAATAATAAAAAACGAATATTGCGACCGTTTATCTCGCAAGGTTTCTGTTATGGCTTTATGTATTCTGTTTCCTGCGACTTCATTCACGTGCTGTCTTGTCCACTTTTTTTTTCGCACAATTCATTCTCACGTTTTTAAACTGCAAAAATTTGAGAAATTTTGTCTCACAATAAGAGCATGTTGTGTGAAAAGTTTGTAATAGTGACTAGACTTCTTACCAATTTTTTCCTCAATTAGAAGCTAACCTCTTACCTTCTTGTAAAATGTTCGGCGGGTGAGTGCCTTGATTCTTGTTGCGAAACGAGTGTTTTCACTAATGTGTACTATGATTCAGACATGCTCCGAAATTCATAAAATATAACTATTTGTAGAAGAGAGGCAAAAATGCACCTCTTGCGCACAAATGTAACAGCTGTGAAATCGCTGATTTCAGTCGTGTGTATTATTCATTTTGATTCACGGAGGAAAACGTTGCTTTTGAAGTGCATTTCTTAATCTGCTGATCTGCTTCCCGGTGATTTAGTAAACTGCAGGAAAAATAGGTCAAGCGTACTTACCTTGCACCACAGTTTTTTTCTGCTTTCCTCGTGTCAAAATATGAGCCGGCGTTTTCTTACCCAGGATGGATACCAAAATAAAGCGCGTCTCAAAATTCGACTTCAAGAATTTTTATTTAGTACACAGATATCGGCATTGCAGGGAGGTCACTTCACAATAAGACGTGCACTGGTTAACGTCTTCCCATGCCAAATATCTGTGCCTTCTCTTGCGCCTCTTTTTTTGTGCGCTTTGTATTTCCCCTGTTTTTATAAACAGACCAATATGCAGTTATGGTTTTGAGGTCGATGGCATCGAAGCCTCATCGTCCTTTAGTACTGCTTTCAGTGAACTCCAATAAGCTCAATTTTAATGGTTTTTTGAATATTGGTATGAATGATATGGGTTGATTCACATGTAACGGTAGAATGAAGAGAAGCAGCGCTTAGGCCAGAAATAGCAGTAGCGGTTTGTTTAAAAATAATTACAAAAAAGAAGGAAAAGATTTTTCCGAACGAAGCACCTGAGCTCGGGCAGCGGAAATAAAGACAAAAGAAAACGCCGTGGGCAACAAATATGTCATATTGGCGCAGTAATAATTAATCCACAGATTATTACACAGGATTTTAATCACAATTTTTATAGTGTTCTCTGCACGCTTTCTCAACCTTCATCTTCAATATTTGTCTCTTTTCCCGGATGACTGATTTCATTACACATGAAGGCGCACTAAACCTGGTGCTTGAAGTTGAAATTTCATTTTCCCGGGAGATAATGATATACCAGGCGCATTCCTAAGGCGTGTTTCTGATCATCAGGAATGTTACTTGTAATATTTAAAGCTTTCGTTAGATCTGCATCCATACCTGTCGCTTGGAAGGCGGCATGAAACCCACTTTCTTTGTCTAAATACCGTCCCATATTTATAATACTATGCTCTTCATGTAAGTTCAAAGAGTATATCACGGCTAACTTCATTTCAGTATTTGTTTAGGAAAATGACATATTTTCACAGCACAAACATGGCTTTAGGCAAATGTTCTCGACAGTTACCGAGTTAGTCACCGTATATTGCTTTCTGGCTCCCATCGTGGAGAGTGCCGGCCACGCAGACTTAATTTTTTTTATAGAGAAAGGCTTTCGACCTTGTACGTCATAGCAAAAAAAAAGAGAGACTTCAAATGATAGGACTGGCTGATTTCGTAATTGCCTGGGTATTAATGTATTTAAAACAGCATAACCAGTATGTAACTATTAACGAAGATTCTTCTGCTCTTCCGGTCACATCTGGTGTCCCTCAGGGCAGTGTGCTCAAGCCGTTGTTGTTTTTTTATATTGCAACGACATTGTCGACGCGGTTAGGGAACCTGTGCTGATTCGCATGGATGCAGATGATTGCATTATATTCAAGGAGGTCCGGTCAGCTAATGCTGAGATAGTACTAAACTCGGCCCTTAAAAAAGTTCTCACGTGGAGTAACTGGCAAGTATGAAACTAAATTCAGAAAAGGAACTCCTACTACGCGTTGCAACAAACTTTAATTCATTTGAATTCTCATTTTTCTGTGTTCTGGACAAAATAATGAAATTAAAAGATCAGAAACATTTCGGTGTGGCATTCACGAGCAACTTAAGCTGGAACACGTACATTTCTAATAGTTGCTCGTCTGCCTAACGAAAACTCTGCTTGCTCCACAATAAAGGAGTAGATGCCTCAAACCAGGTTAAAGGCGAACATACGAAACCTTTATGAGGCTTAAATTAGAGCACGTATGTACTGTATGTAAATGTACGTATTTACGTATGTACGTATGTAAATTAGAGCACGTATGGCCCTCATACTGGGTTTAAAATTTTTAACACTTGAGAAAATCCAGAGGAAAGCTGTCCGCTTGATTTTTTCTGAGTACAGTCGAAGAGTTTCCGCCTCAGCACTAATGGAGTCGAATTTATTTCAAATGCTTCAGTCCCAGCGAATATTTCTTGGAATGAAATTTCTACTTTCTTTTTTAGCCACAAACATGGAAAAGTTCTTAACCGTACCTAACATTATCCACAGCTAGGCAAACCCTGCATTCTCACCCCGTTTCTCAAACACCGTACTTTGCTAAAGCCAGTTTATTTCAGCGCTCTTTTTTCTGCAGACGCTCACTAGTTGAAATAGTTTTCCCTCTTATTGTGCACAGTCTCTTGACCTTATAAGAGACCATGTATACTTTTATGCGTTTCGTTGCGAGTCATTTCCTGCTCTTTCTGTTTTGTTTTGTTTGCATTCTGACTTTGAGTTTAACATTGTGATATTTTCTGTTTATATCATTCTTGCCTGGGCTTCAGGGCCAGTAGTACGCCATAAATAAAAAATAAGAACACTGCACTCGCAAGGACAGCCGACAAACCACACACCGTTTCTATGAGGAGAGTTTAGAGCATTGAAACTAAATGTTGTCGGTTTAATAATAGTAACCTGGAGAGACATTATTTACCATAGATCTTTTATTTCTCTCGTGAAAGCCACAGCGTATCGTCTTCAAATTTAGCCATCATAATATTATTTATATGCAGCTGCTATGAAAATCCAAGGCTGCATTTAAAGCCTACTGGAACCGCCGGTAAGATCTGAACCCGGTTCCAGGGCAACGCTGTGGCATGTATAAAGGGCCATATTTATGACATGCGACATGAACTTTAAATTTTCATTGCTGTGTTGTCAGCTAAGTACGTAAAAGCAGAGAATTGGCGCCAACTGGGCAAGGCTAATTATACCGCCAGTTTCACGTAAGCTTTTTAGATTTGACCTTCTGGCACGCTAAAAAACTACCGATGCTTTCGCGCTTTGTCGGCACTTAATAACATGAATGAATTGAATTGGTTTTTTGGGAAGATAAATAAATGGCGCAGTACCGGTCTCACGTATCGGCGGACACCTGGACCGCGCCGTAAAGAAAGGAATAAAGGAGGGAGTGAGAGAAAAGACGAAGAAAGAGGGGCCGTTGTGCAAAAATTCTTGCTGCGTTCACTTTTTCGCATTGTCTAGGGGGGGCAATAATTCTGCCTGAAGAATTTTATTTGCAACAATTTCCCAATCCAGGGAAATCGTCTGCAAGTAAAAAATCGACGGATGAACAAAGCGCTGGTGGCAAGGCTGTGGGTGTCAGTCCCAAATTCGGGCAGTAACTGTGTTGTGCCGAAATCTTGTTCGCATTCTATTGAAAGGAGGCGAAAAGCAAAAGGTGCCCATCTGCTGTGCGATGTGAGTACACGTTAAGGATCCCCAGGTGGTTGAAATAAAAAAAATGACTGCGAACAAGTTTCCGGTACAACAACCTTACTGCCCGAATTTGGGACTGACACCCACAACCTTGCCACAAGCATTACGTCCATCTTTCGATTTCTTACTTGTAGAAGACGATTTCCCTGGATTGGGAAATTGCTGCCAATAAATTTCTTCAGGCAGAATTATTGTATCCACTAGACGTTGAATGCGAAAAAGTGAACGCAGCAAGAATTTTGGCAGTAAGAAAACCGTGCTATATTTTCACATTTCAGCCGAAGGAAAAACAAGTGATAATGCCCGGCATAGACTTTGCTAGGGATGAAATGGGCACGATCAGGACAGCAGTCGCCACCATGGGATGCACTAGGAAAGGAGTACGTCTTGATGGAAAGCGCAAGTTCTGGCAGTACGTTGGCCCTGGCAAGTCTATGCGACACCATTTGAACGCCTTCTACCTTTTACGTGTGGTAGCAATTTAGCATTCATTTTTATTCGCGGAGGCTTCATTCCGAATGTCGAGTAAAGCTTTTGGTGTGCTATGAAAAGATTTACGACGCCGAAACCTCCCATAACCACACTTACATGGAGTTGCGGCCGTGATCTCATCTATTGCCTAATGTATTGCTTCCCTTCCGTTCTGACTTTCTGTTTCTTCCGACGAGCCTCATTATTAGGCTACGCTCCTTATTCCTTAGTTTAGGCATATTTTGCCTTCAAAAGAAAGCCACTTTGCTGAGCTTATGGTCGGCCTGCCATTACTTCTTCATTAAATTCTGTGTAATCCCACACCGCCCTTCACAAGAAGCAGAGGAAGCCTTGATGTCTCTGAAAGGTTTCAGTGATTATATAGCAAACGGTCAGCTCTTTCTTCTCATCGCTGAAGGCGCCATGTGCCATGTAAGTACGAAAGCCAGTGGGGGCAACAAAGCAAGCTTTGGTTGCAGCGGCCATGGCAGGCCGATTTTGGCGAACGATCGACCTCACATTACATGCATGCTTGCTTTCACAATCCTTTTCTTAACGTGTATATTCCCTGACAAGAACGAAATTGGCACGCGGAATAAGAACCACCGTTATCTAGCTATCCCGGTAAGGGAAGCAGTGTGTCGCTGGTTGTTAGAAAACATGCTTGCATGGAAGGCTCGAAGAAAAAGATCGAGAAAGTACATGGGCCACGGCAGCAACCGAGAGGCAAAGAGACGTGCAAGTGAGCCGTCTTTTCCGTTCGTGAAGCCTTCTTTTTCTGCTTTTTTTATCTGTCAAGCATGATATATAGCGGAGGTGGTGGAGTTGATTGTGAGATCACGCGCTTTTTTCTCTCTGGCTGCTCATGCTGCATTTTTTTTTTGCGAGCTCATGAGCGTTCTTCGGAGGCGAGCCATGAGCTCGCAACATTGGGGAATAATGCGGAAACCGCAAACGAATGTGAGACAAATGTACGGCAAACACAGCGGTTTTTATCACTTGTTCTCCGTGCTGACTAATGCGATGAGAGTGCAACGTTTCTACGATGTCGGGTTTCAGCATTTGCGTGCGTTCTGCTTTTGCCCAAGAGATGCGGCAACGGTAATATATACGGTCCGAGCGATACTGTTTCCACTCCTTCTTCCTTCTCTTCTTGCCATAGAGCCTTGCCTCGCTGTGACAAACAAAAACATATAGTAGGAAAAATGATTGCCTAAGTAGGCGGAGAAGGAAGCGTGGTGATGAAGGAATAAGGCAGGTGGATACGTGTAATTGTGTCTGACAGCGGAAAAGCGAACCCGGACGTCACACAGGGTGTTGTTACCGGAGGGCGTTAAGTGCACTATGTCCGCCGTCGGATTCTCTCGTTTCACCTCCAAAACCGCAAGCTGGTAAATGTCTTAGAAGGTTGCAAATGAGGCCGGGCTATAAGGAAGTGCTCTAGAGAAGAAATTAAAAACTCAACCCAAATAAAGGTTGACTGAAATCGGTGAAGATAAAGTAGAAAGCGTGGTTTAAGTGCACTGAGTAGTAAACAACATAAAACGTGCCAAATTAAATACATCGATGGCGGCTGACGGGTACCCTGCCCTAAGCGAAACAGACCGGCCAACCTTAACGCGTTTCACAGCTTTAGAGCGAAAACTCTGCTTCATTACCAAAGCTACAAAAGCAAAGCCATCATTGAAGCCTTCGCCTTGACCTTGATAAATTAATAAATGAATGAAAAGAATATTGCCGCACCTAGGATGCGAACCCACGGCGGCTTTAACTGAGGGGCTTCTCTGGTCACTGCACCCTAGCACAATGCTATCGCCGCATTCTATCTCTCCACGTGTTAAACTGCAAGACACTATCGCGCTGTGGATTACACATCACAATCTTCATCAAATTCAATCTGCGGCGCGAAGAGATCAGATCAGTTTAACCACGATCAGAGATTAACCTGAGTCTGATATCGACGCCAGACATGCCGACGATCCAGCGCAGCAGAAAAAATAAGCCAATCAGGCTAAACACATGCCTTCGCTTGTCTTTTCTGTTTGACTATCTTGGAACTATACCATTTTTGATGACAGGCATGAAATCACCAATCGCCGCCATGATGTCTCTCCCAATGAAGCAAGCAGTGAAATGTGTGAACTAGTTACTCTAGAAAACAGCGTCGTTCCTTTGCTCACCTGTTTGCTTGGTATTTTAGGCAAGAATGAAACCCTTGAAAGTTATAAAGCTTCTGCATCACATCCGGCATTTTAAGTAAATTATGAATAGTAGGGTATACCATCGTAAAGTATTGGAGGGTTCCGGATCAATTTATTGCATCTGTGTTTCTTCAACACGGAATTATAGAACCATTCTACACTCTTCTATCTTCCTGAGGCTTCCCCCTCCCTTGTTCACTTTGTGTTAGCAAGAACCCATCTACTTGCCCTCTCTCTACCATACATTCATATTACTTTACACTTATAAAAAATGTTGGGAAGCATTTCCAATGCGTAGTTTTGTGCTACCCAAATTCTAACTTAACCGCATTTCCTCTAAGGCAGGCAGTTTATTTATGTTCTCCGTGGAGAACACTTTACATAGATTGATGTGCTTACCACAAGCACAGCTGCTTTCCCGTCGACATTATTTTACAAATACCTCCAGAGAAAGCACGCAACTGTAATTTTTGCTACAAACGACCCGTGCATCAGTCGCATAGCCTCCTTTTGCAAAATCACGCAAAATTTTTATTCCAGCACACTGGTGCTAGCGGCTCAGGAATAAAGCTCTGTTCACTGAAGTACAGTCGTCAGGAGAGGTATAGGTGTTGCATGAAATGAAAGAGGCGATTTCAGCGAGCAGTGTAGGAAAAAATAGGGGTCTATCGAGGACAACAAACAAATTAAAACTGGTCGAAACGATGCCGGCTTTCACAGGGCCCGATGATAAGCCCCTATCTTTTTCTATAGGCTCTTTCAATACGTGAGACTGCAACAATTATATCACAGAGACGAATTTGTTATTTCTCTATTAAGATTATAAAATATTTTTATCAATATGCGCGAAGAGGAACACTGTTCGGAAAGCACAAATAGTGAGCCTGACACAAACATTGCGTTGTCATTAACTTAATACTGACACTTTGTCTCCTTTCACATGGGAGGAAACCACACAGGATATTCGTAACGTCCGAAAGGCTTAAAACATAGTGCATGAGATTCAACCTTACGGTTGTACAGTGTTACGGTGACTTCACGGTCTACGTTTGTTATGTACCAGCTTCTAAATTCATGCTGTTTTGCGAGGTTAGAAGAAACCGGAATCTAGACTTTGGGCGTTTGCTTACCAAAGCTGACGTGCCACTTGCCTTGTCCACTCCTCCTCCCTTGCGAGTTCTCTTTGTCATATACCGAGCGAGTGGTAGGTACGTATGAAGCAGACGAAAAAACAAACAAAATTGTCGTCACTACTGCGATGTTTTATGAGACTACTCCTCTAACCTCGGTTCAGTTCCGAGCCGGGTCTGCAGTGGTTTACCCGCACGAGGAAGGATGAGGAGACAGGGATGTTCAGGAACAACTCAACATGACATATTTCCATCACTTGCTTCATGACGCAAGTATGAAGACTGGGCAGGGTAAGACGACACCACGTGGGATGTACGACGGACGAAGCAGACGGGCGTTCTTCAAGAGCGTGTTAGCCTTCGGTTCTCGCCTTTTTGCGCCAATGAGCAGGGCGTCTTAATAGGCCTTCGCTTGGGTAGCGACGACGAAAATTGTCCTGAGGCTGTGTCTCCGTTACTTTTCTTTTGTAGCGATAGCTACATTACGGTAGCATTTCGAGCCTTCAGCGTGGCGCCGTCGTGGTGGTGGCGGCGCTGCCACCCTGTGGCTGCGCCGCCACGCTGTCACGTGGTGCGGAGCCGCTGCCGGCGGCGCGGTGGTGCGGCGCCGTGGCTGGTCACGTGACCAAGTTCCACTTGGCAAGCTGTAGCTATCGCGTCAGTCCAGGTTTAATGCGCATCTTGAAAGCGCACAAAAAAAGACAAGGGACGAGGAAGAAACCAACAGGACAGTTGGTTTCTTCCTCGTCCCTTGTCTTTTTTTGCGCGGTTTCAACATGCATTCTACTAATAGTCACCAACCAGCCCGTCTCTCTCTATTATACTTGTTACTTTCCTGGTTCAACCAAAGCTAAACCACCGCCAAATTTTATTCTTTGTCCTTCGTGAACATCTAGCGTGAATCAGACGCGAACTGTAGACGCGAACGCCGGTACTGCACCATCCCTAGGTACGCCTGCCTCTGGAGACGGGTCGTCCTACAATGGCCGAAAGTACAGCACCGCATTGCTCTTCTCTGGAGGTAAGTGAGGAGTGATCCTGTCTCTACGAGGTAGCCACTGCTTAGGGGTGGCCCGTTGATATCTGGGTCAGTGGCAGTGTCGCCTGCACCCTCTGCTGACATGGGCGCATCCAAACAGAGGCTGCAAAGTGCAGCACGCGTGGTGATGATGCACGCTGTCCACTGCCACTGGCAGTGGTGCATCCGGTGCCCTTGAAAGCACCGGAAACAGTTCTTCGGCGCACCAATACAGCACTCAACCACAAATTGTGTGAAAGCATATGGCGGCTTGTACAGGCATTCTGCTGAGTCGGGTCTGTGATGCCACGCAACTGGCGCAAGCAGCCTTGGCTCCAGTGGGTACACATTGTCTCCTGCATAAAAAAAATGACGCAGATAAGCATGTTCTTTTTCGGGGATCTCAACAACCTTACAGGACGATCTGCTATACAATAGATGACTCTTGCCAAGTAGCCCACATCCAGGCTTTGCTGAATATAAGGAGTATAAGTGAGCACTGCTTTAAGGTCACTATCTTACCACCATATTGATATAAATGATGCGCTATGATTGCCTGCAGAACACAAGCTCTGTCAGGTGCATTTTATTTATTTATTTATTTATTTATTTATTTATTTATTTACGGATACTGCGATCTTGTACACAAGATCATAGCAGGTGGGAAACATTGTTTTGAGATTCAAAAATACAGACACATACAAATAAAACAGAATTTCACATAGAAAGTCAGCAAGAAAATACCGCGGCAAGGTCACAAACAACAATCATTTCAAAAGCTTTTCAAACAAATGCAATGATGTCTGCCTGACAACATCATCCTGAGGTTATGTCAATCAGTGACGGTCCCTGGAAAAAAAGGAATATTTAAAACAATTAACTCGCGAATTTAATGGTGTTATGGAAAGAGAATGGCGATTTCTAGTTTGGTACTTCGAGGAATCAGTAAAGATATTAGAGATGTCAACTGTGAACATATTAATAATTGATTGAACGAAAATCATTCAGCGACATATGCGATTTCTGTTAGGAAGAGAGGGTAAGCCGCATTTTTTGAGGGGGTCACTGACTGATGCTCGCCCGTAAGTGTTATATATTAACCTTACTGCTTACTCTTTGGATTCTTTCAAGTTTATTTATGTTTACCATGGTAAAAGGGTCCCAGATAATAACTACTGATTCTAAGATTGGTCTAATAATAGTGTTGTAGGCAAGGAGGCGAGTACTAGGGGTTCCTAATTGAAGTGAGCGTCGCCAGAAAAAAAGCTTTCGGAGAGCGTTTGCTGAAACATAGTCGACATGCTTGGTCCAAATAAGGGTATTAGATATCCATAGCCCTAGATACTTCAATTCTCTACCTTCTTGAAAAAAATTATTATTAGCAGTGTAAAGATATAAAAGAGGTTTTTTAAGTTTTATTCTTATTAATACGTTTTTTCAAAATTAATTGACATTTACCACTTTTCGCACTGTGATACTATTTATGCAAAATCATTATTCAGCCAAATTTGATCTTCCGTCGAACTTACTTTTTCATACAGCACGCAGTCATCCGCATATAACTTAACACGTACTAACAGGTCTTTAGCAATATCTTTCATAAATATTAAACACACCAGGGGGCCGAGGACGGATCCTTGGGGAACGCCAGAATTGGCAGGAACGTAAATAATGCAGGCTTTATGTAGTTCGACAGACTGTCGGCGATCAGATATGTACGATCGTATCTATGTTAATAGCTGGTTATTATTTATAACAATACTGAGTATATGCAGTAGTTTCTTGTGCGAAACCTTATCGAAAGCTTTTCGAAAGTACATGAAGATAACATCTCTTTGTTTTCTTTCGTTGATTGCTGTCGCAAAATTGTGGATTGTCTGGACCAGCTGAGTGGATGTTGAATACCCTCGTCTGAACCCATGTTGAACAACTGCCAGTACATTATGCTCGTCGAAGAAATTAGTTTGATGCTTATGAATGATGTGTTCTAATAATTTGCGCATTGTTGAGGTTAATGAAATAGGGCGATAATTTTCAATACACGTCCTCTCTCCACTTTTATACAAAGGCTTAATTCTAGCAGTTTTCCAATCACACGGTAGAACACCTTCTTTCAAAGATCGAGTTAATAGGACGCACAAATACTTGGAACACTACTTAAGGTTTACCCGCCGCGGTGGCTCAGTGGTTAGGGCGCTCGACTACTGATCCGGAGTTCCCGGGTTCGAACCCGACCGCAGCGGCTGCGTTTTTATGGAGAAAAAACGCTAAGGCGCCCGTGTGCTGTGCGATGTCAGTGCACGTTAAAGATCCCCAGGTGGTCGAAATTATTCCGGAGCCCTCCACTACGGCACCTCCTTCTTCCCTTCTTCTTTCACTCCCTCCCTTGTCCCTTCCCTTACGGCGCGGTTCAGGTGTCCAACGCTATTTGAGACAGATACTGCACCATTTCCTTTCCCCAAAAACCAATTATTATTATTATTATTACTTAAGGTTTCTTCGACAGGAAAGGCTATGCATTTCAAAAATGGAATATGTGTCCTATGTTTCTGCTGCAATTATAATTAACAAGAGGGTGGCAATAAACTGTATCATACTGTACCCATACAAAAAAATCTTATGGGCGTCTATGAAAAAAGCTATGCCCGTCTATGGCCTTTTATGAACGTCTATAAGCACCCATAGAGGTGCTTATTGCCAGCTATTGAAAAATCTATGCCTCTAAAGCTATAGCTTTGGAACCATTCAATTGTCTTTAGCTCTCTATAGAAAAATATATCAGCCTGTATAGACAGCTATAGACAGAAATAGGAAAGGTCTATAGCTATTTGGGCCAAAATTTTACAGCCGGCCGTAGGACATTTTTTGTATGGGTAATATGTCTGCATTGGTGTAACTAGCCAGACTGATTCTTGTAGCTTTAGCAGATCCGGGCAAATGCATAGTGCTGGAGCTCAATATATGTGACTGAGTTCGCCCAATGGTTGACACGGCTCTTTTACTGCTTACCCAGAAAAAACTCACCGTTGTCCAGCGGGCCTTCCTCCGCCTTGGAGTGCCACCAGACGAACGCGTCGTGGAAGGATGCGGGTCAGCGCGTGTCCGCGGCCAGATTGCGCATGTTCGCGCCACTGATCTGAGAAAAAACACGCACAGCACGAACTCACTGTCGCTTCCGAGGCCCGCACTTGTAGCTGAACTCATGCGGTCAAAAACAGTGGCCGAGGTATACTCACTATCACGTTCGCAGCGTAGAACCGCTTGCGGCTCGTTCGTAGCACTGCCCCCAGACTCCTTGATAGTGATGAGTGCCCAATCGACACACCCGACGACGCCGGGGATGCTGCTGCGGCGAACGTTTAGGCAAAGCAAACCCTTCTTCGCCGCCGCCTTCTCCTCGGGTCTCCTTGGAAAGCGAACACATCCCTTCTGCGATCGAACGTTGACACTGGTCTCCGCTACCCGCCGCAAAGTTTTGTGCACAGTCGGTTGTGCTGCACCGACGTTTTTTTCATTTCCAACGGCGCCTTGACCCCCACCGGTGACGTCGCACAGCCACTGCGCAGTCTCCTTCTTAAGTAGAAGCTTCGGAATAACTGGTCCCGCGCGTCAAAATCGTCTTCATGCACCCTCCTACACCGTTGCTCGCGCGGTCACCCGCGTATACGACGATGTAGACAGCCGCCATTTTCTGTCTCAAACGCTTTGAGACTACATTTTCAAGTCTCAAAAAATCGTCTCAATCTTCTCGCATAATTAGGTAGCTAACGTGAACACTTCTGGGCCGTTTACGACGTCGGTCAGTGAAGCCAAAAATCAAAATGGCCGCCGTCCACGGCCGACGAATAGGAGAGGGACAAATTAGACTGCTTTTGAGACAGTTTCGATTGATAGCGATCCGTAATTCCGCCCCTGCAGGCGTGCAAAAGCGTCAGGAAGGAACTGTAAGGTTGTGAGAGCTTTCGGGATCTTTCCTTTTTGTTGTGGCCCGAGAACTTTGGATAATAGATTGGTCTTAAACCACAAATTACATGTCGAACCAGCTATGTCTGCGTCCAAGTGCGCGTGGGTAAAACGCAAATGCGGAGCCAATGCTTCTCCAAGAAGTAGGATACATCGCGCTGTAGTGCCCGGCTTTTTTTTTTGAGAGATTGAGCAAGTTGATTCATTCTAGATATTTTATTGCGCCTAATTTTTCTGGTATCTTATTGCGCCTACCCAACTGAAAAATGTATATAGGTTTTAACAGGTCAGCAAATAGGATTACGGTACATTTGGTTTGGCTTTATAGGATGGACGTCCCAAAGCAGCTCAGTCTATGAGGGACGCCATAGAAGGAGGGCTACGGATAATTTCGACCACCTGGGGTTCTTAACGGGCACTAACAGTGCACAGTGCAAGGAATTTTCACATTTTTCCTCCATCGAAGTGCTACCGTAGTGGGCGCGTTCGAACCCACGACTTGCATGCACTGTGTGATGTAAGTGCACGGTAATTAACCACGGGTAATGGTAGTTATACGGAGCCCTCCACTAAGGAGTCACTCAAAGGCTGAATCGCTTTGGAAGCTACATCCTATAATGTTAAACGAAATGTGCCATAATCCTATTTGTTTCCTATTCAAACCTGTACACATTTTACAATAGGGTAATTTAATTTCCGTTTGCACGACGGTTGCTTATAGAAAGCCCTTTGCACGAATATTACCGCGCTTTTGGAATCATAATTTCTACCTGCGTGTTTGGTTCATTATATGGAGCCTATAAAAATTAAAGAGAACGACGAAGTTTTCAGTTACGTTGCCGGGATTATCGTGGCTTTGATTCCTTCTTATAGAAGGGAGATTTTGGCAGAGCTCCGGCGTTATTTTCTTTCTTTCCTCTTTTGTGCAAATGATTGTAATATAGTTCTGAATATCTAGTGATTTAAGCAAAAGATGAGTTTATCGTAGTACTGTGACGTCAAACCAGAAAAGAAAGCACGTAAAATGTCCAGGTCTGCATTTGGCATCCCAAGGATGCGGCTAAAGCTGCGTTGTGCTGAAGATCAACGCGGAAACGGAAGAAATATTTTGAGCACTCTATAGGAACGCAAGCGCATAGGTGGAAGCGAAGCGATCCCACATCTATCTGCTCGATGCCTGCGGGACGAACAAAAAAGAAGTGCTGTCCCAGTTTCGAAATTCTGGGCAGAGCTGAAATCAAGCGAGATCGATCTGGACAAGCGCTTCTCCTTGGCTGCGCTCCATCCAGTCCACCTTCACTCACGCCAGTACCTTCGCGGTTTTTTTATATTTTCTTTAGGAAGCTATTCACTTCGATGCCTTCGTTGCTGCACCGAGAATTTTTTCGCAGTTATTCTAGGTGTTATATATATATAGTGCAGACAAGGCAAATGAAATCAGGGGCTCGTATTGACAAACATATGAAGATAGCCAACAGTCACAGAAACTAAGGTGCATAGGGGAATGTATCTATTTTTTTTTTTAAATTTCAATGCAAAGCATTGGGAGAATAATACTTTGTTTATTGTGTGTTACTCAAAGTATTAAGTATTATCCTCCAATTGATTGGCATTGCCAACTAGAAAAATATAGTTACATTCCCCTATGCACCTTAAATTCGGCTACTGTTGGCTCCCTTCATATGTTTGTCGAAACGAGCCCTTTATTTTATTTGCGTTATATATATATATATGGCTTCTTCAAAGCTCAGTTCCTCTTTTTTTATCATCTGGCGTCTCCCTGTGCTCTTGTGCTGTTCTTCCACTTACGATACTGCGGTGAATCCGTACACCTATTTCTTTTCCTTTCCCTTTTGTCCCACGCTATGAGGTATGGTGCCAGAAGAAAACTTTGTCATGCACTTTTATTTTGTCATGTTTTTCTACCAACAGTACCTTCCTTTTTGAAGCTTTTTCATTTCTTCCCTTCATTATTTTTCGGTTATACGTCTTGAGGTGTTGCATCCCCTGTTCATTTTTTCGGCCGCCCATTCCCGTTTGCCTCCAGGCACTCATTCTGACAGTGCCCGTTTTTTCCTCTGCCTGACCGGTTAGAGAACACGTTTTGGAGAGCTGGAATGGACAGCTAGGCCGCTCTCAGCCGAAGAGACTGACTCCTCAACCTTGAAAGTTTCCTCCCCTGGATGGCCTCCATTCTTTCCATTCAGTTTAGGTGGCATTGAAAGTAGAGAAGTACTTAAGTTTTTGTGTTTC
Source organism: Amblyomma americanum (assembly GCF_052857255.1). NCBI lineage: Eukaryota > Metazoa > Arthropoda > Arachnida > Ixodida > Ixodidae > Amblyomma > Amblyomma americanum. Next base: position 132,785,429 of record NC_135500.1, read on the forward strand.
TCGTTCTCGTTTAGCTAAAATCCAGAGATGGTAAGACTCTGCCCGGTACTTTGTCCTGCGAGTACTGTTTTGTTTAACGTGACACAAGTGAGCGTCCAAAGGGAAGAACACTGTAATAAAGAACGACTGTGCCTAAAGGGAGCGGTTGTAAAAATAAAAGATCGGCCAGACAATGACATACCGAAACATGCCGAGCAGGATCAATATAAATGCACAGACGAGTATACTAGGATAAGGATCTAATCAAGACAAACATCTTCAAAAAAAAAATATTGAAGGCATAAGATTGTGCGACTTTCACTCGATTGTTTGAGACAATTTATCATTTTTTATTGCTTTATTTTAATTTTTTGGAATGCTGTCTTCTCTTCTTCTGCTCTTCTTTCTATGTGTCGGTCCATTTGTCGTTCATTTTCTCTTTTATTTTTTTGCAGAGGAATGGTGTTTGAGCAATGGCAGTGCAGACCATAAAATTGCATCGCCTTTCCCGAATAGAAAAAAGCATTCCCAAAGGAAGCGAAGAAAAAAAAATCTCATTGTATGGCTGCGCAACACGAATGTTTCAGCGTTAGATGTAATCTGCGAGCAAATAATTGGAATACTGTTCTTGCCAAAATTATTAAGCTTCCGCTTCCTTTCGATGTTCGAGTGCGTGTAATTGCGATACGAGTCGCTTTGTGCACCTCGTCCCATCTGCATAGTCTTGCCGGCTGTGCCATCCTACAAACACTGCCTCCGCCTGCCGGAGCAGCGTCCGGGCGTAGTGCCAAACGAGCCACCGCTGCCAGCCCGCCCGTCAAATCATAAACACGCTATGTGGTTACCGGCGCGAACAATATTAGCAAGATGCCTGTATTTCTGCTGAGAGCGGCGCTAACGATGACGCTGCTAGAAACACGGAAAGAGGTAACAAGATATAAGGAATTAAAACGTTATTTTATCTAAGGAGTCCATATACTGATTATGAAGAAACAACAAAGATATGGTGCAGCTGAGGCAGATCGCGAAGGAAGTACAATGGCGTGCGGACAGAAAATCCACGGTAATCAACCATTACGAAGAAACCCGGCTCGTGCTTTTTATTCATCGTCTTCCTTACAATTTTGCGCTGAGGATGGCACCGCGGCGGCCAACGCAACAGCATGAAACTGAGAAATGAGCTAAGAAGAACTTATACTAGAATGCGACGCACAGATATTCGGAATACGTGGGCGCTCATATTATGCTCATTAAGCACCAAGAGGGGCATGAGATGATTTGATTTGATTTGATATATGGGAGTTTTACGTCCCAAAACGACTCAGGCTATGAGGGACGCTGTAGTGGAGGGGTCCTGCCCTACCCTTACTTCGAAAAATTTGCGGGCTTGAGCTCGCCCTCACCCTCACTAACAGTCGTTTTAAAACTAGTAATTTTTGCAGTCGGCAACTTCTGGCGATATTACTGAGTAATAAACATTACAGTAATAAACATAAATAGTACTAAGACAAGCCCGCAAGGCACTATTGGATGACAGGCTAGATGCTTATATTGTTGCGTTATATTGTTATACTTCTTGCGGTTTGTTGCATGCTCGTCTGATGACCCTTCCACGCGCACGGATGGAAGATGATGAAGACCGCTCTTTCAAACCACAGCGAGTGAGAGTGGTAATTTAACACGCGCGAACGCGGGTACTTGAAAAAGATTAGGACATTGATTAGCAGTTTTTGTTATTCGCGATGTTTGTCTTTAGGCATAATGAGAAAGGAAGAGAAAGTTAGAAGATGGAGTGTAAACGAGCCTCGCTTAAAAAGTGGGAAAAGTTATGGATAAAGCGATTATCCAGAGTCCAATTGCGATAGTCGTCTTTAACGTCCCATCGCAGGCCGACTTTCCTTAGGAGGCGTCGTCTCAGGGAGGCTGTAGCAGGGCACGTCCACACCATGTTTTGCGTCACACAGTTCAGGCGCAGCACCACAATGGGGACAGTTGACAGACCCTTCTGTGCGTTTGTCACACCACCAATGACGCACAGAGGGAGTAAGAGCCGCTCCTGCCTCAATCTGGCGCACAGGTATACCTCCTCCTTCCCAGTGAGACTAGGGGGAGAGGGTACGTACACGGAGGCAAACAAGGCCTCCGCGCAAGGCTGCCCACAAAGATCGCAGCTAGCAAAGCTCTTTTGTGCTTTCTTTAAAAGCAGGTCCCTGAGAGGAGCCTAAGGTGTAGCATGGGGGATGACCTGAATCGCGAAGTGGAATCCGGGTGCAGCTACGAAGCTCCACGTGACGCTATAAGCTTCCTCGTCGGTGTGAGCACTCCTTTTCATGTTTCTCTGAGGAGTTCACCGTCTTTGCAGAAAATTAGCGTCAAGGTGAGGTCTTCCTCTGCGCCCCACTTAATTAAAAACTGCCCGACAAGTGCCAGAGCCCGTCTCATCTCCCAAGATGAAGTAATTTTTTGTGTTTTTTTTTCTTTGTCCTCAGAAGCTCTGTTTTATCCGGGTGGCCTCTGTGAGATAAGTGACAAGACAATCTTGTTCCACCAGCCGCATCTTTAATAAAGTGTGACCTCTTCGCTCTCTGTCCCTTGAGATGGTGAGGTGTGTTCTTGCGTATGTGCTTGACTGCGTGAGAGCGTGATAACTTGGGCGAGCCAGTTAAAACGAAAGAACCAATCGGTGGATACCCGACGGCTCTGTTCATCGAAAACATCTGTTCCGTTTATTGAACATCGAAGAGACTGGGAATGATTCAACGTAAATAAAGAGCTTTCTCAAGCTCATGCGTACGTGCCTTGATTTTTCTCGGGTTCCCACATGTTTGCATTTAGACAAAATAATGAACTCTCTACGATTCAGCAAAATTACTATGCCGAAAAAGTCATAGCATACTCAACTCCGATCGTGTCGGCTTTGCTGGAAAGATAGGTCAGGTCGCCTCCATCCCGTTTTTATGAATTCCTCAGGCATAATAAAAGAAGCGAACAAAAAATTAAAAATCCCATCACTTCATCATGTGTTCGAAGGGTGTGCGTGCGTAGCTTGTACACGAGCCAGATATTTGTAGAGTCCTAACAACTATATCTTAGTTGATTTATTAATGCGATAGCAGTGAAAGCCGACCGCGAGAGTAACACGCGCTGGAGTTGTGTAGAGACCACCCGCTGAGAAGGCGTCAGGGCTCGCATCGCGGCGCCATTTATTCATAGTGTCGTTCCGCAGGTGACTTAACAAAATTGTTTCCTCCTCCTCCTCTTCCTCCACACCATCGGTAAGAGGCTAAGTGCTCGGGACAAAATCAGCAATGTCAGGGGAAGAGCCTCTAACGTAGAGCATGTCAGCATGAAGCGCACTAGCGTCTCCTTGATTTTGCAGCATTTGCAACACAAAACTAATTCCGCGATTCTCTAAATCCGCGATCTTCTAAGATGGAGATCCTCTTGAGATCGAAATCTAGATCTCAAGAGCGCTAGTGTTGTGTACGTCTCTGCTTCTTCTCCGTCTTTCTTCACTGCTTAAACATAATAGATCGACACTCCGCATTTGCTACCCGGCTGAAAGGAACACGCACACATTAGCACAATGTGCTCTTTGCGTGCGATCCGTGCTTCTCACAGCCATACACTGCGTCCATCAACTATTGTTAGCACCACCTGCGACATCAGGTCTCAGCGTATGTCACTGGCTGTCCTGTAAACACCGGCGCCGAACTCTAGCAAAGGCACTGGTGAATAATTAAAGAAATTTTTGCAAACAACACTTCCGGGTTTTGTCGCCACGATGAACCACAGACTGCTTTCTACATCAAGCGTAAAGATGCGTGTGAGTGCGTGGTTTATAAAGTGGTCGATAATAATTTCTGCAAGACATTACACAGTTTTTCTTGTTCTCATGATGTAACTAACGCGGGCTTTGTATGATTGGTAAAGTGCCCAACTGTTGAAACGTGAGGAAGCGAATAAGCTTGAGATCGGTGTGTTTTATGTCGCTTCAGGCGAGGAATAAATTTGTAGTCGAACTGTAGTTGAACACTTCCTGAAGTGGCCTACGCAAATAGCGGTTTTACTTGGTGTATCGAAAAAAAGGCCAAGACCCCATTAAAATTCACCTGCTGAGCAATCTGTCGTGGCAGCTCTTAAATTAAAGAATCAGAGACTTCACCAGCGCCTTTCAGAATTTACACTACACGCAATTGGAAGAATATAAGGCGAAGGTCCAAACGTTGTCGTTTCTGGGTGAATAATTTCTAGCAGTATGCTATAGAATACCCCTCGCCCCTTCCCGCGTTTTTTGAAATTTTTTTTACTCCCAGAAAAAGTGACTTTTTGGTGGTATTTTAAATAGTAAAAGAAGTACCACTACCAGAATCAGCCCCCCCCCTCCGCCCCCCTCGGCAGTGTGCCGCTTTCTCCATCAATATGTCTGGTCCTGCCCGACTTTGAAACGACACCAAACTTGTCCTCGTCCTCCCCCCTCTCGAAGTTAGCCCTCACACTGCCTCACCCAACCATTCCACCCCATCGATGTCTGCTTGGTAATGGCCATTATACCTGCTGGTAACCGCTGGGTCATAGCCGCCGTGGGTCATAGCCACACACTCTACGCAGATATCTCGTCCTTGCTTTACACGTGTGGGCCATACACTGCTTCTTTCATCCTTTATCATCTTCTTCGGCGCCCTGGTTCAACTAGTGAACTGCGTAGTGACCGAGGCAATGTCTCTCGCTGACAACGTCGAAGCATTCCTTCAGCAATGCCACATTCTTGACCGCTGTATAACACGCTATCCCCCTCAAATCAATGACATGAATGAACGTATGATCTGCATTTTGAGTGTAATGCATACCAGGCATGCCGCATCTGACCATTCAACTTCGACCGAATGTTTTCGTCTGTAACATATGCCCGGGATGCTATACCAAATACAACTCAACTGGCTTATTCCTATCCTTCCTTCTTTATATACGTGAGCCAACATGCATATTAGATAAACGACCTCCCCTATCGCCTTGATGCCTCCGAGTTTACGACTCTTTCTCAAGCCGCCGCGTGCACTTAAGCATGCCACCAGCTTGCCCGAACATTTACAACAGCCAGTGTTGCCAGGAGCATCTCCACGCCGCTACGACTCCTGCTCAGGCCTATAACCCACAAGCTTTGGAACTCTTCAAACAGTCCCGGCCTGTCTACGAAACTCCTTTCTATGTATCGCGACCCGTATCGTATTATCCGCCAGAACTCCCTTGGAAATATATTACTGAACCGCTATAGTCGTCAAAGGAAAGAGTGCATGACCAACGCCTCAATACGAACTACAATCTTCTTCTGCGCCTAGCCGTATGTCGGCAGGATGCGTTGTTTTCCAAAGCCAGGTGACTGCAGTGTAGAAGACACGCTAGGACAAAGGTAAGAAAAATGAAGACGGCCCCTCAACGCGAGGCTAGCTTGCAGGCCGAGCGCTTGACCTGGACTCTTTAGATATAGCATATACCACAGGTACAGCTAAGGTGAATACTGTCTTGCAATTTCTTTATTTTTAATTCATTTATATAGAGCTAAAGACTACTTACCATCGAGAGTGGAGAGAGGAAAGTGTCCTGTGTACACCTATCTCGGCCACAGCGAAAGAGAACACTGTGAAATCTTCACGTGTAAACGCTGCGAGCTGCGGCTATCGCTTTCGAGCATGTTTCCACCGGCTGCAAAACTGCCGCGAACATGGCTGCTACAGAGGCAAAAGGCGGAAAAAACCAGACGCGCGTGTCCAAGCCGCGGCCTTCGAGAGCAACTTCATCGAAGCCCGCCTCCCTAAGAGGCGAAAAAAATCCCGCGGGAAAGCTGGTGGAAAATCCATAGCTGTTCCACTTCTGCCGCTGTGCTTAGTTCACTCGTTTTTGCTGGTTTTCTTTTTGTAATGACTTTACTTCGCCTTAGGCTCTACGCTTCATCTTTCCTGAATGTTCCCGGGTCCGTGGCTCCTTGAGTGCGACTTTCGTACTTTCGCATTTGACGCAAGCAAGAGCCCTTTGAGCCCCTGACGCTTCCTTGGGCACAGCGGTGCCTCGGAGATGTCAACAGCTATCTTCCTTATCCCCTCCGGGCATTTAGGATGCAGTCAAAGTCCCCGGATGGACGCGCATAACTTGCCGCTGAAAGCAAGCGCCTTGCAACGAAGGGGAAATAAAAAACTAAATAACGCCGCCGCTGTATTAGGTCCCGCATGTTGCACTCAAGCATAAGGGCGAGCAGTTACGCAGAAAACAGGAAGTCTCGGTGCTCGCATTAGGGTATGTAAACAAGTGGACGCACTCTGGCAAATAAAGTGGGCGAGTCACTAGGCGGAGAACAGTAGCTGAACATATTTTTCGTATTGGCTAAGGAGGTAGATTGAATAAAATAAGAACAAATTTATAATGGGTATATACAGAAATTCGACTTCTTCCACTCCTCGTAATATGCAAATAAGTTTATAAACTCTACCCAAACTGCGCTTGAGAAACGTACGATGACACGAAATACTGGCTTTCTTCGGCAACTACCCGGAAATCCGTCACCCGCTTGTGGACGTTCATGCTTTGACTTTGGTCGAGCACAGCAGGCTGCAGCATTTTAATACATTACTGTGTAGCCTTCTGTGCTGCTAATGTGAACTACACTGAGCCAAGCAACGCCCAGACACTGTTGAGCGATGGCAAAATATGACACTGGTAAGCAGAGGGTGAAGCTTGAGCGGAGCGGCGCATCGTTGATTCCGCTGGGTGTGACCTTACTTGATGAGCTTTGATAATCCGCTTTCGGCGCTCCGTATACCGGGCCGGTCGACGTTTTGCACATGAGTTACCGAGTTTATTCCGCAAACGGCGCATGCGCCGTGGCATGCGTTGTGGCTGTCGCTCTCTTCGTGGCGCTGAAGCGGCGCGTCAACTTTGCCTACTGAGCTGCTGGTCACAACATTTTGCTTCGCAGCAGTGTCAACAAGTGGTGCGTTAAAATAGCTTTTCCTGAAAGAAGGACAGTTGAAGGGAGAAAGCGTGCACACAGCCACGTCGGAGAGCGAAGGGGAAGGTTTATGAGAGTAGAGCACAACGCTCATTGCCTGACGCGCGCTGAGAATGCATGTAGCAACCTTGTGTCTGTTGATTTCTGTGCAGCACGCCAGATTCGTCGTTCTCTATTGGGATGAAACAAATTATTTTTTTCTTGGGGGGGGGGGCTGACGTATGCCCACAATGTACACAACAAATCGTCAGCGGTGATAGCAACAAGTGCGCGCGGTTGTCGTCGTAGGAAGAAAATTGGCGCCACTTTTGCCTATCCTCTATTTAAAGTTGACAAAGGACTGTGAAGACAAGGCGCCAAAAGCAACCACGACAATCTCGAAAAATTAAGCAGTAGGGCGTGGCTGCAACAGTTCGCAATAAATGTAGTCTGACCTCATGTCGAAAACAGACGCATCAGTCTGAGTACCGGAGCCTTTGAGGACAAACAAACAAAACATTGTAAATCTTAGAGGCAAGGCAAATTTGCCACCTTAGACCAGCTAGCAATACGGACACAACGCGGTAGAATGGCTACAGTTTGGAAAAAATTGGAATATCATCAATTTGAACTCTAAGAGGCCGACCTACTTTATAAATTTGTTATTTTTTATATTTAATAATTGCTTGTGCTTCTGCCTAGCCAGAAGTAGCATCAGAAGGGCACGGCAGTAGTTGTAAAGACATCGCGAATGAAATTTACATGAAATACTCACCCCCCTCCCTCCCCCATCATGACACTGCTCCGCCCGCTCCCGTAGTTTATACTTCTTAATGTAACAGGAACTTACTTGCGGCCAAAAGCCTAAATATAAAAAAACCATATCGGCGAGTTCAACCAATATGGTTTTTATATTTAGGCTTTTGGCCGCAAGTAAGTTCCTGTTACATTAGGAAGTATAGACTACGGGGTCGGGCTGAGCAGTGTCATGATGGGGGGAGGGAGGGGGACTCAGCACAGAAGCCATAAGAGTGCTAACGGCTAGAGAGGCGAACATTGGCCACATATGGAACGCACAATTATGAAAGCTAAACACAGAACATAAAAACACGCAGATCGCTCTTTTAAGGCCAGACAGGTGTTCCTGAGAAAATTCTCAAAACTGCTTATCCTGAAAGATGTCCCCAAATTAATTTTTTCACTGGTACGGGACGGAAATCTTTGCTGTGCACTTGAATAGCAGCTGTGGTTATTTCGATGATGTACCAAGAGTGGTGGTGTTTTTTACCATCTTTATCAAGTCCTGAGTGATTTGAGATGCTGCTAGTGCTTTACGTAATAACAACTACAGCAAGCATCCTAATGAATGCTAAAAAGTGCATGAATGACAATCGTCTTCGCAGCAGGCATTGTCCCAGACAACAACTCTATAGTCTCATGAAGTTTTCTTGATCTTGTGTTGTCCACTTACCTTGTTGTGTAATCAAGCGAGACGAAAAACAAAAAAGCCCTATTTTAGACAACGCGGGCAGCTTCCTGACAACTCTGCAGCTACTTCGTAACTCTGGTAGATTCATATTCTCTAATCGTATAATCTCACAGGCCAGGTAACTGAAGTCTATCCTGCGTTATGGAGCACATAACACATCATCCGGTGAATGCTGCAGAATGAAATAACGCTGATCTCAGAGCAGGAGCTAAGACAATAACTATAGTAAATGTACGGTGCCCGTAAGACGAGCATGCATATTTCGCTGGTCGTGTATTTCTCGGCGCACGGTTCCAACAGCACGGAAGAAACTAAGACTAACGATGCCAGGTGTGTAATTTTTACAGGTACATTTTGAATTACCGGCCAATACTTAATAAAAGAACAACCTAGCCCATTTAACAATGCCAGTTATGGCCTAGTCACTAAAACAACAAGTAGAGTTTAGACAACGACAACAAAATGTTTAATACGAAAGATAAAGCAGTCTATCTACCCTAAAGTAAAGGTTTTCTTTTGTTTTAGACAGCCTTTGGATTTTCGATCGTGCCGGCAGAGCTGCCGTTGTATATCTTTTTGTCGCCGAAAGCCATCCGTTTCAAAGCTCAGCCATTAATTGTAAGCTCGACAATCTTAATTAAAACATTCCTTTCTGCCCTTCTCGTGTTCGTGGCTCTCCTTACCCCAAATACATCGATTTCCTGTCCGATCCAACGGCGCCGATGCAATTTGCGAACAGCCAGGGTTCCTTGGCCGCCTTTAAAGGCGGCCAAGAGCAATTTTTTGTGTGTACCACAATTTTCAGCACTGTACTGTTTTCGAGCAGTGTCCCAGAATTACTGCCCTACGGTAGCAACTGTGCTCCTTAGCTTCCTCGCAAAAGACAGATTGCCATGCCTTTCTAAGAGCGTCACCTATAACAGACAAGCATGTACAGAATATTTATCAGTATGGCCTGTGGTTTCTCCGCCTGGAGGCACAGTATTGATGGTTAAGCACCTTACCGAAACCATGGCTCTCTGTGACCGTGATATCTCCAAACAGTACTTGAACCTTTAGGTAAACCATTACCACTAATCGTTTCACATTATTTTTTATCAATTTTATAAGTCCTGTACTCACAATGAAAAGGTTCTACATACATTTCTGGCTTTATGTATCTACACTTTGTATTCGTTTCGTTAATGAAAACACTTTGAGACAACAGGAACAGAGCAATTTAAATTAGATATTGTAAATAACAAAAATGATTTGTAGTTGCCAAAATGTTTCTTCCCTGAGTAAGTGTGGAGCTAAAATGTACTTTCCAGTCGCTACGTTTAGTATATCTAACCCCGCTAGGATCAACACACATTCTCTTCCACATGATTCTACATACGATGGAAGCCAACAGGTGTAAGAACACCAGTAGGACTACGAACTGTAAACCCATGATCAGAAAAGAGCAAACCTAAAACAGCAAAGGAGCCTTATCGTATCCTGCGCAGTACTTCGCTTTTTGTTTCTGCCAAACAGGCTGAGCGTGCTTTTGCTAACCGTGAACGCCTGCATACAGACCATTAAAGACGGTCTCTCACCGCACTGTCAGATGAAAAAAGGGATCTTTTGGAAGGCTAGAAAACTTTGGAAGCCGTGTTTTGTAAGTTAGAGCCCCCAGCTTGTCACTTTTTCTCGCCTTTTTTTTGTTCAAGGCAGTCTCTGAAGAGGTGTAAATGACTTTATATTAGTTTAATTAGGTGGCTTATTATTGACACCTTGTTATTTAAGTTATGGCGGAGATAAATAAGAAAGTATTTGAAGAATCATAAAAAAACCGTTTGATGACTGCTTAGGTCCATACTGTTATTAAAATTAATATTCGTGCTGCCCTCAAAAAATACCCTGCTTTTAAAATGCTTGCTCTCTTCACCATTAATATCAGCCGAGAGGTGTCAAGCACGAACTTTTAATGGCATCAGCACTACTGCGATTCGCCACTTAGTTTGTGGCAGCTCCTTGGAACGAGAAATCCCGTCCTCAAATGCGTAATTCTGTCCTCATTATACACGCTCAAAAATATTCAACGTTGTTAGTAACATCTTATCATGTAGAGAATGGCTTATTCAAAACATTACATGAGATCAGGCACCCCTACTGCATTTTTGATGCGAATGGTGCAATTTTTATCAGCTGTTCTTACAGATACTCTCGGCTCATATGGTGGTACGCGATTTAATGGCTAGATTTTCGAAATGTCAAACAAGAACTGCGGCATATTCTGCAAAAAAATGTTAATATTAAATTTAGACTACATTTTTGTTAGTTTCTGCTCATCAGCACTGTTTATAGTAAGGGATAATTGTAAAATGCTTGACTGGTTTGAAGGCGTTATCGGCATGGAGTTGAAATGTATTCTGACTCTCTGTACGTCTAGCACCAGCAATGAAAATATCTGAATTAAGAAACTTAAGGGTTTACAAATGCACTGTCATTTCATGTGCGCGTGTGGGACCAGCAATAATTACAGCTTGAGGAATAAAAGAACCCAGGGTTGAAACACACCTATAAGAAGAGCAAACAAAACCACAAAAGGTAGTTGATAACTAGAAATCTAAGGAATTTAGAGTCCAAGCATCGGGAAAGACTTTCTCGGGCGCGTTCAACTGAGGTAATCGATTTCGGCACGCCTCAGAAAAAAACAAAAAAGTTCAATTACAGACCATTATCGAAGTACCAGCCAACTGTCTGCACGTTTTTCCGGAAAATATCCGCCGGAATTTCTACTTTGAGCAGAGGTATGTCGCAGCATTTCTCCTTTGTTCACAAACAGAGATGAAATTTTTCGTTCGCATTAAACTCTGTAAATTAAAAGGTCCTCTTTCCTGTGCCTCAGCATGAACTAAAATTTTTCTATAGCAATTTAGCTGGGAAGGAACGGCTGCAATTTCCTTTTGGTATAACTTATATAGCAACAAAGCACACGTAGTCTTGCTGGGATTTTCTGCCGTGACTTCTTAACAGTGTGGTATACAAAGTTTGTTTGTAATTAGGTAATCAATTTTACAGATAACCTACTCTCATTCAACGTGGTTCGAAGCTTATCCTCATAGGGTTCCATTAAAGCAACATGCTTCGAAAGTATGCTTATCACATGCGGTGAAAAAGCCTCGAATATAGAACTATTTCAGCATCACGATCACATTTATGTGCACTGGAAAAAGAGTGCGCTAGAGTATTATTTTCTGGAAATCTTTTTAAATGATAAAATGAAGAAAACAGGGTTCAAGATAGGAAAATTCATCACTACTGACGAAAACTGATTTAAATAAACGCAACCTTTTGATACACCAAAAAAAGATATCAGAAAATATTGATATCTTTTTTCTTTATCTTGAGAAAGAAACCGTAGTACCTAATTTCTCATGCTAGATGACTAGGGACATCTATTGTACTACTGTTTTTCCAAGTAGCAGATTTTATATTTCTAGTCATGTGACTAGAAAATTCACTCACCGAAAAGCAGATAGGCAATTTGACATACGCAACGGCCGGTAAAAATAAGAAAAAAATACCGAAAGGGTTGCGCGATGCTATATAAGAATAAAGTGCATAGTGCACGTAACGCATTACTAAAGAAACTTAGGCCGATCAGTTGGTGCCATCTAAAGAAAAACAAACTTTGAACAAACATTAAGCTAACGCTAGCAGAAAAAACTTACCGCATACACATAGAATGAAATCGATGTCTTCGACTTTTGCACATAGTTCATAACGGTCGAGAGATATATTAGAGGTAGGATCACGAAAAAGACTATTCAGCAATAGAGTAGAAAATAAGAATAACTGCTTTGAAAAGTAAGCTAAACACAAACTGAGAGCTTCAAAAAAGTCAGATTATTAGATAGGAAGCCGTGTCATGTCATTTACCGGAGCAGATTAGAGAGGTGCGCCGAAAATTAGAAGCGCGTTTAGCTTACACTGATTTGCTCTGTTTTGGGCATAACTATTGGAAAAAGTCATTTGCTGCTTATTTATAACTGCAACTGCACAGAGCAACTATACTGCAACTATACTCACGTTTTCTGGTGAAGACCGATCAAACATTCGAACATAAAGCGAGCAGCCATGCATATTAGTTCTTTTAACCAAATATATCTAAGCCCTCAGGAATTCCACAAATCGTTGGTTTCATTCTCTTGCATTCCTAAAAAAGGGTACAGAATATGTAGTGTGTGCAGCAGTTAATACCTCTGAGGGCGTGTCGCTACTTTTTTTTTACTATTTACTACGGTCTTGAAGCTAGTGAGTAAAAGTAAGCACTGCCTACCTTTTCACCACCTATAGCCGCTAGTTGGCACCTGCTAAGTAACAGGTCCTTGAAATCTAAAATGAAATCATAGAATATGAGACACAGACAGTCCGCTGAATGAAATGGTTTTGTCATTAAACATTTCGTCACCGGCGTACAGTTACGTATATTCACGTGTTTCTGCAATCGCAACTACATAAGTAAAGCTCGTATCTCAGCCTAACGGGTAAGAGCCACTAGCCGCCACTGCGAGTCAGGTTTACTCTGTGTATAAGGCGGAGAAAGGTTTAAAAATTTAGACAAGCGCGGCATGCGCACTGCGCATGCTACGCTTGCGTGAACCATTCTGATTTGTGGTTTTCTTCCATTCTGCACCTTTGCGTGTGCCCGGTATGGTGTTTTGCTGCCGTCCCCTAGGATAATTTGTACATGTGATGCGCAATATGTCTAACCCTTTGTGTGTGATCTATGGCGAGCGCACTCTGGTAGCTCTGACTGGTGCCGGGATTTAGTGAATATAGAGCTTGTCTATCTTTCTAGTGTGCACAAATTTAAAATCCATGCCAGCACACCGTACGAAGATCCAAGCAACATACGCAAAAAGACTTTCGACAATTTTCTTTGTAAATACTACTACCTTTTTGTTTGTTGGTTTGGTTGGTTTATGAGGTTCAACAACCCAAAGCAACTCAGATAATTAGGGAGCTCACGTGACCTTGCGCCATTATCACAACCTGCCCAACGGATAGCGAGCGAAATTCCTAACTTGGCAGTGGCAGTTTAGTTAATGACTGGGCGCTCGGGAAGACGCTGGGACCACCTGCATCGCAGGACAGTGGCGCATCTCTTAACTGCTACACCACTACGCCAGGAAGTGTATGAGGACTCCCATGGATCTATGAATGCAAAGTAGTGAATGACCTCCTGCAGATATGAAAATTAGGCCAATGCTCTAACGTGTCATACTCTTAATGCGGAACTTAAGTGCCCCCCCCCCCCCCCCCCTCCCCAGTTTTTGTCTCCATTTGCAGGTCTTATTTTCCTGCTACTAAGCGCTTTGAGGCTGAAACAAATGTTAATCAATGCGCTGTTCTAGTAAGCAATCATGATTAAGAAGCCGACTGTCGCGCAACACACAGCGAGAGCCTTAAACTTCTTGTTTCTGACACTTCCGCACCAGTCTCATGAAGCTCTTGCCAACATAATATATTTTGGGTATAAAATGCTCACAAAGATTTAGTCTTTTTAGAGTCTCAAGATTAAAAAAGTAATCTTGTCAGGATCTTCTCATACGAATAGCGGGTTTACAAGAAGAGACTGAGTTTCAGCACGGCCCCTATCGATAACATTAACAGTAAAATAGTGTCCTGATTTGGGGGGGGGGGGGGGGCGCAGTAAGACTGCATTGAAACTCTAGCACGGAGAGTATAGCTTTCTAGAGCATCAGGTGCGAGCTATGCTGGAAGTAGTGCTCGACACTATTTGAGACACACCCAATCTTGAAGCTCGAATACAATCGGCGTGTAAGGAATTCTGTTACCCGCAAGGGCACCTTGAGTCTCAAGGTGATGGTGCTTGGCGCCACCGCGAAACCTTAGCCCCCATACCCAAGCTGTAATCCGTACCGTGGCGGCAGGTTGTAAGGTGAAGGGTAGAAACCATGAACGGTGGTGGTTGGGGCCATGGCCAAGCCCCTGCCGACGAGCTCCCCACCTGTATACCAGGTGGGGGGCTCCGGGAGCTTCTTGTTCTGTCCAAACTATGAAACTTTTATAGCTAAACAAGGCTGCCATTGCATTTGATGGTGTCGAATGGTGTCTTCCTTATTTGCTAGACATGCATTCCTGTTCTGGGCTGCATGTAAATCAGGGCAAACATAATGCATATTTTTATAATCATTTTATCGTGTCATTTTAAGTTGGCACAGATACTCTAACGCTGGTGTTGAGGCAAGAAGAGCTTAGAAACAGCAGCGAGTAATTTCTTATTTTTACTCCCACATTGAATTTTAATTCTCTTCAGGCGGAGACAGACGCACACAAATGGATTAGGACAAAAAACATTTAGTGTACTGGGTTGCAGCGCTGCTTTGGCTGTATGCTCCGCCAGAATTGTAGCACAGAACCCGCAGTGCACTGAACCAAACACGAAGCCTGCTACAGATGAGCTGGCGTCCAGTTTGGTAGCTTTGTTCTGGGTCGCCGTGTTTGAGCAGCTCTCTTCAGAGGCGACTGAAACTTTTCCGCGGACACATGAAGACCTTCACGCTGGTAAAGCTTCCTTGAGTAGGCGGCGTGCTGGGAGGCGGCCAGATTCGAAGTAATGGGAAACGGATGCGGGTTGACGACGAGCGACGCGTGTTCGAAGAGGGCGGACCGCGAGACTTTCGATTGGGTCAGTTGCCGCGGCCCGGGCCATTAATTTGCCCTAATTGAAAGTCAGAACCTCGCTATACACAGCTGCTCTTTCCAGTGGTTCCGTCTCACCGAGGTGTGCAGGCTTTCATCGTCTAGACACAGCCTTCGCCGGGTTCGAGAAGGATGGGAGGCTTTGTTCACCGTGCTCCCTCTGCTCTTGCCACCGCATGAGCATACCCAGTTGCCACATGTGCCTGGGCACTACCTTCGTTTCTTTCTATGTGCGTACTGTGGGTTGTGATTAGGGAGCTTTTCTGTCTGGGTGAGAGTAATCCATCAGAATCTGTACTCATGCGTGTTACATTCTGTGCACGTTTGTGTATAAATTCCTTCTGAGTCCTCAAGGTGTCTTTTAATGTAGGGGCACTCAGTAACTTTCATAAATGAAATTCCTTGCTCTGACATCACGTGCAAAGACGGGAAAAGGCGCCACTAGACGCTGCTGCAACCACCTAAAGTGTGGAGTCACTGGTGCCCCAGGCAAGTTTCGTCGACAGCACCAGTAATTCTTCGCAAATGGAGGTATTTGTCTATTCATTACCTGAATTTGTTGTGAAGCAACATTTTTTGGGGACCGTTTGGAGTTTCAACACAATAAAGTGAAATTGGTTAGCATTCTCTAATTTCTTCAATGTTGTGCTTTAGTGGAAGCGTTAAGTTCAACAAGAGGTAAATTAGGGCTTCGTTGTGTGAAAACTTTGTCGAAGCTTTTGAGCGTTTACTTGAACAAATATGCGGTGTTTATTTATCAACGCAGAAACACGTGTGGCATAAGGGCTATCTTTCATGCAGTTTCTTTTCCTTGATCCTTTGGTTTCCAAAAGAATAAATAAATGAATATATCCGTGATCCCTAGAAAATTTTTACATATGACCTCACAAATACCGTCGTATATGGCGGGGGAAAATCATTGCATATTCGCATTGCTAGCTGAGCGACATCGCAAATATTCTGAAGAACAGAGCTGGTGTGTAATTACTATTCAATTTTGAGCCTATTTAATTGCATAGCTATGGGACCTCACAAGTCAAGCACTACATGAGTCGCGAAGTGCATATGTATGTTTTAAAAGCAGCCGTTGCCCAAAAATTAACTAGACAACTTTCAAATCTTTTTCCTCGGTTAAAAACCCCTCACGTTTATAAAACTGCACTTCGGTGTTTCTTTAGTAAGTCTGGTACACAGCTGTACTTCTCACCTAATTATGAAATTCTACGTTTATAAATTATGAAGCAAATTTTATTTTGTGGCTAAGCAATGGAATAGGGAAGGCTGTATTTGTAACGCCTTATGGAGTGTTTGGAATCGCGTGGGCTAGCAAATTTGAAGCAACAAAACTATCGAGTTGGTTTCTGGCAAAACCACTTAAATTATTCTTCTTGTTCTACCGGAGATGTCCTATTTAATTATGGCAAGTACGGCCCCGATTACCAAACTTTCTTTTTTTTTATCGAGATTAGTCGTCACAAATTAGCCTGAGTGCTTGAGAAAAAAAAAATGTCCTCCTTGAATTTCTTTCGGTTGCGGGGTATGCCTTTCTTAGCGCTTTTTCCCACATCAACGCCTCAATATAGACAAATTCAATTTAAAGAATTATTCAGTCCAAAAATATATCTAGGGGATTTACGCTTCGACCATGTCAGTGAAGAATATGAAAACCCTTCCGGAAAATGTCTAAAACTCAAGGAGTATGACTGCCTCTTTTTTTTCGCTAACTATGCCTCACGAATTTCTATCTGATAATTTAAACGAAATAAGGAAAGCAATAGAGTGATTTATATTCATCATTGCACTGTAAAAAGAAGGCACTGTTCTCATGAGTATGCTACGCATTCAAAAGGACTGCTTTTCTTGGATTTTGGCAGGCGTCGCTTTGGAAGAGACAAAGCCGTTGTGTGGTGTTTTTACTGTATTTTTGGAAAGAGTCGACGTGTTGTATTAAAAATATGTATATTTTTAACTTTCGGAGTTAGCAACACGTCCCAGAAAGATATGTATCCTTCTAGAGATGCATAACTGAAGCTGTCACTTTTGACTACCATTTCCTGCAAGTCAGTCATTATTTATACAATGCCGGAAGTGGCTGGAAGACGAGCGGGCAGACTGCAAGGAGTCTCAATTGGAACTAATTAACTGTGCTTTTTGGATGCCACTCAGCAACCTTGGATTCCGGAGAAAGGTAGTGCGTGAAGCGCCTCGTCTGTGCCTGACGGACAAAGAAAGGCTGTCCTTGCGTCAGGCCGTCGTGCTCCATCTCATTTGGACCACACCAGAGCGGCTCATGTCACTTAAGGTGTCACTACAATTTAGAGAGCTGGTTTTGCTTGGTAAGGATTTACGAAAAGCGATCAGCGAACAACAGAGAAGCTGTCTTGCTTATCCATCGCCTCCGACCTCCTCTTTTCGCGCTTCCATTTTTGCTTTTGACACCACACTGAGTTGCTCTCAGACAGGTATTGCTTCCTTATTTCCTATTATTGAGCTGCTCTAAAATATTAAGGAGTGCAAATGTTCATTCTCAACAATATTCTGGGAAAAGTTTGATAATTATTGCTTATTGTAGATAATATAACTGCTTTACCCAGTGATTCCCGTCTTTCACCCCCCCCCCCCCCCCCCCTTTATAAGGTGGTGTAAGGGTCATGTTGGTGTGGAGCGGTTATCAACGATTTGCGTCGATTTTTCCCTAGCATTCCTGAAAACAATTTCCTCAAAGACTCTATCGAGAGGCGTCGAACGTTCTGTAAACTCTTCGATGAAGCGCTTTAGGGTCAACGGCTGGCTATTTAAAATGCACTATTTTGAAAATATTAGCTCTATTCTTGAAGAGCTCTGAGTTGTACTTACGTAAATAAGATTCGTAATAACTCTTGGCCCCAACTATTGATCGATTCCGGCCGATGAAGACGCGGCGCCGGAGTTTTAAACGCTCAAGAGTGTAGTTTTGAATAGAAAAACAGTGACAGATAAATATGACAGTTATAAGGCACCGATGCACTGTTATATCTCGTATCGTAGTCACTGTGAAAACAAACAGTATTAATACAAAAGCACTTATCGAATACCTGAGCAAGACACGAAGGCCCCGCTTTCATTTAATTTGATTTCTTTATACAAACAAAGGTACACAATATTTGGGCGGGGGAGGGGGGAGATATTGGAAACAGCTGCTCAAAGGCAATTTGACAGCTTACAAGCTTCAAATAATGGTTGCGGCAGCGGGGGAAGGAGAATTTGTGGTTATTCATGACTGTGATGTGCGGAGAGCTACGGTAGAGTGCCAACTGTGGTTGGCAATAAGCACTGCTCTTCTTCCGATCCCAAGACAATCGAGCGCACGCTACCACTTTTGGATAAGCGCCTAGGCTACCGCGAGTGAAAAAATTTTGTCACTATAGATAACTTATTCATTGATTGATACGCAAACGGGATTCGCACCATCAGACGTCAAATGGCCTTGCGCAAGTTACACTACGACGCCTACTAGCGGCAGAATTTCTAAGCTAGCTAAGATCATAAGGCTGGAACCACGTCTGTCTCGTTCAATTTATTTTGGATGGATGGATGGATGGATGGATGGATGGATGGATGGATGGATGGATGGATGGATGGATGGATGGATGGATGGATGGATGGATGGATGGATGGATGGATGGATGGATGGATGGATGGATGGATGGATGGATGGATGGATGGATGGATGGATGGATGGATGGATGGATGGATGGATGGATGGATGGATGGATGGACGGATGGACGGATGGACGGACGGACGGACGGACGGACGGACGGACGGACGGACGGACGGACGGACGGACGGACGGACGGATAGGTTGTTGTATAGATGAATGGACAGATAGGTTGATGTATAGATGGATGGGCAGATAGGTTGATGTATAGATGAATGGGTATATAGGTTGATGTATAAATGGAAGGATAAATAGGTTGATGTACAGATGGATGGGTAGATAGGTTGATGTATAGATGGATAGATTTAATGGAGCGAAGGCTAAGAGATGGGTCACAAAGATTTATATCTGGCCTACTGCTTTGCACTGGGGAATGGCAGGAGGAGAGGAAAGAGAGTCGTTTTAGGTGACGACGGATGAGAAGAGAGATGACAGTATGTGCGCGCACATTTAATGGCATCACAACCGCGAGTCAAAGTTTGCCCCACTCAAAAAACGTGAAAACACCCGCATTGCCTGGGCTGCTGCCACTTATGCGGCCAAGCGCCTAGCAGTAAGTCCTCCGAGAGTGGCCAGCTGTCCAAACGCTTCAAGGAAGCAGCCAGTATTAGTCTTTTCAGCGCATATATTGAACATACCTCTAGTACATATTACACGGTCTCGGGTATGCCGCAAGTGGAACCGTTAAAGGCGTCCGCTCGACCACATAAATAAGTATTTTCGCATGAAAGCGGCGTCTATACGAACTCTGTGCATCAATGGTGCTTGAGGCCATGAAACTCCACGAAGTCCAAAAACGGGAAGCGGTGTCCGATGTACAGAAAAGTAGAACTGTACGGAGGCCATTGCTGAGGGCACTCTGCTTCAGCATCGGCCTTCTCATTGCCATCTAGCCCGCACTGTCCAGGTATTCATTAAAAATATATTTTGTTTTGAGCACATAAAAAGAGCTCAGTGATCTCTTGCCAGAGACTGGTAGGCGGTGTAGCGTAAATGCCGTCCTAAAATTTTGTAGTTCAGGTTTGGAGTCCATGAATATTCATTACCTTTGAGGTTGCTCCCTGCAGGTGTGCCGAATCTCTTCTCTAAGAGCCACAAGTTCCCCGACGGATGATTCTGAAATATATCGTAGCACGAATTGTAGAGCTATCTGCGAGTGGGTGTCACCACAGCTCCTTTCGATGCCGTTGGTGACACAGATCCGGCAGTCTATACATGGCTTCAGCCGGGCAACATGAGTCATTTCAGTTCGCGCAGAACGACGGCCGCTTGCCGTGAGACGCGCTGTGCGGCATTTGAGCTCGCTAATTTGCTCAATAATAACATAGGGTTCATCGTAGTGGCGGAAAAGCTTCTGAAACATTACCCGATTTCGGACAGGCCACCACAACAGGGCTAAATCACCAGGGCTGTAAGTGATGTGACAGTGGTGGGTATCGTATCGCGCTTTGGACTGGACCAATCTTGGGAGACGAGAATATGAAGGCGGGCAAGGCGCCGGGCCTCTTCGGCAAGACAGTGTCTCGGCGATGGAGGGATCTTCCTGGTGCTCGGCAGAAAATGGTGGTATGGTGTCCAGGGTGTAGCGTGGGGGGCGAGCATATAGTAAAAAGAAGGGGCTGAAGCCAGTAGTCTCATGGCAAGTAGTATTGAAAGCGTAGGCGATGAACGCCAGGATGCTGTCCCAGTTTTAGTGCTTAGAATCAAAGTACATTGACAGCATGTTGGTGATCGTTCAGTTCGTGCGCTCAGTTAGCCCATTAGTCTGGAGATGGTAAGGCGAGAAATTGCGAAAATGCGATGCGCAGGAACGGAGAACCTGCTCCATGACGTCAGCGGTGATCTACCGACCACGGTCACTGATGATAACTTTTGGTGGTTCATGGCGGAGAACTGTGGAGTGCAGCATAAAAGAGGATACATGATACGCTGTATACAAGGGTAGGCCTGCCGTTTCGCAAAACTGAGTAAGGTAATCAACGCAAACCACCATCCAGCGTTAGCCATGATACGATTTGGGAATTGGGCCCAGGAGGTCTATGCCCACTTGCTCGAACGGGGCGGCAGGTGGTGTTACAGGGTCAAGCTGACCAGATGCAACGCTACTAGGGCGCTTATATTGTTGACACTGAATGCAGATCGCGATGTAGCGCTCAGTCGCGGCCCGGATTTTCTGCCATTAGAAGCACGCCTGGGTAGGGTGGAGCGTTCGTGCCGACCCAAGATGTCCAAATGTAGGCTCGTCGTGCACGGCCTGCAAGAGAGAGGTGTACAGGCTCTTCGGAACTACCAGGAGGAAGCGCTGGCCTGTAGAGGAATAATTTTTCTTCCATAAGAGACCATCTCGCACGCAGAAGTGGGTTGTGTCGGAGGGGTCTTCAGTCTCTGCAAGAAGAGACCGAAGAGTTGAATCTCTCTGCTGTTCTGCTTTGAATGTGGTGAAATCAGGAAAAAACTGTGATACTGACACAACGAAGAGGTCGAAATTATCGATGTTAGGCTCCGTCTTAGGAAGGGGCAACCACGAAAGACAGTTTGCGCCAGCGTGGCGGCGAGCGCTCTTGTAGTCGACTGTGCAGTCAAATATTTGTAGTCGAAGAGCCCACCGTGCAAGGCGCCCACAAGGGTCACGAAGGTTAACGAGCCAGCAGAGGGCAGGATGGTCGGTGACGATGGTGAACGGGCGTCCGTATAGATATGAACGGAAACGCTGCGTGGAGAAGACGACGGCGAGGCATTCCTGCTCGGTGACCGTATAATTGAGCACCGGCTTACTGAGCGAGTGGCTCGCATGCGCAACAACGTGCTATTTGTTGTCGCAGCGCTGGTCTAGCACAACGACGAGGCCAACACTGCTGGCTTCGGTATGAGCCTCTGTGGGGGTGGTGGAATCGGTGTCGAAGTATAGGGTGGGAAGTGAGAAGATATTTTAGTTGGCTGAATGCGGAGTCGCACTTAGGGGTCCACTCGAAAGCCACAACTTTCTGAAGCAGGCCTGTCAGGGGGTACGCGATGTCCGCGAAGCTACGAATAAAGCGGCGAAAGTATGAGCATAAACCAAAGAAACTTCGCAGCTCTTTGACAGACTCTGGTGGCTTGTTTGACTCGACAGCTGCAGTCTTAGCTGGATCAGGTCGCACGCCGTCATTATCAACGAGATGCCCAAGCACTAACGCTCGACGCGAACCAGAGTGGCACTTTTTAGAGTTAAGCACTAGGCCAGCTTTGCGCCTACAGTTCAGGACGAGAGTTAAACGGTCGTTGTGCTCATTGAACGTCTTTCCGGAAATAACAACATCGTCTAGGTAGCACATGCGTATTTTTCACTTCAAAACGGAGTATAGTATACATAAATGTGTCTAAGGCGGTGGGCGCATTACAAAGGCCGAATGGCATTACATAAAATTCATATAGGCCGCCAGGCGTAATAAACGCTGTTTTCTCTTTGTCCGCGGGATGCATAGGAATTTGCCAATACCCCGACCGGAGGTCAGTAGAAGAGAAGTAGGAGGCTGAAAAAAAGACAGTCGATGACATCGTCGATTCGAGGGAGGGAGTATACGTCTTTTCTTGTGACCACATTTAGACGGCGGTAATCCACGCAGAAACGTCATGATCCATCTTTCTGTCGAACAAGAATTACAGGGGCAGCCAAGGCTCTAGACGACTCTTAATAACACCTTTTGTTAACATCTCTTTCACTTGTTCATTAATCACCATGCGTCCAGGCGGTGACACTCGGTAGGGCTTTTGTTGGATCGGATGTGAGGCGCCAGTGTAAACCATATGCAGGGTCTGAGACAAAGGGAGGGAATATAGGCCGCCGAGCTGTGAGACGTCAAACACAGTGGAGTGTCGCCGATGGATGGCCAACAGAGCACGGCGCTCATGTGGGGAAAGCGAGTTGTAGATCATCCGAAGTAACTGCGACTCGTCGTAAAGCTCTGGCGCTGCTGCACCCAAGGCATCGGTAACCAAGGCAACAAATTTCCGCGAGTCGTGGCTGCATGACCCAATATCTATGCCTTCAGGCAGAACTACAGATTCTGTACAATAATTCACTGTCCAAAGTTCAATGCGTCCGCTGGTGACGGAAACCATGGTATGGGGAACCAAGATATTCTTCTTCATGCAGGTCAAATGGTTCGGCTCCACAGTCACATCCAACACATCTAAAGTGGTATCGGGGCAGAAACCGGCGCGCATACAGCCGAAGAAGGAGGCGTGACAGTTTCTCGGGTAACACAGAACACATTCTCTTCATTGCACGAGCCTTACACAAGGCCTGTGGTGAAACATTTGCTGACGCTGAGCTCACCGGTGCGACAGTCGGCGTTAGCGCCACACTTCTGCAAAAAGTCGAGGCCAAGAATAACGTCGTACGTCGATCGGCCGAGCAGCACCGTTTCCGTGCTGAACACTTCACCACTCAAGGAAACCTTAACACTACCCACTCCAACTGTAGGCAACAGTTCGCCACACACACCACAAAACTGGACATTTTTGTCCCATCGAAAAAAAACTTTGCGTCTGAGGCGACAGTTAAACACAGCACTCATAGCTGAGACAGTAGCACCGGTATCCAGCAAAGCCATCACAGGGACACCATCCACTAGCACATCCACTTTGTTCCGTAACATCACTACAGGCAGGGGTATCTCTTCCGGCGGCAGACTTCCAGCGACCTCACCCCAATCGGTCGCGCAAACTAGTTTTCCGGCGGAGGCGAGCAGGAGCGGCGTAGGGGTGATGGAGATCGACGCGTGCGGAAAGCTGGAGGCGGTGTCACACTTCTATCCGATGCCGGTGAACGATTCCGTATTTGTGCAGGCAATGGGTTGCCGGAATCAGGCGGGTAGGATGGGCAGCGAGAAGATCGGGTTGGTAATCCGACCGTGAAGGATAGGTAGAGGAGCCGTAACGAGATGGCTGTTGTCGGCGGGGACAAAATCGCGAGATGTGACCGGGTTGACCGCAGCGGTAACACACAAGAGAGAAACCAGCACCAGGCTGCGCCAGCAAGTAGTCATCATACGAAGGACTGGGCCGAAAGTTCTCGTTGTATGTCGCTGGCGTAAAAGCGGGGCCGGTGTTCCGGGGGTGATCGCGGCATGTTGCTCGGCCGCAGCCTTCGGGGTACCTGGTGCTCTTCAAAGTCCGCTGCGTTAATGGCGGCTGGCGGAGGAGGGCGCGTGGGATACACAGGAGGGAGAGCAGAGGAATTCCGTGGTAGTTCCAGCGACCTGGTCAACTCTTCGCGAACAATCTGGCGGATTGTGGAAGCCACATCACATGACGATAGTATGTCTACAGCCATCATCGTCGTCACCCCGACGAAACGACGAAATTTCGGGGTGATGTGACGCATTTTCAATGTCTCAAACGTGCGGCAGTGCCGGATGAATCCGGACAAGAACTCGAGACTTTCTTTCCTGATAAGAAAATTATAGACGTCTCTGGTGAATCCTTTAAGTAAATCGCCGACTTTCTCCTCTTATCTCATGCCAGGAGAGATGACCCTACATAACTTGATTTCTTCAACGTACTTCGCACGTGTCTCACCAAGAAGCTCAGTCGTTTGCGCAAGCGCTTGTTCAGCCCGCTTCTCCTTCGCGACAGAGTCACCGAAGCACTTCTTGAGCTCCTCTACAAATCGGTCTCATGTCGTGAACGAATACTCGTGGTTGTCGTGCCACCTTAGGGCAGTGTCGGTTAGAGAAAACACGACGTTTGAAAGTCGGGCGGAGGAGTTCCACTTATTGTAGCGACTCACGCGTAGGTAGTGGGTGAGCCATTCATCGGCGTCGTCGCTGGTTGAGCCCGGGAACGACCGTGGCTCCCGCTAATGCTGCCACGAACTGCTGGGCACAGACCTTGGAGCGTCGCCGTCCAGGGACATCATGGGAACAGAAGGTAGCAGACCAGCAGTGCGACGACTCCAGCGAAGGTGAAGCAGGGGATCCGTCTTCGGGGAACCAGTATACCCCGCAATTTCCAGCAAGGTGTTACGACCGGGGTTTACTCAGACCATGAAGGGCGGCTTAAACCAGCTGGGGTTCGCTTGTTGTTGTTGTTGTTGTTGTTGTTGTTGTTGTTGTTGTTGTTGTTGTTGTTGTTGTTGTTGTTGTTGTTGTTGTTGTTGTTGTTGTTGTTGTTGTTGTTGTTGTTGTTGTTGTTGTTGTTGTTGTTGTTGTTGTTGTTGTTGTTGTTGTTGTTGTTGTTGTTGTTGTTGTTGTTGTTGTTGTTGTTGTTGTTGTTGTTGTTGTTGTTGTTGTTGTTGTTGTTGTTGTTGTTGTTGTTGTTGTTGTTGTTGTTGTTGTTGTTGTTGTTGTTGTTGTTGTTGTTGTTGTTGTTGTTGTTGTTGTTGTTGTTGTTGTTGTTGTTGTTGTTGTTGTTGTTGTTGTTGTTGTTGTTGTTGTTGTTGTTGTTGTTGTTGTTGTTGTTGTTGTTGTTGTTGTTGTTGTTGTTGTTGTTGTTGTTGTTGTTGTTGTTGTTGTTGTTGTTGTTGTTGTTGTTGTTGTTGTTGTTGTTGTTGTTGTTGTTGTTGTTGTTGTTGTTGTTGTTGTTGTTGTTGTTGTTGTTGTTGTTGTTGTTGTTGTTGTTGTTGTTGTTGTTGTTGTTGTTGTTGTTGTTGTTGTTGTTGTTGTTGTTGTTGTTGTTGTTGTTGTTGTTGTTGTTGTTGTTGTTGTTGTTTCAAATACGATGGCACATACCCACGGTGGGTCCGTTTGCCGAGCACGAGACGCATTCGCCTCGTTCTCTTCATTTTCTGCGTAGTCGGAGATACCGACCAAATAGACTAGGCATCGCCTCTTTATGGGCGTCACAATATATTAGTTACACAAATATATATCTAACTTGAGCACTCTGGCAGAAAGGCGCCTCAAACAAAAAACAATTAGGCATTTAACGCAGGTGTTAGAAACTAGTGTTTTATTCACGCCGAAACCCCGCGTAATATTTACCCCGTCAAAAGGTTAGCGGCGTCCAATATAGAATTATCATTTCGGTCATCCTCTTTGGTCATAAAATAAAGTGGTCGATATGCTGCTCTTTGCACTGCCAGTAAATATAACTAAGCGCGTAAGCTGTCCTTATTATTGCATTTATTCGTTTTAATCTCTACCCTGCCTCCTTACCCCAGTATTTGCTCGCTATCACACTTGATTACAGCCCCGAAAATGCATAGACGTTGTTTTGTTAAGAGGCCTTTATGGAAGCCATTTGCTAGCCGATCTTTATTGTCATTTAATCTGGGCAAGATTTGTTTGTAAGTCTCCAAAAACAAATCAACCAGGCAGCACAGCTCTTCAACAAAGAAGCAGTCGAATATTGCAGGGCGTACTTTTAATTGCCATTTCCACCAGGCCTCAGCCTGTCTACAGCGCCTAATTGACGAATCAAAGTGATGTGCCTTAAGTTAAGCACGTTCAAATGGAGACCTCGTGAAGAAAAAAAATCAGCGTATTTGTTCAGGAAGGACGCGTTTATTTCTCTCATTGTAACTAATATTGATCATGTGCACAACATTACTGTGTTTCTGTTAGCGACCCTTTTACACGCATGGCCACCATTAGTCTTGTCAACCTCCCACCTCATATTGTGCCAGAAGACATTAGGGCAAAAGAATAAAACACAAATTACAGCTAAAGTCTAAAAGGAATCAAAAGAGCAACTTTGAATCTCGTCTAATGGAAGCACAAAGTTGGATGTCTTGGCCTTATTGATTCGACCGAACGAAAATCCCTAATGGCGTACCACCCTTCATCATCACGCGGTCTATAGCGTTTCAGGAAGCTTCGAGCGAAAAAAAAGCAGGGCATTCAAGACGAAAGACCTGGCTGAAAGAAAAAAAAATTTGGTTATATTATCTGAAACACTCAAGCACACTTTGCGGCACGGTTCAAACACCTTGCCGCTGACTCGCGAATAATTCGTTATTCTCTACTCTCTCCATTGGTTTTGATGAATGAGCGTAATATCTCACGAAAACATATCACTTGTATGCTGGTGTCTAACCACCGTATAAAAAGCTCGGAGATTTACGTAGTGAAATGGTATTTTGTGATACTTCAAAACTAGCCCAGAGACAGCTCTTTGTGTGTTGCTGTAAACAGCACTATGGCAGTATGAGCGTATGTGGGCAGTAACCTCGAGTACCCGCGCGTAAAAATGCGAGCAGAAAGTGAGTAACCGGCAGGAAAAAAGAGCCTTGTAAAACGACCGTTGATATAAGCCGGCAGTTTTGCGGGGCTTTGTAGTGCGCTCGTCTCGCATTAGAGGATTTAATCAAATTTGAGGTCTGAAGGCGAGGAGCGCCCGGCCACTTGCTAAAACATTGAACTGAATAAATGCCACCGGATTTCACTGAATCATTCTCTGTAGCCGAACATATGTTGTGAACGGGAACAGTGCGCTCCTGTCTCTGAGACAAACAACCTAGACAAGAACATAGAGTGAAAACAAAGCATGGAGAGCACTTTTCAAGAAATTGTTCGACTTAAATTTTGAAGGTGTAGGAAGCGGCCGACAATAATATTATTAATATTAGTCAATATTAAAAGTAGAGTCGAAAGATTACTTCCTAGCATATTTTTGTGCAACAAATAGAGCGCGCCCCATTTATTGCTCCCCTGCATGTATACCTTGGTTTCACGAAGTGCAGAAGGTTTTCATAAAAAAAAAGCGATATGACCTGCAACTATAAATTGAGAGGCTAAAATGGTAGCCTATTTTTCGTTAGATTTCTCTGAAGGAACATTATCTTAGTTTTCTTTGCATACAATTACCGGAGCTTCATGCTGTTTTGGAAAACAAAACAAGCCAGACCAAGGCAAATTAGAAAGATCTAATCGCTTGAAGACAACGCACTGTCACTTGCACGACTGCTTTTAGCAAATACTGTTTTTTTTCTTCTGATTAATGCCACTCATCATTCACAAAGAACGGGCACGGTAATAGCATGCAGAGAGCTCAACTCCATACTCCCTCTCCTCTCTAAAATATTTTTCTTATTTCGCAACACTCTAAATAAAAACAAACACCTTGCTACATAAGCGGATCTAACATTCGCTTGAAGGCAAAAAACTGTGTCATGGCCTGGCGCGTATATCGATACTCCTTGTTGAGCTGTTTTCGTTGTTGTTGTCAAGAGGATAATGGCGCATACTCAATGCGGGAGATCTGCCAAGACAGAGGCGGCGAATTACAAGTGCTCAAAACGTTAAAAAATAAATATTAGTTCACTAAAATAAAAATAATAATGGCTATTTACGGATTGAAATAAAAAAATCAAACACTGTGAGATTGGTGACTGAAGAAGAGAACTCGTCTAACCGTGCCGGTTGAGCTCCCTGCCATTCCTTACCCGCTTCCTCCTCCTCCTTGTGATTCTCGAAAAGAAGCTCGTATTGTCGAACTTTCGCGTCACGGGTAGTCACGTCAATACGTTTTCTACCCTGGTAAGAAAGATTAGCCACCTAAATTTTTATCCAATCAGCTGGCATTTGTCAATGCAAGAAACTAAAGCTTTATAAGAATTCATACAAGAGGAATTTAATTGCGGCAAACCAATGAAGGGTTATATGTTCATAACCGCGACAGTTTCGCAGTGGGCTAGGTTGTCTTGTCTTTACTAAGTTTTTTTTGTGCCTTAATTAGAGAAACGTCAAGCTGCTGTGCTCTAAGGCCAGCGCTTATAAGTTGGATTGCTCAGCAAACACGAACAGTCACACAACGCACGCAAAACGCCGCAAGTGATCTCTATGTTCGCTCTATTAAGTGCCACGAACTAGAAATAATGCTATGTAGGCGGCCTCTCTTCGTACGCTGAATGCACCAAAATGAAAAATGGGCTCCTTTTTCTAGACACCCTCTATTAGACAAATGTGCAGCACTGCTTCTTCCTCTTTTATACACGCTCTGCAGCGACCCTCCAAATACCGTTCACTTGTTCCGTGCTGCGCTGACACATCAGCGGCTAGGAAACAATGCGCTCTTTGCGTCTGCTTTCCACCGCACCGATGTGAACACAGAGCTTCCGCATAGTAGTTAGGCTGGCCTGAAGAAAGAGACCACATTGCTTTACACTCTCGCTGTGACACGTGCTTCATCAAACTGGTAGCTACGGCTTTGCTGTGGAGTGCTACAGGGTCGAACGCGTGGCACCAGTTTCATGCGACGACCGGCAGCTGATGGAAGCAAAAGATAAAGCAGCGTCTGCGTAACAATATTAAAGTGCTTTCCAGAAAAGCACTCTCGGATTAAGAAGTTTACCCGGCTCCATTCAACCTAACATTCTAGTTAGCTTGACGACATCAACATAGATTCACTAAGCAGCCTCTGAACTCTCTTTTCGATGTTACACGATTAAGCTTGCCTCCATGGTGGAGACAAAATTATGCATAAATTTTTCCGGATGGAGATGAGAAGGCTCAAATTGGTAGAAATAAGATGCAGTACACAAAGGCGTCCTTCTTAGACGCACAAGTGATCTCGGCTATATCGGCCTTTACATTGTTTTTTGAGATAATCCAGACATTTCAATAGACGTGCGCAGCACTGGCGATGCCATTTGACCCGTGCTTGTGCCGCATGCAAGTTTTTGCAACTGTCCAAAGAGGCACAACGCGATATATAGTAAGGGTTTACGCAAAGAGCTTCCCGTCTGATATGCCTGAGTTTATTGCACACTGCGCGCAATTTCGTCAAGCCAACTAAAACCCCCTTGTGTGTAGCACTCTGCCAACCCTCAGGCTAGTGCAAGTTCGTAGCCCCTGAAGCGCTTTTACTGCGCCGCCCTTGTTGCCGCCGGAGAGCGAGGCTCAAATTGCTTCAGACACCTTGCGATGCTTCCGGCTGTAGTCCGGATACATACCGGATGAAGTCCAAAGTGAAACATTCTGGCGACGCTGCCTTCACGTCGCCATCCAGCAAGGTTTCTGAAACTGCTGTTCTGATTGTTTTGAGGGTCCTCGCCAAATTTCTCCTGCTCGTTGTTTTTCTTTTTCACCAACGCAATTGTCGAGTACTGCGGAGTCCCTCAGACATCCTGAGTCTTGCAGTTGGAAATCATTGCGTCTCGACGATTATCCACACCAACAGCCGGAAAGAGCCAGTGGTTAGAAAAAAGAAGGCAGGACCAAGAAAGATGCATAGTGCAGGCAGAGCAGTTGAAATGAGTAACGCATTGCCCGCAGCATGAGCACACAGAAGCGGAGACTGCAAACCTATTCTTTGGCAAGTTATGGTGACCGAAGTGTGCCGTTTTTCATAGCTATCTAGGCACAGTTTAATGTAAGCTGTCACAAGGTAGCGCCATATAATTTGAATTTACATATTTTGAAAAATCTACGGAACATCTCAACTTGAAGGAACTTTGTTTACATTGAATTTAGCATTAATACTGACAAGAAAGCAATACGTTGAAACGACGACAGTGATGATGGAAAGGTCGAGGAAAGGTTTATGAAAAACTAAAGCCTGGCGTTTTAAGGAGACTGTTGCTGTAACATTCGTTTACCAGCGTGTTTGTGACGCGCTGAATGAGAGGTCGAAGAAATGGATGGTTAAAATCAAGAAAAGTTGGGCTAAACAGATAAAAATTGTGAATTTTTGTATGCAGAGCGTGGCGCAGGTGGTGTAGCAATGACTGGCTACGGGAGACGACCGTTTCAGAAGCAGTGCACCAGGGATGGGCATTGATCACACTGTGTGAGCTGGGACTGAAGCGGACGCGGTGTCAAAGACGTAGTGCCCGTTTCGTAGTACGGCAAAACAGTGCAAACAAATATCAAAAGAAATAACCAGTTTAGTAGTTTTAGACCAGAAGTGAACTGGCTCCTAGTTTTCTGCAGTCATGAATGCAGATAGAGAGAGAGAGATAAAATAACATATATCGGAAACCCTCAAAAAGGTTCACGGGGATCCGAGATGCAGGAATTCAATATCTTTTTAAACGGACAGAGATTTTCCGGAATCCCTGATGCACTGTACCAAGCTCGAGTTGCGACATTTATCCTCCGTGTATATATGTTTTGGATCTGTGGAAAGAGGTTCTTTGCCTTCCTGCTCCACGATATCTACACAGAAACCTATGTCCTAATATGAAGTTTCAGCTCATTTAAATCATGAAGGTGCGCTTTTGTTGCATGCTTATTTGAAACATTAAAATATAATGAAAAACGCGCCCTGAATGCTGTTTCTGAGAAGGAATTGGGAAACATGATTGACATGCACCACCTCTGACTAGATAAATCTTCAACCATTTGTCGCTTTTTGATTTCTTGTTTTCAGTACAGCATCGAATAATTAAGTGCGCGCATAGACAATCGCGACACCATGGTATTGGAAAACAAGGGAAACGAAGAAAGCTTATGGAAAGACACTCCCACTACTTGCTTTCTGCTCGTCAGCTAAACCGACAATATGAAAAAAGCGCTCAAAGAAAGACGACGCGATGGATGGCGTACAAAGGTGACGTCTCACTTTGGATGAAGCTCTGATGCTCATTAATTAAGCCCATTTCTTTCGTAGCGCAGCGGGCTTGTGTGAAGGCATTTGCGATGGCAATGATGTGAGCCTGTATTCAAAGAGGCCGGGAGCTGGAACTGCTTTTATATTTCAGCCCATCCAACCGCGGTGCGGTTGTTGATTCCGAGCGATGTCTGGGTGTCTCTAAAACAACAACCTTATTGCGCTGATCGCTTTATACGACCTATGCTAGATGTAGTGCCTCTAATTGAATGTTTTCGCTTCAGTTTTTTTCTATGTTGTCTGCGGGTTTTATATTCAAACAGGCACTGCAGCTTTCCATCTTCCTGGTGACCTATAAAATAAAGATTTTATTTCAATTGATTGTATTTAGAGTGACCAAAAAATTATTGGCCGTCAAGTCATGGTCTATTTTATGTTCACGGTCTCAAGTTTCAGTCATTTTAAAACAAGCAAAAGAGCGGTTTTGCATTAAAACTTCATGGATGTCTTGCAATAAAATGTCAAGGGGAAGTTGAGCAAACATGACACAAATCATTTTTAGGCTTTAACACAGTGAAATTCAACGAAATTTAAAATTTCAAAACGTAGAGTTTTGCCCTACACCACTGAGAAAAATGAGATACTGAACGGGAAAATTTTGGATCGCCTTCCAGAACAAAAAAAAAGATATTACTCGTTGCCTTAATGAATGCATACGATGTTGTCTCCATGAACATCTATACAACTTTTCCGGACGTATTCAATTGACAGACACTGTACCAAGACTGAACCCGACCTTGCTTCGTTCTCTGATCTACTGCAGCTATGTTGTTCTACAGCCGGTTTCTGCGTGTAGCATTTGCACGGCGATAGTTTTCACTTTTATCTCTTCGTCGCAACTTTAACCTGGTTTGCTGTTGAAGGAAAATGCGATTTGGTTTGAATCCTAGCGGGTAAGCACTAATTTTTAATGTGATTGCAGGGCATACTAAGAAGAGCTGGCGTCAATGTTGGAATGGGCCTTACAAATTGCTGTTCACGGCATCTGGGCAGAGCATGGCGATGAGGTTCACTAGAATTTTTATGCATTCCATGCCTCTTATATGCGTCCAGTTCTGTGGTGGACGCCTTTGATAAAACCAAAATCGTTGATGGCATCGGCGTTGAGTCTATCCAGAACGTTCTACAAGTCTACTGCGTTCCAATCGGAATACCTTGCTATAGTTGTGCACATTTAGACCATCTTAAATGCTTTGCAAGCACAATAAAGCAATCAGGATTCAATTGCTCTCTTCAGAACACCACAATATTGCATTTTACTCCGTATGAAGCGTCCTGGTAATATAATTCTCTCTTAAGACCCGGCGGCGCGAAACATCTGAAACGTTGCATAAGAATATCAACCAACTGTAAAAATTAAGCGCTTGCATTAGTTTAGGGCACAACGGTTATTGAGCAGCGCAGGTTTTAATGAATGTGATGCGCAACAATTCCGAGCTTTTCGACAACTTTATTGTTCAACAAGGCTTACTCTTCAATTCCTTTCACTGCTTATAACACAGCCAAACTTGTCAACCTTCCGCTCAATTGTAGGGAACGTGTTGCAGTTGAGGTGGCTAAATTTGAAATTATTACGATTTTACGTTATAAAGTTACCTTGCAATAAGTAGCGAAATGTTGTGCTTTGTTACTTGTCTACTTTTTAACGCGATAGCGTTAAAGGCCCCTTTCAGCAGACTATCCGGTATCGGCGTCTGCTTTGTAAGCAAAAAATCACAAGCATGGCTCTGGCAAGTGGTCTCCAGAAAGCAACCTTGGGGGCAGGTGTGTCACTTGAGTCAAGTAACCTTGAAGCTTCCTCACAACCTGCCCATCAGATTGCGATCAAAATGCGAAATACCTATATTGGCAGGTGACAGTTGAATTAAAGATTTTTCGCTCGCGAGATGCAACGCGCAAGTCCCACCGATGGGAGCGCCTGCCATCTCAGGGCGTTGCGCATGCCTTAACCGCTGCACCAATGCGGGGTATGAATATTTACGAATTTAAACCAGAGAATGGCCTTCTCAATATATAGGAATTAACCCATTATGCCATCCCGTCATAGCCTTACGGTGGAGCGTCAGTTATCCCTGCAATTTTTTTTTCTCTCTCAAGCTGCGCTCCGTAAACCTGAACTCTGCGCTCGAAGTCCGAACGGACAGAGTGGTATAGGGGCACGACCTCACCCCTTTCGCACAAGGAGAAGGAAATTTCATTATCACTTTTTTCCCAGCGCCGATCCAAGGGAATGTGAATGGGTCAGGTGCAGAAGACGCACAGGAAAAATAGAACGAAGGCGTAGATTACGTACGAATGCAATGACGTGTTAATAGTTAAAGAAGACTCGTAAAACCGAATAATATA
Source organism: Amblyomma americanum (assembly GCF_052857255.1). Taxonomy (NCBI): domain Eukaryota; kingdom Metazoa; phylum Arthropoda; class Arachnida; order Ixodida; family Ixodidae; genus Amblyomma; species Amblyomma americanum. The sequence continues at coordinate 132,819,153 of NC_135500.1, forward strand.
TAAGAAACAACTCCAAAAGAAAAAAAGAAAAGTGAAGCGTTGCTCGTAAACTCGCACTTGCCGATCTGCTATTTACCAGTGTACACGGCGCGATCAAGAGCTGCACAATCGATTTCGTTTCACCCTTTAGCTACACGCTGAAAAATGATAAAGGCGTGCTATCGAGCGGAGCGAGTTTCATTTTTCCGCTTAGGAAGTAGCGTAGCGGAAACATTTCCATCCATTCTTCGCCGACTGGCTGCCTGACATAGATAGAAGGAAGAACAAGAGAAAGGAATGAGGAGGACTAATGGGGAAACGCAAAGCGGCGGGAAGGAGAGGCTAATTCGAAACGCAGCACGCGTGGCGAGAATAAAGGCGCGCGATCACGGATTTCGCTTAATGATGGAGCGGCCAACTGCCTCCTTTCATTGTCCTTCTCGACCTCCCGCCTCTGTGGCTTCGTTCAGTACTTGCAATGAGCTTTTTTCCACACGCCTGCGGAAAAGGATATCCTGCTTTCGTCTCTGAGCTTGTTTTGTAGGTGATTGTCCTAGCCCCCATTCTTCGCCTAGCTCGCCATCTTTATGCTGAAAATAAATCAGAGGCATGAATCTCAAAATTAGCCTGTTTTAGTCGAACCTCTCTAGCTCATATCATAGCCGCTTCCCAGGTGGATTTAGCACGGCTGATTACATCGACAAGCCCTCTGATATGATGCAAAGAACAATAAAACACAGCAAAATGGCACAGAAATCTTTTTTTCCCTAATTTAGCAGCACACGCGAGTTGTGCAGAGGGTGTTATCGTGTGAGGAGTGTTCGAAAGCTTCTGTTATGAGTCGAGGAGCACGTGGTGAATAATGTACCCAAGGCAATGCTGTAGTGAACACAGCGCTTCACCAGCAAGGTCTATGCGCTCTCTAATTCCGTCATATTCAGTTCGCTATAGAAGTGGCAAAGGAAACTCCCTTCTGTTTTCGGATGTTCTGGTGAGCGGTCAACACAACTTGCTACAGTTCTCCATCTACCGAAAACCTGCCTACACAGGGCGATACCTGCCACTTCAAGCCACCCCAAAATCTACAAGACATTAGTTGTGAAGACTTAAACACCAAGAGATGGAACACACTGCCGCACAGAACACGACACGACAAAAGGAAAACACACGATATTCAAAAGGATTCACCATGACCGAATATTTTATTCGGAAAACCATCTCCTCCAAATGCAGAAGAACATGCGCTGAGAAATTCACCAGCAGATATTAACCCCCCTCCCCCACAGAAATACGTCACTCTTCGTTATGTCCGAGGGGCCAACGATACCATCGCCCGTATCCTGAAAACGTGCAGCCTCCGAGTAGCGCTCTAGACCATGAAGGGATTGGTATTTTCCGTTCCTGTTCGCAAAGACTGGCCACCGCACGAAAGAGCGCAAGACATCGTATACAAAATTCCTTGCATCGACGGTGACGAAAGCTACACTAGCAAAACTAAAAACTAAAAAAAGAATGCGAAACCCTAATAACGACATGCGCAACTTAGCAAGAGAACACAACTCGCTAGGCGAGCATTCAGAAGACAGAAACCACAAAATCTACTTCGAAGAAGCCTTTACCTTCGGAACTGAAGCCAATTACCGAAATATGGTCCTACTGGAATCCTGGCACATTCAAACCAGGCCAAACAATAGCAGTTGACCAAGGGACAACCTTCTCCACTTCTCCCCGATCTATGCTCACGAACTCAACTCCACAGCTAAGAAACGGACGTCAGCGGCCCTCCACGCACATCAAGGCACCCTGGCTCAGAGCCACAGATCTCAAGAAGAGCACATCATGACCACCAGGGTCGCACCCTTCACAGCGCCGCACTCTTTCTTTTCTCCTCTGAAGAAGGAGCCGAGTCGACTCCGAAAGTGCGAGTTTTAATTCAGAAAATTTACATGCGCACGACCTGGACAACTTTATTTTGACTCTGTAAATAGTGTAGAGAGAGAGATAATGAAAAGGAAACGCAGGGAGGTTAACCAGATGTGAGTCTCCGGTTTGCTACCCTACACTGGGGATGGGGGATAGGGGTTAGAAAGATGACAGAGAGGAAAACGCAAAAAAAAAGAACGTGCACACATGGAGACACGCACACACAAGGCATATGCGGCCACTCCCTATGTCCTTTTTTGCTGCGCCCTCACCTCTTTCATTTCTCTTCTTCCTACTGCAACAAAAGAACTAGCGCAACCAAGACGAACACAAGAAAGAGGCACACAGGACTTTAGCGCTAGTCCTGTGTGCCTCTTTCTTGTGTTCGTCTTGGTTGCGCTACAGTTCTTTTGTTAGCGCTAGTCCTGTGTGCCTCTTTCTTGTGTTCTTCTTGGTTGCGCTACAGTTCTTTTGTTACAGATTGCACCATCTAGCCCAACAAAAAGTTCTTCATAATGCCTTCTATCCTTTATTTCCGCTGCCCCAGCTCAGATGCCGCCGACACAGTGATGGCAGATGCCGGGGTGAGCAAAAATCTTCATCTTTATTATATTTTTATCAATAAACACTTACTATTACTACTACTACTAATTTAGAAAAAATCATATTGCAGATGTACCGCAGTTTGCTGTAAACAATGTTTTTTACTGTTACGAGTAAATTCCAGTACTGTGGATCCTAAATATACTATCGGTTTGGTTACATCAATCACGAAGTTGTGTAGAACCTTTGCATAACAGCAAGAAGTCGTTTTAAATAATGTGAATCCTGCAGAATTTTAAAATATATTACTTGACTCCGGAGTTTATGCCGTTAAAAGAACCGTTAAGTGTAAAACACACATGTTAAAGATCTTGCATGAGGAGAGTATGAAAGCGTAGAATATCATTTTTGTAAAAAGACGTTTTCAAGAAGGCATATTTTTTGTGGGCATGTTTTGCCGAACTCTCTGTCCTCTTTCGTGCAGACACAATGATTACCGTGTCGCTGTTTTTTGGTTTCTTTCCTGATGACAAAAAATATTCTAAAGTCATAACACCAAACGCTTGCTGTCGGGCTTGATTGCCTTCTATAATTTGATGAGCCAGTGCTAAGGACACAGCTGACCAGACATGCTTCGCTTAGACTTTGTAAATATGTTTGCATTGATATCAATGCAACCGCCGTCAGTTCAACACACTGAATATTTACCGATGTGGTTAGATTATGGTGTATGTTGCTATTTGCTGGCGAAAGCTGCCATAAATACAGGTCAAACTTCGGCAACCAATCTGTTGGCACACTTTTTCGCTGTTATCCTAAAGAGCTCCATAGATTAGGAGACTACAGTAAGAACGCTAAGAAAACATCTTTTGTAATAATTCGCGATTATTTCGACGGTTTGCCTCTATAGAACAGGCCAAGCAGCGCCTTTCATCACACTTCTAAAGAAACAATGCAAGAGGAAAAAAATCATTTTCAGCCACACCACTGCGGTTGGAACACAAAGGCTGCCTATTTCTTCCATAATCCGGCGCTGCTACTACCACATAGAATATCGTGGTGAAGCACCTAAGCTAGCGAAAGGCCTCAACAAAAAAAGAAAAAAGGAGGAATAGTGAAACTTCCCAAAATTAAGCAAGCACATAGCGTTCAGGCAGGGGGGCGGAAGGTTAGGCAATGAACGAGGGAAGACCGGTAATGATGAAGTGAACTTTCGTCTCCGGCTAATTTTCCCTCTCTTTTCCGTCAGCATTTTACTACTTCATTTCTAGTCAGTTCCCTGCAATACTCGCATCTTTCGCTGAACGTGAGTTTTGCTAAACCAAATGTCTGCAGACGCAACGACGTGACAGGCGGATAGGCCTGACGTGAATCCTGACCAAAAACACGACGAGCAGTGACGAAGCAATCTTCAGCGGGGACCGCAGGCCCGGATCAATCAATTTCGCCAGAATGGAACTGATGCAATCTGCCCGAAAAGTTCCTACTGCGTAGCTTTGCTCTCTTTTTATCGGTCTCTGCGCCTAAGCTCTTTCTCGCTTCTCTTGTCTTTCGCGGAACACCATATCTCTGTCGAGGCAGCGCCTATTTGCCGAGTCGGCGAATGCGCCATGCTTTGCCCTCTGCTTGATGTTAATCATTACCCGCAGTTTTCTCGCGTACCTTGTGTCGTGATCTCCTTTCTTCCCCGGTGCTGTGACGTTAACAACCGTGACCTATTGTCGAACAAGAAAACGATATTTTGCTCACGCCTTTTTCTCGACTTCAGCGCATTAGTCGCCTCATGCCGGGAAATCCTTGATGCGCTTAAGTTTTAGTGCACTAGCACTTATAACCGCCATTCCCCGAACCTGGGCGCTGTGTGTTTGTCTGTATGTCTGTTTGGCTGTTTGTCTCAAGCCGGTTTCGTGGCAGGCTGCTCACCTGCCAATAAGGCGGTGGGCAACTTGTCCACCGTGTCAGACGGCCGCCCATTGAATAGCGAGAGGCTGCTCGGGAAGACCAACCTGGGTCGCAACCCAGCCCGTGTTTCACCCACGGCAACACCTGCCATAGCAGCTATCTTGTGTCAATGCGCCACTGCTCACCTGCCATCCAGGTGGCTTAATTGTCAAGGTGTAGCTGGTGGTAGCCAGGCATGCAACTGGGCGGCTAATTATGTGGATCCGCCCGTAAGCGCACCGTGCTTAGCGGAGTGAGGGGTAGCGGATAGGAGAAGAACGTGATTGGAATGATGCTTGCACAGTAGATAAGCAAGAAGTTGGGATGATAATTAGTTGGGAGCCTCTTACCACATAATAGGTCTTAGTCCCAGCCGACAGTCGACGGCATGCTAGCGCACATATCCGCATTTGGCCTAGTTACATAAATCGCCTTTTTTCTTTATAGCCACCTCATCTGTGCGGTAGAGAAGCTAGGGATACTGAAAAAATCCAGTACAGTTCTTCTGTTAAACTTGCTCCGCACAAGGAGAAGCGAACTATATATTTTTTTAAAGATTAGGGCGAAATTCAGTCTCCTGAATTTAGGCTCTTGTTTATCTAATGTTGCATTATGTGATTTGTTACTTCTCCACCTAGCATAAAAAAAACGCATGTATAAATTATTATCTATGGTGCGCATATTAAACTTCATATTACGGAGTCGTAAAAGAAAGGAGTTGTCAGGAAATATATGAAAATAGACCCGTAGTTTATGTACCTACACTTCCTGCTCAAATGAACAGGGCTCGGCAGTATACTTTAAAAATTATCTTCGATATATAGACGATTGCCACAGACATTGCAGTTCGATATCGATACACGATATAAAATTTTAATTGACTTTCTATGCAGTAATAGATAGCGTATCGTCCACACTTCGATATATTACAGAATTCCCCAAATTAATAGTTTAGATATCACATTTTTGGTTGCCTCTTATCTTCCATAAAACTCCGCGTCAGGCATTATTAGACATGGATCACACTGCAGTATACAACTACAAGCAAAATAATTTATATTTCTTGTCATTGATCGCAGTGACGTGTAAGAATTAAGTGATTAGGTGTTTCTCTACACTACTACTTCTCGTTTAAGAGCTGGGGTGACAACAAACTATGTATAAAGGACGCGTTGCAGCTTTTTTTTTATGCTGAACGAGACTTAAACACTTGTACACGCCACAGCCATCATTTGGGTAATAAAACCGAAACTGGAAGAGCGTGAAGGAGAAAATTAAATATAAATTTTGTGGCTTGCTTCGGGGAACATCACGATCTCGGCCTTTTCTACTGATGCGTCAGTTGAAAGAAGAAAACACGCAAGTGAGATGAAGTGTCTATAGTTCATTAATAAAGTGTTAATATGTTTATCTAAGCTAAGAAATTTCCTTCCGGCTTCTAGAATTTCTAGTGTATTCAATATAACGCTGTGTATTTGAAATGGCTTAAACGAATCAGGCTACACAGATTTTATTAAGATCGAATATCTTTAAGCTCCGGTGCCGGCTTAGCCAGTTTAGTCTGGTCTATAGCATGGAAGGAAGCTATTGTGAGGTGTTAACGATCACTTCCACAAGCAGCTTTGCTAAGGCTTTTTTTTTAGCTAATGTTCTTCATGTGCACTTCCAGGGAGACCTTGACTGCCTACTAATAATCTTGAAAAATTTTTTCATGCCTTCAGTTTGTTACAGCAGTATTTATCGGGTTGCCATTTCCCGGTGCTAAATGGGGCAAAGCTCCATGCTCTTGGGAAAGCGGAACTGCTGTTTCTCCAGCACTGTGCATAATAGATGCTTGATGCTGCACATTCTGCGTTAGGATCTACAAGGAAAATAACAGAACAATAAAGGGCTCAAAGTGACATCAGGCAAAGCGTCTCTTGTAAATGCACCATGTTTCGATGTTAGCTTTAATTAAATGTGTTTAAGAACAGCGTTTGCTGAAACCGCCGTTTCGAAATGGCCCCGTGATGCAGCCGTTGATTAAGTGAAGGAAATGAAAGAAATAAAGCTTCCATAGGAATATTAAATTTTATATAATTAATAAAGGCCTATATAACTCTGCAATCGTAAAACGCCCCGCTAATATATACCAATGGCTGTGAGGACGCAGCAGCCTCAGAAGCATTAAATCGCGCGTACTGCCCACCGTGACATCGAATGTGTATCCATCTCGATTTAGCGAGCAGACGCAGTGGGTACGCCTCCAGCCTTGGGACGCAAGCCCCGCATACCACACCTTCCCATACCATTCAGAAGACTAGGGAAGGGAAAGGATTGGCTGGTTTTGATATACATGAATGGAGCGAACAGCAAACGAGAGTAAGGAGCATAGGGGAACGTTTCTTTTCTCTTAATTAAGGAGCGGACACAACGAATTCACCCATTTACTTTCATACATTATTCGCAATGCCGCAAGCGAAATGATAAGGCGTTCCTTCTGGATGCGAAAATTGAAAAATGACTATTGGTTTTCGAGGAAATAAATTGGCGAATAATTGCCTCATATCTCGACGGACACCCGAACAGAGCTTTAAGGGGAGAGAGGAAAGTGGGAGTGAAATAAGAACAGACAAAGCTGCCATAGTGGAGAGCTCTATTTCGACCGCTTGGGGGTCTTGAACGTCACTGACATCGCACGGCCCACATGCTCCTTTGCGCTTCACCTCCATCGAAACACGGACGCCGCAGCCGCGTTCAAACGCGGTAACTTGGCTCAGTAGCCGGGCGCGCTTAGAGTCACGCGAATAAGAGCCACTCAATCACGCTTAGAGCCACGTGGCGGTTGTGACAGAGAAATGCACGCTGCTTCCTTTTGCGCTCACAACGTTTTCGCAGAAACGCAGCACTGCAGCAATAGGCCGTCAGCGTGAATCGGGTTCATTGGCGCTGACATTTACAAAATTGTAGACTTCGGTGATCTTGAGGAAAGGAAATGCGCATAACTGGCTGTCTGGGTGAGCGAACGCCTCAATCACACTTAGAGGTACTTGGCAATGGTATGCACCTGCGAAAACCTGTTTTCTCACAATATTTTGTGCCTAGCAGTGCTAAACCGGCAGCAATTTTTTCTCGTAATTTTAACACAACAGTGGCTCTTGTTTCCATTGAAGTCATCGGCCTTCACCTTTGTGAAAAAAGAAACCATCGTTTAAAATGCAGCGATAAAATAAATCGATTTAATCAGCTCTGTTTCCTCCAAGCTTTACCACCATTATATTAATCTTGCCAACATTGAAATTTTTGACCCTGTCGCACACCTGACCACTTGGCGCACAAAGTGGGTCGAGTTCGCGCAGCATAGAGCAAACCAGGGGGGGGGGGGCGGAAAAATGAAAAATTGTTTTTTGAGGAACATCTCGGTGGACACCTGAACCGCGCCATAAGTAAAGGGAGGAAGGTGGGAGTGAATGACGAAGGAGAGGAACGGCAGAACTAACTGCCATTATCGCTTTATGGGACCAAGACAGAGAGGAGAAGGAGGAAAAACTTTACTGAATTGAAGGGGAGTAGGGCGAGCTTATGCATGGGGCCCTCATTCCAGGGTTCCACTGGCTTGAGCTGCTCTGCGTACCTGTTGTATGAGGGCCCGTTGGTCCTCCCGGTTATCGCTGGAACTTGGCTGCCAGAAAGAGTGTGTTTTAGCTCAAGTCGCGCCTGATTTAGTTGTTTTCTCTGCTTAGATCACGAGAAAATGCTCCTAAGTTATGCTGCCTTTTTCCTTAACAGCCCTTCAGGTGAATGACAGAAATCAAAGAAAACAAAGAAGTCGTGCAGAAATGAGAGAAGCGATGATGATAGAGGAGCAAACAAAAAAAAAACCTGGCTCCGCGACAATACGACTTAAAGGCAACCGGAATTGGAACTTCTCCTCAAACAAGCAGAAGGAGCGCGAACCGGATGTCGCAAAGCTGGGATCCCGAAGCCAGAAGTCACGAATGCTTGGTCTCCCGTATTGCTTTCCTTGCGCAAGGCTTCACACAAAAATTCTTTTTGTTTTTCCGTCCGCGTACTCCTGCTTCGTCTTTCCTTTGAAGGTTTCAGTAAAATGAGCTACGGCGAGAACTAAACAATTCACTTTCTTTTCTGCACTCTCCAATAAGCTGGAGTGCTTGGCTGAATAATAATAATAATTGATTTTTGGTGTAAGGAAATGGCGCAGTATCTGTCTCATATATCGTTGGACACCTGAACCGCGCCGCAAGGGAAGTGATAAAGGATGGAGTGAAAGAATAAAGGAAGAAAGAGGTGCAGTAGTGGAGGACTCCGGAATAATTCCGACCACTTGAGGATATTTAACGTGGAGGGACATCCCACAGCACACGGGCTCCTTAGCGTTTTGCCTCCATCGAAACGCAACCGCCGCGGTCGGGTTCTAACTCGGGAACTCCGGATCAGTAGCCGAGGCTTGGCTGAAGTCGGAATGCGTTTTTAACTCCTTGGAGAGGAGCATCCTGCAACGTCAACGTCACTGAGAGGATGGTTACATAATGGATAATTAATGGATACAAGTGCAACCAACTCTATTGATTCCGCGTTATGTTTTCAGCATTTTGTTTTTATTCTGCACATTGGTCAAAGCATATTTATTAATAAATCGCTGTTTTGCTTAAAATTGCTAATCAGCGTTTATGTCTGTTTTTTCTTTATCTTTTGCTTCAATTCCCGAACAGCCGCTCGGGGAGGTAGCAGACGTCACATCTGTTATCTGTCTGTCATGTTTAAGCACGACTATAGAATAGAAGACAGGAGGGAAGAAATACGCTTTTCTGGCCCCTCTAAATGCATGTTGTTTGTCTTAAAACCGCGGCGTCGAGAGAAACGAACGAGATTAGTTTGTGCCATGACTTGGCCACTTCATCACGGCGCGTTTCATCAGCTAGTCAAAACACATTTAGGTCTCTAATTTAGGTTGTTACATAAAACTCTAATTAACCTTTGTATGCCGCTTCAAGCAGTTGCTTCTTTTGTTGCGGCTTATGTGACTAACGTACGTTGCAGAAAAACTACCTGCGGTTCTTGGAACAAGTGCGCTGTGCAATAAATATTATTCTCTGTAGGGTATGGGACCCACGGCGCCCGTATTGCACGGCGCAACAAGCTGCGCGGGCCAAGCACACGTAGTACTTCACTATAAAGTTAAGAAAAAACTGCAGTTTGTTCCAAACAATCTTTCATAGCCGACTGGATTTCCACTTTCTTCACTCATCGGTCACAGTTCGTTTTCTTTAACAACGACGAATCCTCTGCCATCGTTGTAGCTTCTGTAGTTCCCCAAGGTTGTTATCGGCCCGCTACTTTTTTTATATATTTAAGCGAGCTTCCGTGCAGCAATACGTCTCAGATTAGCCTCTACACTGATGGCTACGTCTTGTATTGTCCCATTAACTACCATGAGGACCATAACCGCTCACTGATTACTTCTCCAAGTTTTTTGCTTGATGCGACCAGAAGCAGATGAGTTTAAACTTCCGGGAAAGTGTTGTCCTCTCTTTCACTAATGAACAATCCCCCCACCCCCCCCCATCTTCGGACTTAAACTACTCTTCAAACGGCTCATTGCAAAAAAGAAATTCTAATTTCAAGTAACGTGGAGCAACTTTTACGAATAACGTGTTGTAACAAGTCATATGATTCAAGCATCTGTAAAGCCTGGAAAAAACTTGGGTATCCATGTCGTACGTTGTCTCAGACATATTAAGAAACAAGACTTCTCAAGTAATAATCAGTTGTCCGTCCTCCTCTTGAATATAAGTCCGTGGTCTGGAGCCCGAACTCAGCAACCGAAATGAAGAAAATGAATGCTGTGCAGAAGCAAACCATTCGTTTCATCTTTCGGCAGTAAGACCGTGAGTTTTCCCTCTCTTCTGTGCTGTTATCAGTAAATTTATTTCCTGCCTCAGAACGTCACCGCAATAATTCTTAAAAGCTTTTATTTTACATTATTATTACTCATTTTCGCTTCTCACAAAGGACTTACCTAGCTTCCGCCGCAACAAACCCTATAAAAAACCTATCACCCGCTAAACACTTCACCTTTCTAGCCGTGGAGTAACTTATAGTTTTTTCCTCGAACAATAGCATATTTCAACTCGTCCGCGCACTTCAACTGAATAAGTTTCTGGACCGCACTGAGGCCAGTTAGTGTATTGTATGAACGCCTGCGTGCATATTGGGTGTTGCGTACGGGCGATATTTGCTTGTTTATTTTTTTTTGTAGTGTTGCCTTGTAGGTGAAGGGCGCCTTATACATGTATACTCACTCCTGCTATAACCCAGTAAGGGCTGCTGTATGTACAAATAAGATTAATTAATGAATTAAAGTAAATCCGACATCTTTCGAGTGCGAACAGGTGCATCGGTTGCCACAACACCGCGCATTTCCGCCAAGTTTTTCGCCGCCAGCGCGGTGCGAATTTTTGCGATCTGTCCACCGGCTCGGCACAGGCCGAGAGCGCAGCGCTCGGGAGAGATCAGCGCGGGTGCGCTTCCGGCGGCCCGGACCAGACCCCGGCGAGATGTTCACGGTTCGCGCACTGAGGGAGTGGCGTACTTCCCGGCTGCTTATCGGCTGGCTAACGGCAGCGTTACAAAAGTACCTGGTGTGAGTGGCTACGCCACTGGCGGCCGTGTCATTCGAGAAGTGCAGAGGCACGACTATCGTCGCGTAGTTTGTTGGAGCGTATTGTTATTTCATCTGAGCGTAACTTTCCGAACCTTCCCAACGCTGTAGAGCTCGGATGCTAATGAGTTGTTCTTCATAGGCAACGACTTCTCTCTGCTTGTATCGCGGTGCGAGTCAATTGGTTTTCTTGTTTATTACATGTTGCTCCTATAGCCCGCAATAAACGATGTTGTCTGCTGCTCGTAGTGTTAATCGTCACGTGATACCCTGGCTCGCGAACCATCCTGAATGGGGAAGTACCTTCAACGGAAACACGTCGCAAAAAGAGAAACCAAGAAAAGAAAAACACTTTTTAATAAATAGTAAATTAAAAGATAAAAACTATAGTTTGCTGAGTTTAAAGCATGCAAGTGCCGGGGTTCTTGCGACTCTTGTGGGCTCAAGATTCTATGCTAATTTAAATTATATTTTATACCTAATTTCGATTAGAACCGTTCTTTATTCATTGATAATGACTTACTACTGCACCTATAAACTCTAAATATCGCAGGTCACACAGCATTAAGCCACTTTGCCTTTAAAGACGCACGCTATGGTTTCGGTGCTACCGCCGCCTTATCCGCTATTTCATACAGCCGCTCCGACACTTATAGGAGCTGGAACGATCGAGTATGATATGCAGCCTACGCTGATACGCCCTTTATTTGTTTGTTATTTTTTCAGTGGTGGCACCTTTCCTGGAGACAAATTTAAAATGCTGGTGGCCTAGGCAAAAGCGACCAAGCACTTTTCTTCTGCGACTTTCACGGCGCAATCTGGGAATTGTTTTCATGGAGTCTTATAGTCATATTCGGTATTATCGTCATTATTTGCTAGAATGCACGCTCAGCAGGACAATGCCTTCTCCGTGTGTTCTGCAGTTGCCCCGTCTTGTCGTCTACTTAGAAAACCGTGCAGCATTCCAGGGCGTTCACTGAAACGGAGCGAGGGGCTAAGGCTGCCTGCTAAACGAAATATGCTATGGTTTTAAAGGAAAGACTCGTAGAAAGAGAAAAAATTTGGCGGAGCTGATCAACCACAACTGTTGAAAGAATTATGTGTGGTAGTGTTTCATGTTAGTACAAGCGTGTATCCCAGCGCAGGAAAAAGCCTCGAAGCCGAAACATGGTTCCTCTAGTAGGGGTGTTTTAAACGTATGCCATACAATTATCCCTTCATGTGGGCTGTGGCGCCTCCTGCCTTTTGTGCTTGAAAGACACAGCGAGTATGTGGCGGTAAATGTGCCTTTTAGACTGAAATTAACTTTTTTTCATACAAGAGAAAGTTTTTCTTTTCTATTGTAATATTCTGCATTAATTTACATGTTCACATTATGCTTGGTCGTGCACAGCCTAGCTTTTAATTGCAGCACAGCGCATACAGTGAACAGGCGGACGAGTTCACAGGCACCCTAATCAGCGAGGCAAGAAAATTAACTTCGTTAGAGTGAATAATCGCTTTTCGCTGCACCCCACCTCGCACCGTGCTAGGCCGATGATCTAAATCGCCGAGGACGACAAAGACAGGGTGCGAATTCTAAAGTAGGTTAATTGGCCTTCGCACGGCAGTTATATTAAACAGCCCAGTAATGACTGCCGACCACGCGAAAGGTTTGAAATGCAAATATTAAGCCATGTGAACGCGCCGAGCCTGCTTTGAGATGAAAATGGTACAAAATGAAAGAAATGATAAGGAGGCTGTAAAATCTTGCACAGCAAGCCCGGCAGCATATAAATTCTGGCTCGTTACTAGTATTTTTTGTGTTTGTTTTTGTTCTGATTTATTACTCAGCGTCCTGTATCTTGTTTGCTGATTTTGATGTTTTTGAATTTGTTGATTTGTGTTGTCCACTCCTGCCCAAGGGATTATAATAAGGCTGGCAGTACCTGTAAAATAAATAAATAAATAAATAAATAAATAAATGTTAGTGATAGTACAACATAGCCAAGCAGGAGCTCGGGCTAGTAAAGTCTTACCGTCATTACGTGCAATACTGCACCGCACCTTCAGCATGTTAATAATGTTTTGCGCTCGTGTTGATTTGTTTCAAGTTAGGATTCGAAAATTTATTCTTTTTGTTTTAAATATCGTTTTGAATGTCAACGGTCGTATGCTAAAATGCAGGTGAAAAAAAAGCATATCTAAGGATGGAAACCTAGACTACACAGTATATCGAGATTCTAGGCAAACACAAGATCCATTAGCACGGGATGCAACATCGTCATGAGTGAATGGTTTAGCTTCGACATAACTGCAGCACGAAAACGAGGCGAACACAATGGCGCAGGGACTGTCCGTGTCGTGTTTTTCTTTCATTGCGTTCGTCTTTTTTTTTCGCGCTGCCGTTATGTAGAAGCTAAGCAACCAATTTGGCCCACAGCTCGTCTTACTAAAGTGAATGGTTGGCATATTTAAGGTAGAGAAACGGCAATAAATTCTGGTTATGACTACGCATATCTTGCGGAGAACTGTTTATTCATTACTGCATTAAAAAAATATCGCAGAGCAGCCGACTCTCAAAAAGAAGACAAATTCCCTGAGTTTAAATGGGATGCCCGCTGACGCATTGCACTTTGAACGCGTTGTTCTACGCATAAATGCCTCTCTACACTGTTGTTCCATCCAACATCGCAAGGTATAAAAAAAGCAACTGTAAAGGCTCCTGCTTTCATGGAGTCTGAGGCTTGCATTACATTACAAAACAATAAAGGTAAAGGAAAGACGTTAGTGCGGCAAAACTATCATCCGGAAAGTGCCCTAAAAATAGCGGTTAAGCACGCAACCTTAAAAAATATTAGGAGACTTAATCTCTTTTATTTTCGAAATGCAAAGCTGCATATAATCTGGTCCTTCCACTGGCTTTTTTGCCGTACAAATGCCACATATTGATTGCTTTTGCTTTAACGGCTTTTCCGCTCTTATAACATGTCAATATTTTGCGCTAGAGAGGTTTCAACCTCCGAATTACCTAATACCAATGAGGTATGAATTTCACCTGCAAGTTTTATTTCAGAACTTCTTGTAGATTGACATAACTTCCGAATCTTGGCAAAATTCTTGCTGGTTGCCTCTTAATAAAGCTACTTTTTTTGCCAACTGAATGTAACGCCAGCGTCTCAAGTTGTTCCAAGATAACACAAACTACTAAGCTGTTGATAAACTGTACGGCTACAGAGAACGAAACAGATTTGCTGACTAGAAGCTTTTGACATCTAATGCCGGGTGTCGAGATCTCACTTCAGTTTGAGGCTTGCCATTTTGTTCTTACAAACCAGAAATGACTCTCCTGGTGCTGCGTGTTTAGCCTCGTTGCATCATGGTTTTGCTTTGCTGGGTCGTGTCGGCAGATCTGGCGACGTACTAGACTCACGTTAAGCTCTGATAAAGATTAAGCTGATCTGATAAGTTCGCACCGCAGATCAAAGAGCACGCTATGCAATGCACAGCGAAAGGATTCCTGTTCTCCACGTCCAAATCGCGCAAGATTCTTATACGCATGCCTTGCCATACATCAATACGAATTAAACTAACGTCTCATCTCGCTAGGAATCGAAGCCTGCGCGCGACTCGCAGTGCCGAATGAAAGCACCGGTCACTCCAGTTCTTTCATTACGTTCCACAACCTTTGATTTTTACAAGGTCGGCCTTGTTGTTGGGTTTTCTTCCACGGCTCGAAAATGTTTAGCGCCTGTAATATATTTCCTAGAACAAGCCTTTCACCACCTTCATTAAATCTCTTCCGCCACTTTCTCTTAGTTTTCCGTCCTTATCCCTGATTCCCTGCAGCGCCAGCTGAAAATTCAGTACAGCAGAATAATTTAACGAGATTTGGACCGCGGCCGCAATTGCTTGAGCTTAGATACCTTCCGCGGCTTCATGCGCTTTGCTTTTGTACGTGTAAAAAACTGCGATTAACGCGGAAATATGGAAAATGTTGCCCGCTTTACTCTTTAATAATAATTAGATTTGGGGGGGAAAGGAAATAGCGCAGTATCTGTCTCATATATCGTTGGACACCAGAACCGTGCCGTAAGAAAAGGGTAAAGGAGGGAGTGAAAGAAGAAAGGAAGAGAGAGGTGCCGTAGTGGAGGGCTCCGGAATAACTTCGACCACCTGGGGATCTTTAACGTGCACTGACATCGCACAGCACACGGGCGCCTTAGCGTTTTTCCTCCATAAAAACGCAGCCGCCGCGGTCGGCTTCGAACCCGGGAACTCCGGATCAATAGTCGCTTTACTCTTTCCGATCCTCTCTGCGTTCACATTGCGCAGTCGCTTTTGCTTTTGCACAAATTTTTATTCATGCTTATATTATCTTTATTCTCTCAGCTAGAACGGATTGAACACTCCATTTGAACATTGGGCGAACCCTATTTTATCTGGGTGTGCTGATCATTTTTCCTGCTGTACAAAAAGCATTCAGTGCTGGGAAAATTTGCACTCTAAAAGCCGTGCCTCAGTTTTGCGCCTCGTTAACTTTCGAATATTCCATCAGTATGAGGCCCATGAACCCACTAACAACCTGCAGATATTTCTCCGAGAGCGTTCAGCTGGACGCACCGGAGGTGCACCCCCCCCCCCCCCCCCCCATCTGACAGAAGCAGATCAAATTCTAATGGGACTAGTACAACTTCAATTAGAATCTTAGAGAACCAAGCTAGAGATTTTTCGGCAGACGGAAACAATAATTAGCGTCTGAAGCGTCAGTTTGTGACCAGCGGGCAGGTTGAGACTGCGTCCGAAGCAAAGTAGCATTACCGGTTGGACGTAGGTCTCGTGGCAGTGTGCTCTAGCCTATTCGACCATTTGTCTCGACATCGAACCGAGGCACACAGTGAGAATGGGTCGAAAACGGCGGGCTAATTTCACGGAAGAAAATGATGGATAGCGAAAGGCCTCAGGGTCACCTAGCGAAGCCATTGCCGAGAAAGGCAGCTCGAGAAGAGCTTACAGAATTTCAAGATCTCGTTTATTTGACAGTGCGATGCCTCCAGTCGACATTCGAGCAGGAGGAACGGGATATTTGTCACGTGAGAGGAAAATACCATGAGTACACAGTAATGTTTAGTGGTACCTTATATATATATATAAAAACAGATTCGGCAGATGCACCTTAGCTCTTATTCAGGGCACTGTCACCGTTGTACAAAAGTGCCCCCAATGTTGACAGCAAAAAAGAGAGGGCAAAACAAACTCTAAAAATACTGCAGTGCATGGGAGTGCCCTTGCAAATGGTTTTCTACAACCTGGTCGTGGAAACGGTTTCAGTCTAAACAAGAAAAGGCCGTTTATGATCACTGGCGACAATATTTTTGTTGCTCCTTTCCAAGCACTCGTTTACCAAGCGTGTAAACCATTCTCTTTTGTTTTCAGGCCACAGTGGCCACTCCGGTTGCTTTATTTTCGGCACACTTCTCACTGGGTCTCCCACGTTCACCTTGTGCTGTGAGGATGAAGGGATGGGCAATGTCAGAGCGCCAAGAAGGGGTTCAAAATAAAGGACTCATACTGTCAATGCATCATTTTTAACGGCAAACTCTTAGAGTACTCCGAAGCGATGAGCATGTTCAAGGTACCGCTACTCGGAGAGGAGCAAAAACACATGACTGACGAGACCTAAGAATAACAGGACGATAAAGAGACTTCCGAATAGAAAGAGGATCAAGGATAAAATGGGAGAAGTAATGGTGCCAGTCTATTCTTTTTCCTTCAATTTCAGAACTCCAGGCATCATTAATTGCATGGCCGCTCTTTGATCGGTTGTTTTAAGTAATCGGAAAAGAGATGAATACTAACCCAAGCAGCACAGGTCATCGGCCCATTAATACAACAGGATGATCCCACCCTGGTCTTTTGTAGGGTCGGGCTTTGCCAATACGATTTCAATCTTGGACCAATTACTTGTGCTGCTTGGGAAAGTTCAAGTGACTTCGCTTGAAGTGACCATTAGAAGTTCGGTTTTTATCAGTTCTTCTGTGCCGTCGTGGTCACATGTACCCGGCATTCGTGTGCACTTTAAACAAGAAGAGGCTTAAGACAAGAAAGCACTCAGCTTAACTAATCATAAAGTTTAGCTGTCTACAGGACACAGAATGTTTAGATCATCCACGAAAACTTTTTTCTTGTCTCTGACTCTTTTCACAGACCAGAGCATGTTCATGTAGACAGACCACGGAATATAAGCCTCAAAAATAATAATTTAATTTCATATGAGAACAATCAAGTTGTTTTGTGGAAACCAGACACAGAAATGCTTCTGCGCACATTGTGCGCCTTAACGAGGGGATTATTCCATACTGCGAGAGAGGTCAAAATTTCGGAATAGGCTATGATAAACTAATGAAAGTAAAACTTTGAAGGAACACTTAAGCTCCGCCTTAAGGGTATGAGGTTAATGCCAATATATGCGGAATTAGTCATGACTTTCATATATCCTTCGGAGTTCTCATATCACTCCTGGCGCAGAGATTCAGTGATTTAGTGATGTGCCACTGCTCTGCGATGGCAGGTGCTGTCCCCGGAGGGGCGTGTGTGATACAGTTATCTGTTTCCAAGTAACCTCTAGCGACAGGTTTTGATGACGGCACAAGGTCACGTGACCTACTCGACCCCCCCCCCCCCTCCCCTAGGTTATTTCTCCAAGGATTTTTCGCTCGCAACGCTGACGCCGACAACGGCGCCAGATTTTCTGTGGAACAGGAGTCTTAACGCTGTCGTGTTAAAACACTACAAAGACTTTAGAATGCATTAAAGTACACACGAATCCACCGCTGTGGCACACTGATTTGTTTCCGTACAAAAGTTCATCCACAGAATGCATGAGTCGGCGTAGGGAATTAATGCAAGTCACGGAAAGGAGCACAATTTTTTCGGTAGTAGACCTAAGTGTAAGCTTCTTTTTCTGGGATAAGGTGTCTCTGTGTCTAAAATTCTTTCTAGCAGTAAAAACCTTTAGTTACTAAACAGATCTAATGTTGTGGTGGTCGTCTCTTTGTGAATTCCTCTTTTTAATCTGAAATGGCATCAGTCTACCATGTATTACTTTTGATTACATTAAAAGGTTTATAATAATTGTCGGGAACAAAAAGAACAAAGCTGAGCGGTTCGAGGAGTACGTCGGCAGTGTTGCTCGCTTTTGCCGGCATCTGCTGGAATCCCTCTCGCGGCTCTGACGACATTTTGCGTGAACTGCTTCCTGCGTCAGCTACACTCCAATTTTGGGGTATTTTGGGTTGATGTTTGGTGAGGGAGTAGAGAACATGAGCCAAAAGCATTTAATAGTAAACCACACACACACACACACACACACACACACACACACAAACACACGCACGCGCGCGCGCGCGCACGCACGCACACACACACACACACACACACACACACACACACACACACACACACACACACACACACACACACACACACACACACACACACACACACACACACACACACACACACACACACACACACACACACACACACACACACACACACACACACACACACACACACACACACACACACACACACACACACACACACACACACACACACACACACACACACACACACACGCACACACACAAACACGCGCGCACGCACAGAGTGATGCTTAGCAACCTCATCACGAAACATATAAATGTACACTTCACTCAAAATTGCTGGCTGTTGTAGGAGAATAAAACTCTATAGCTATTAGACACGTCAAATTCTGTTTGTCCATTGCTTTACATCCTTTTCGATGAGCTTTGTACGTGTTCACAAAAAAATGCGACCATAAATTATGTAGAATAACCTTTCCATTCTTCTTCGCAAGATGCAACGCAGCATTCACTAAAACGGCTGTGTAGACACGTTCAGCCAAGCGAGGCTATGAGTCCCTCTATTCTAAAAAGCTTGCCGATGCTGATTCCGCAGAAAGGAATATCTAGAATTACATCCCCTCAGAACAAATCAACGTTAGGCAGCTTCCTTTGCTCGGATGGCACAAATATTTTTCGAATTCTACTGCTCGAGACAACCTCTGATCTTCTCCACAAGAGAAACAGCAATTCCACATTGAAAAACAAACGAGTAAGAAAGCATGTTCGCTGAAGGAAGCTGGGAACGTCAACGCCATACTGGAACAAGTTCCTGCCTTTGTTTCAGTGTAAACGGGGCTCTAGCGTGACAGGGCTCTCTGCTGCACCGACCGAAGGCTTAGCGCTTGTCGAAACAATGTGGGCAGAGCCTCAGAAGCGCTATTTTATGAAACCGAGAAACACCCTGCTCTCAGGCATAGTAGAAGCTTTTTTTTCTATTTTTAAATGCGGGTAGTCAAAGAGAACTGAGTGTGAAATGTGCGCCAGTAAAAGGCAAAAGTAAGGATCAGCCAGCAAGACGAAACAGCATACCCTAAGGTTAGGATACAGCAGGCAAAAGACAGGCTAATACTTCTCTTCTGCGTTACCTCTACGGACTCTAGAGCAAACCACGGGCCACCTGAGCTCAAGGCAGTAAGGTAAACTTAGGTAACCCTGGTGCACTCAAGCCAAGCCGAGGCGAAGCATGGAAGGCTGAAAGCCGAATGCCCGCGCCTTCCCGCTTTTCTCGCCGCCAGCTGGAACTGACACCTAGACGGTGAACAAAAACACGTTATCGCATTCGAACAAGAATTCAGGGAAGGATCCTTTTTTTAGATTCTGCTTTACGAAATTCTGTCCTCGTATTTTTCGGTTTCCACCATGCTCAGCAGAGCGCGGGGAATGCGCTAAGGTCTAAGATTCACGCGAGTTTAATTTTGACATTCTTTCACGGCGTTCTCATGTTTTCCTTTTTCATTGGTTCTGATTTATTTCTTCGTGGAGCGGGAGCCGCATTTGTGTTGACGTTCCTGATGCCGTGGCAAATGCTGCCGTTTCGCAAGGCTGAATGCTCGCTTGGCACCACCGCTGCTCCAAGGTGTGCGTGCGCCCCTGCTATCGCCTCTCTGCAGAGAGTTCAACAATTTGGGTCGCTTCTCCCTTCTCTCCTGTCCATGATGACCTTCCAACCTGCCTTTTCCTGGCGACCTTCCCAAGTTGCTCTGTCCCTATTCTCTATTCTACGTGAGCCGTTAGCTTCCTCGTTTGTGTTTTTTTACTTGTTCTTTACTACTGTTAGCTTGCATTCTTCCCATATCTTTTCTACTCCCCCCTTCAAGTAACCTTCGTTCGAATCGCCGCCAAACATAAAAAACTCTTCATTGCTTTTTATTTTGCATTTTCATTGAACTAAACAACAAAGACACGGGAGAGGAACCATGAAATGAAGTACAGTTTTTTGAAAACGCAGGAATATGGAAAGGATCCACGCGATTAGGGAAGAAGTGTCCGCTGGAATCACGCTATTGAAAATTCATGCTTTTGAAAATGAAAAATTTTCGTGACGACCCTTCTCTTTGTGTGCTTTTGCTCAACCATCGAGCTACGGTGCTCACCGCTTCTCCACCTGGCTGCTCCTCCGCGGGCGGGGCCGACTATGCGACGTGGCACGCGCGCTTGGAGCGACACGATTTGATGAACGTCGCTGCGCGCACTCAACAAGGCGTGCAGTTTTCGAGTTACGTGAGAAACACCCAAATTTTTCAGCCAAAGCGGCGAGGGTGATCGCGTTTTCGGAATTCTAAAACATAATATGGCTCTTGCTAAACGTTGGCTAAACATCTGTAACATCAATCAGGCGCCCATCTATAATATTTAAAGTGTTATACATTAATCTTTAGTTAATCGCTTTACTAGTTAGCACAATTTCTCTGTTTTTTTTCGCTTCCGCTAACGCTTGTAATATTATGGCACAAAAAGCTGCATATGGCTCAAAAAGGTCGTTAAAAAAACTAGTGGCGGGCTTCTCTGAATTTCACGACATATACGTACAACATAGGTCTGAAAATACGAGTGGCCAGGACATGGTAAATACAGCTGATCGTCCTCAGTACAGCTTTCTTGCCTCTTATAATAAAAAATACGCATAGGCTATATATACTTACGGCACTTTTGAAGCCTTTCCAACTTCTGTGTGTAAAATCAAAAATTTTCTCTGAGCTTTTTGAGAGTAATAACTTCGCATCCACATGAGGGCTGCAAAGTGATTCCAATAAAAAAGCTATGCAGCTTTGTCGGAAGCTTCAGAGTTGCAGAAAAACTAGTCCTTTCCCGGTCTTAAAACAGTGACCACCGCTTATTTTGGGCAGCCGATCTACCATTTGAGCTAGCTTTGAGCAGCCGATTTCTGTAAGGAAGTAATTACTGATTTGCATCTAACTTACCCCATGTACGAGTAAGTATACTATTCTTAATGCTAATTAGAAATTACTTTCAAATTTAAATATACTTCAACCACAGGATTTTCATACAACGACTCGCTTTTACAGCTCCTCTCTTTGGCTAAGTACAGCAAATACCCCGCCTCCACAGTTAGTACTTATGCACTAGTGGCAAGGCACTAATGGTTGGTCACATTTTGATATCAACAAATAATACATTCAAACAATAAATTTTGAAGAGAGCAAAAGCCAACCAGTGTACACTGGATACTCGGCTTAGTAACCTTTCAAGATAAGGTGCGTTCCGAACATAGTGAATAATGTGTCCGTATCCCACTGAGATGGTCCGCACTTTCATATGCGCATATAAAGAAATTTACAGAAGAAAAAGGAACCACATATTAAGGAACCAAGGAGCGTGATCGATAAGCGTACTTTCTGTCTCGCTTTTGTTTGATTGATCTCTAACAGCAATGAACAGAAACCATACGTAACTCCAGTGCTCACACATAGTGCAACCTGAAATTATGCTTGACTTCCTATTTTTTGCGCAGATGTCAGAATAGTTATTCGGATAATATAATCCGTTTTCAGTGGCCTAAAGAAAAAGTTGATGTTGATCAGCAACATCAAGCTTCAAATACGAAGAGCTTTCTGTACACGCTTGCTTGAGCCAGAAAAGAAAGCAATTGGCGAAACATGCATCAACATTTGTCCATGAATTTTCCGTGTTGGCGGCATTTGCTGACAGCCAGTGTTAAAACACCTCTTCATTATGAAAGTTCTTATTGTCCGGCGGTGAATGGCACGCATGGCGTCCAGAAATATTGCGAGAAAAAGGCCCTCCTTGTAGCACTCTAAAAGCTACGAACGGATAGACAACGAATAGAGGTTCTCTGGCTACACGTGCACAGGTTCGGACGCAATCAGTGTTGTCTAGTTTGCCCAACGTTACGCTCGGTTTTTTTTTCTTCGAAGAGTGGTGTTTGGACCCTGCAGTGCTCGATGCACAGGTCCTGACGCGACAGGATGGGGACATTCCTCTCACTGGAACGACTGATAACTCGGCTGGCGGTGCTTTGGTAAGCCTATTTTCCCCCGAATCTCCCCTGCCTCGGCATTTGAGCGCGTAATGTGGCCTCACCCTTCGTGGTGGCTCAGTGGTTAGGAAGCTCAGCGACTGAGCCAGAGTACCCGGGTTTAAACACTAACGTAACGGACGCATTCTTGTGGAGGCGATACACAAAATGCGCCAGTGTGCTGTGGGAAATTAGTGGGCTTTTTAGATTCCCGAGTGGTCTAAACTAATCAGGAATCCCCCAGTATGACACCTATTTTTTTTTTCGAATTGATTGTATACCAGCGCAAAGGCAGTGCCAGTAAGGTGGAACGGCAAATCTCCCTTACAGGTGGGGGATCGCCGTTCCAAAAGTGGACAAAGAGTCCTGGTAGCTTTAATTCATGACAACAGCTTTAACAGCGAAACAGTAAGCAAACTAGAGGGTTGACCGCAAAATACCACGAGGCTTATTCGCAGGACTACCAACAGGCGGTTCGGGATGAGAGAAGCGAATATAGTTTAGCTCGTCCGGGCCTTTGCTGTAATTAGAGTAGCTTTTACTTCTCGCTTTCTCAGTCTTAAGGCCTTTGAGAAAAAGAAGATTCAAGTAATCTTTCGTAAAAGCATAAAGCAGGTGCTCGGCTACTCATCCCCGCTGCAAATGAAAAGCATTTAGATCTAGGGCTCCACAACACTCAAGGTTACTGAATCAGTCAGTATATCAGAAAATAGAAGACTCGCGGGAAGCCCTTAAGGCAGGAAAATCCCAGCTACGCTAAGCATTAACTAAGAAGGGCAGCAAGGAGTCAGAGTCGACCTGCCGCGAAGACCGTGGAATCGAATCACAATCCCATCACTACGTAAAATCATGCACCCCATTCGTAACAAAGAACGCAGAGAGAAACGAGTCAAGGCTCTTGACAGACGTTTCAAAAACTCACAAGGCATGGTCGGTGTTGATGCCGCAGACTGTGGCAGCGGCCGAATGGCCATATCTATAGCCAGCAAAGTAACTCAGCTTATAGTCAATGGAGCAGTTCCAGCGGATTGCTGTGATTGCAGAAGAATCTGCCATAGCACTTGCTCTCGGAAGTGCGTAAGCGAAAATTGTAGTTAACGAGTTTAATTCTGCGGTAATGAACTTCAAAAGAGCAATAATTTCACCCGATGCGAAGAGAATCCTGCTGGCCAGCATAAATAGCAGACAAGTTCGAATAATCCGGGCACAAATGCATGCATCCCTCAATGAACACGAGGCGGCCCACGAATTAGCTTTTTTTCCGAGCCGGTGGGCTCACCGACGACTTCACGGGTCGCGACTGCTTAGTGTCTTACAGAGTGATCACACAACACTATAGACTAGGGCTGGCAAAAAATCCTCCAGCTTTCAGATTCTTAAACAAGAGCTAAACCACCACTTGGCGTCGTTTGCAGGCCAACGCATTTCTGAACCCGGTGTTGTGCAGCCTCTACTACCAGGGACAGTATTCAAGCCGATGTAAGCTACGTAAATCCAGAGCTCATCTCAGTCACATCCTCAAGGATTGCCCTAAGGCTCCATCTAAAGAAAGAAGCATAAAGTCTTTGGATCAATGAGGGACCTCCGATCCGGAGCTTTAACTGAAGACCACCCAACTGGCCGAAACCGCCGCTAGGGCGCAGTGGCTCCTGACTGTCGTGAAAGTGGAAAGGCTATAACTGTCCCTACATATGTTGAACAATATGTTTTACAAACCAATGCAGTTCTTTTTTTTCGCATCGCTGATCACGGGGTCCGCGTGGCCTGCTTTGGTTATGGCGGAGTAGCGCTCTTTATTTCTACCGGGACCGTTGATGGCACTGCCACAGAATAACTGACCGTGGTCTGGGCAAGTTTCGAAAGTGGGTGTGGTGCATTTTGTGGTGTTCCCTTCAGAGATTGACCTTAAATGTCCAAGCTCTAGGCATCCCCTAAAACAACTGGAATAGATAGAAAATACGGGAACGTGCCCTTTAATCACAAAATAAGATCAGAATTGTGCGACAGCAAAACGGTTAATTTTTTGTGGCTGCTCTCCTTTCTCGATAAATTTCTCAGCTTTCCTCAACTGGACTCTGCCTTCTTCTCAATGTTACCCGTCTTAAATCAAAATCCAAGGACCCTATGCTGCACTCTTGTGCTGTCTCTGCTGTTGGGAAAACGATACGGTTCCGTTTGAGTGGCAAATCCCCGTTAGTTTCACTTGAGAGCACAGTGCCCAAGGTGATCGACTGTAACTGTAAGAAACAGGATAAATATGAGACAGAAAAACGTCATCACAAGGTTCTGTCTTCTCACAGCCGAGATATTTACGCAGTAATGTAGAAGGAGAATTTCTGAGGCAAGAATCTGCTCTTTTTTGCTGAGCAGTTTAATTTCTGAGGCAAGAATCTGCACTTTTTTGCTGAGCAGTTTAAGCTCGACTTTGTTTGTTCCGATGAAAATAAAATGCAAAGATGAGGACGGAAAGCAAAACAAAAACTGGCTGACTGCTGCAAAACTCGGAGATCTCAAGGAGTCTGCCATGTTTTGAAATTAAACATCTTTAGAACATCAAAGACCAAGCCAGCCCCTGTTGAAGAGCTTAAGAGGGGCCAGGACTTCGGGGTTGATATGACACTTCGAGGAATCCCCGTAAAGAAGAATATAAGAAAGCAAGAGAGAGAGAGAGAAAGGAACAGAAGGACTGAAAGTCAGGGAGGTTATCCAGCCTATGCCCCGTACGCTACCCTATACATGGGTTGGGAAACCAATTGAAACAAAAAAGTAAAGAAGGAGCGGCAATGAAATAGAGATTCTGATAAGAAATGAAAAATTGTGAAAGCCCTCAAACGTCGCCATTTCCTTTCGTCAGAGAGCAGATAGGATGCGTAACGGTTTTTTGTCGGTCTTTATAATATTTTGTGTTCTAATAGCACTACATACTGGCTGTTTATATCTTCATAATGCGGAGTGTTGTTTTTCCGAGGTATTTTTTGTCAGGACTTAATTTAAGTTGGACCTGCAGCGTCAAATTTAGCACGTGTGTGAGAATATTTTTCATTGCCTTCCCCTTTTGCACATTTTTCTCTATTCCACCTCGCCAAAAAGTTTAATGGACGCTTGGATGGCTGCTTCAAATATCTGACAAGGTTCATTTACCTCAGGTTTATCTTTATGTTCCTTTCATTATTTTCACTTTTGCAAGTTTTCCTGCTCGTTTATCGCCAAGGTGGGGCTTCAAAAATGCTTCGTGTAGGATTCTACCGCACAAGAGTATACTTTCCTTATTTGGAATCTCTTACCTGTTCTTTTGTAAATATTGTCAATTTCCACGAAAGCCGTAGTAATGGTTTACACGTTTCTTGATATCTCTGCGTTGGCAGCGACCTCTATTCAATAAGTCTAAATGATACATTTTCTTAATTTATTTGCATTTTTGAAGATCTGGGCGTTAATTATTTACTTACCTTCCAGAAGTGTGTAATTTGGTCGAATATAGCGTAGATGTTCAATGAACAAAAATTTTGCAATTGAAATATTGAGACACTGTTATGGATGTATTGAAGGCAATGGTCCAGCCTTCCAATGTGCAGAAAAATCTTTCTTTTAGATTGTTTCTATCATCTCATCGAGCAGTTAACACTGCCATAGAAAGCCAATGGGGACGCTTTTGGCGGCAACAAAATCGGCAACAGCAAAAAAATTCAAGCCTGCCGACGGAAGATCTGCGGTCACATTGGTAGGGCTAAGGAAATATTACACTAAATGAATAAATTGTGTTGATAAACTGGTTACCATTCAAAAATGATTTTTGTTCAGACTTGTTGGGTATTGCAAGATATAAGGAGGAATTTTACTGAGCTTACAATTTAGTATACTTCAGAATTGAAGGCTCCAGAAGTGGCTAGAAACATATGTGGAACTATATTTGCTTTTGTAAAGGTCTGCCTCGAACGAGGTTGTCTTCAGAATAAATGTGACAACGGAATCTGGCGTGCACTCCCGTGGGAGGCTCGCACAGAAATGTAGTCCTGACGCTTTCCCCTCGATGCTTGCCTTGAGGTGAAGAAAAAAATGCTTATTCTCTGGATAGACTTTCCGCGCAGAATCGGAAGTAAATATGATCGAACACGAAACACATTTCTCTCTCCTCAACATAGCCGCTTCTTTCGTTATCTCATTTCTTGGTTTGCGATCTTTAAAGGTCTATTATCACTGGTCCGCTCTATGAATGCTTCTTCGGAAATTTCTTTTTCTTCATTTCAAACTACATTCGGCCGCCGTCCCCTGATAAGTTTTTGTTTCCTTCGTTTTAGAATACACTAGCTGCATCGACGTTCCCGCACTGCCTCTTTTTCCTGGTTTCTTGTCTGCTGCATCTGCCGCTGCCTTACTGCCGCTCGTGTTGCTATGGTCCATCCACTCAGCTCTCTTTCTTTTTCTTCCGCTTAGTCCATCACTCCAAGTTCTGCGTGCCTGTGCATGGAACGACATGCTTGGCGCACTCGCAGTTTCTTTCCTGAAGAGCAATGCGCGTTTTTCTTCCACTATTTTTCCAGTGACGCTGTCTTCTTGAAATTGTGCGTTTTCCTTCCTCCACCTTTTCTTCGACTTCCTGAGGTTTTCTATTTCCTTTTTTTTTATTGGCCTTTCAGTCGCTTTTCACACGACGCACTCAGCCGCTTCGAGAGCCCCCGTTTTTTCTCTCGAATGGGCGCCTTCTCATTTTTCGCAGGTATAGGATAGATGGCTATTCCACACAGTGCCATGGAGACAGACTCGGCCTCCTGAATGTTCTCTGGAGGCAAGGAATGGTTTTTTTTCTGGATTAATTCCTTTGCTCTCTTTTTAGGTGGCTTTGAATATGCGGCATTTGCCTACCTTCAAGACAAACGTAGCTTGTTTGTTTGTTTTATACGGCTGAAGTTGGACGAATTTTCTTGGGTTGGTTATAAATTGCTTCAGTTTTTTTTTTTCTTCCAAGACGCTTTGCGTTTAGTGTATTGATTTCAGCAGACAACAACCCAAAGGGAGAGGCAAAGGAAGCAAAATGCTGAAATGTTAAGGAGCACGGCGTGTCGGTGGGACCAACCGGCTACCCTACATGGCGGGATCGGGTTAAGGAGTGGTGTTGGGAAGAGATTAAGTTTAGTTATGCAAAATTATGTGACCATAGCGTGCCCATAGAAACATGAAGAAGTGCTTGATAAATGGCTTGTAATCTTAATACGAACTGTGCTTAAAATAAAGATTTTCACAGTGTTTTAATCAAGGAAAGTAGTAAGCAGCTCAGGAGTCAGTATTTCTGTACATTTGTTGCACGTGAGGTGACCAGAGGCAAAGAAAAAACGCCGTAGTGCAAAGATATCTGTCAAACCAATGTTGGCGTGTGTTCTTGTAGCATTGTTATGTTAGTGATGGATATTTGCTTTGGAGATTAAAATTGTTAGCCAGTTGGCGAAGAATAACGACTAAAACCGCCACAGACACGGGATGAAGGCAGGTGACCACACAGGGCGGTATTTCTAACTGAATATTTATTGTAAAACGTCATAGCTTTTATAGACAGATTGCGCGTGTGACCTTACAACCAATACTAAGACATAAATAACTATACAAGATCTTCGGGTAACCTTAAAACACCACAAACGCACGTGCAAGTCAAGAAAAGAAAAAAACTGAGCACAAATAATACGAGTTGTATATGTAAAAGATAACAAACAAATATCTAAATTTGAAAGATGACACCTCACGTGGAAGTGAAGACATGAAAACCGTGGCATAACTGACCCAAAATGCACATGAAAAGGAAAGGATATGCAGCCAAAATTTCGCCAGATACGTGTCTTCATGTTTTCGCTTTAATTTATTGATGGGAATTTCATTGTGCTTCATATCAACATTTTCTTTGTTCCTTTCTACTTTCATCTTCGTATTTTTGCCAACTGGGTATAAATGAAGCTTAGTAACTGCTGATGATAATCCTTAAAACACGGCTCCTTCGAAGTGTCTCGCGATGTTTATTACGAGCAGAACGGTGAAAATCGCTCCGCGCCTTCATGGTGCTGATTGGGTGCGTATGTTCAGCGCACACAGCAACATGACGAATAGAAAGTCGCAAAGAATACAGAAATAAAACAACCAGAAAAAAAGAAAGCAGAAACGAGTATTCCACCTCGAGTTTGGGTCTCTACCAAAACACGGCCGATCCCCCATCTTGGGGTATGCGTCATTACAACTGACGCCAACAGCAGAAATCCCCTGTATAAAGGGCGGCCTTTCAAAGAGAAATAAAGCGCATAAAGTGAAAAATGTAGAATTAAAAAGTGTCAGGACATGCCCGAATTCCTGCCCCTGTCACACACGCACGCAAACCACACGCACGCACACACGGTCTCACACACACATACACGCCAACTCACACGCACGGACGCCCACACACACACACGTACGCACAGGTAATTCGTCCAAAAATAATGTTGGAAAAAAAAATTAGAACACAGTCTGCGCAAACGCGTCAAAAGAATTTCCAGTCGTTCTTGGCTTTCTTAAATCATAAAATGCGCCCCATGAAATAAAAATAATAATATAAGGACATATCCATAACTAATAAAACAAAATCATGTAAAAAACGCAATTTTATTTCGCGCATTCACGTTTCAAAGTTTGCCCTCTTTGAGATATCAGAAAAAAATAGTCTAGCTTGTCTGGCACAGGCCCCATACGTCTTTCGCACTTTGCTTAGTTTTGCAATCGCGTTGGCAGAATGGGTCAAAGAGAGAACTCTCTCCGTAGAAGAGGCGCCCACAAGGAGCCGCGTAGTGCATTTGCGCTGATTCGCTTCAGACGAGCGCTAGTGACTATGAAAAACGACTCTGATGTTGGGCGTCTTCCGGGCATTAGTGTGCGCACCTAAGTCATTTTATCATTTACGGAATTCGTTACTTATTTATTGTCGCTCTTGCCTGCTTCTAGTATGTAGCAACTTTCTTCCGCTACACAGCTTCGGGCAAAAGTTATGCGGCTTGAGCCTTATGTGTTCTTGCCATTAGGTTAACCGCTGAACGCCCTCAGTCGGCAGTGTTCTGAGCGAAGATGATGACTCCAGGAATCTCCGTTCTTTATTTTATTCATATCGTGGACCTGTGTAACTTTTCTTGCTTGTCCAACGAATATCCCCGCCTTGGCAGGGTAGACTGTAGCATTCCTAAAATTTTTCTTCAAAGGTGGAGCGCCTTTAAACCGTAAGCTTAAAGTACTTTTACAAAGTGGACCTGGCACTTATGTACTTTAGTTAATATTAGGTGCGTCAGTTTGTTTTGACCCTGATTTAAGCAGACAGAGGGAATAAAATGAACTCTTTCAGTCATGTTATATACGCACGTGCTTACGACTCTGGCAATCCTATGCGACCAGGCCGCATTGGGGACTGTATGAGTGCTTCAGAGATGCAGCTTGAAAGGTAAAATATTGGCGTGCGGATGCATTTATTCTATACGTGGAATTTGTATAACAATAATCGCGTTATTTTTTCATTATGGTGCCAACCGAAATCTTTGTGTTTTCCCGTATTCTCCCTGACAGACATAGTAGCGACCCGCCAATGGTTAATTTTTTTTATTTGAAGAATTTTCCCTGCCTAACAATTTAGCGACTCCACAACGAATTCTAACTTAACAAAGTTCTGAAAACAGACGTGGTGAAACTATGACAACAAACAATGACCAAAGGGTTAAAGGAATCTTTACCCATTCGAAGTCACCCGGGTATGACTGAACGAAACTGTCCTTTAGACCTCCACAGCGTGTAGTAAGCGCTTTTAAATGGTCCTGAATGTTTGCTTACCATAAGGTATGGTGTGGATTGAGAGCCGTAAGCTTCTTTTTTGAGCAGGCGTTCTCACGTGCATCGGAGCTGTATCTTTTAATCTTGATGGTGTGGTTGTCACAGTCACTATTACGCGGTAATACATAGTTTCTGCGCTGTGCTGTTTCATGAGCCCGGTCCTCCTGCTGTTTTCTAGCTTCCTGTGTACGCACCGGGAGTTGATTATTCATATGCCAACTTAAGGTAAATTGTTGACCAATACTAGTTACTCATGCAACTGTAATTGAGAGCACGCACTAAAGGAGTTATTGGAGAGGCGCAAACAAATCTGGAGTCTTGCACATGCTTTTCCTCCTCTCTTCATTTCGTATAAGCATAAACAAACCCCCGATATTGAGCACACATGTGACAAACCACTCATTGCAGTGTAAATTTTGTTGGGAGGAAAATGTGTCGGCCGTTCTCAGTGGTTTTACTTCAGTGGCTTCCCTCAAATAGAACGTACTTAATGGCTTTGGTTCGGTTCGGTTTGGTTCGTGCGGTGTAATGTCCCAGACCGACTGAGGCTATGGGGGACGCTGTAGTGGAATCACTCATTACACGGGCCTCTAGCGTTTGATCTTCATCGAAATACAACTGCCAAGGCCGGGATCAAACCCGCGTCCTTTGAGTCAACACCCGAGCACCATAACCACTCAGCCACTAATTATATTTTTTCAGCCTATAACTCAGATATTGGTCCTGATATAATAGCAATCGTCAGAAAACATTGGAGAAGAAAATTTCTGCTTTTCGTGGGAATGCGTTGCAAGAATCTTGACATGTTTTTAATTGTAGAAGGCTTGAGCATACAACGAACTTGCATATGGTTCCATACGCGGTGGACATTTCACGCGGTCATGCGCTCCTGGGAAACGGCGGGTGGAATTAAGGGCAAGTAAACATAAATATATTTGCTCAGAAGTTACGCAGAAGTGGAAAGTGAAATGAATAAGGAAGGTTGGATCGGTGATAGGCATCCGTCGGCTTTTAGCCCCGTCCACGCTGCAATCATTAGTGGCTCGTCTAACATTCGCTCACGCACCCGTCGGCGCATCCTTTTGGTGGTTCTCTCTCCGCTTTCCAAATGCCATTTTCACTCCCTCACGATTTAGAAAAAAAAGGACGGGGGAGGGTTTAAAGGGGTTGCGGACGGCGTGAGCTGTAAAAGTAAATAAATATCGCTCCTTGCAAGTTCCGCGCGCCTGAGCCATTTTTATGCAACACTCGCATTTTAATTGGGCGCAGATACAAGATTCTTCGCTAATCACCGCCTTTTCCGGGATAGGAAACATGCCTGCCTGTGAGAGAACGCATTCAGACGTCGGAGGAGGCACGACAGCCCGGTTGCTTGCCATTTTTACTTTTCGGAGCTAACGTCAGCACAACAAGATGTCTGTATGGGCGCACGTGTGATTCAGTAGAGAGGAAATAATAAAAAAGCTAACGGCGTTGAAACCGTAACGAAGGCTCTGAGAAGAGAGGAAGACAAACAAACGAAGTGAGGTCGGGAGAGATGGGAAAGTTGAGAAGAGGTTGAGGCTAGGGGGGGAGGGGGGGGGGGAAGGTGGCGCAGTGAACCGGGACGCCTCTACGTGCCCCAGGCAAATCATTAACGAGCGCGGCACAGATGTGACCACGGCAGCTTCGGCGATGATGAACGCAGGAAAAAAAAGATAAAAATAACGAAGTATTTTAGGAAAGAGCGGATAGAAAAGGCCCTGATGGAGGTGAAAAGTTTCATTTTCTTTCTTTGGTCCTCCTAGGTCTTCTGCCATCTCTGCAACAGCCGCTGGGAAAGAGCAGCAATTACTGTGTTTGCAAGATGAAGGTAGCATGCTGAGAAACGTAAGAGACATTGGAGTGATAGGGCCTCGCCACGCGACCGGACCACGGCGGAGATAGCGGAACGAAGTAGAGGAGGGTGAACTGGACACAAAGAACGGTACGGCGGCCACTTGTTACACGAGCACCAGGGAAGCAGTGTCCAGGAAGCTTGCCCTAGCGGTCGTAACGCGTTTGCGTGATTACTTATTTGGTCATCTGACCTCATACTGTACTGTTATCCTTCCCAATTATTCGCCTTTTTCTACCTTTCTGCCGTGCATATGCTTTCAGAAAGCTGTTAGAAATTCATCTGATGATCTTCAGAACGATATATGCTGAAATGAGGCGTGTCTACTTTGATCAGCGCATAGCTAATTGACGAGCGCCGAGACAGATGATCACGGCGTTGACTTCGGAATCCGGCGGCGGTGCTGCGATTTTCTCGACGTTTGTACTGAACCGAAATGATTTGACGGGTACACTATAGAATTGTGTTAATGATCGCGTGGGAGTTAATTTATTTCCAATGTAATATTTTTGGCTTTGCTAGCCAATCTCATATAATACAAGAATTTATCACAGCGCGAACAAGACGGCGACAACGAGGGAGAACGATAATGACGGGACGAGCGCTGCTTAGAAAGTGTTTGACATTGGCACGCGGTTAGTGCGATTAAGCTCACACAACTGATGATGTGACTCTGCCTGGCTTTAAGAGAAAGGAAAGCGCCCAGCGAAGGAGAAGTACTGTGCAGAAATACTGAAATTTGGGCCAGTTGGTATCGATACATAATACAAGAATCTGTCACAGCGCGCAAAGGACAGGGACAACTACGGAACAACGTCCCGCCGTAGTCGTTCTCTCTCGTAGTCCCCGTTTTGTTCGCGCAGCGACAAATCCTTTTTTCATGTATCAACACCAACCCAAATTTCTGTACTTCTGCCTAGTAACCCTCAAATCGCTTTACATGAGGTAACAATTATGGCGAAGCGAGTGAAATAATGTCTAGTTGCTTCTTTTGCCATGAAACGCACCAAATATTATCCTATGATTGTTTCTTTTGCTGCAGACAGGCGAGACTCTTTATTGTAACAGTGCAAAAGCATTATTAGTAGTTCTTTAGCCTTCTGTAATTTGAAAACAACTTTGTAATAACGAATCAATACTGGTAAGGAAGAGAGAAAACATTTTCCTGAAGCGGTTATATGGAAAAGGCGGCAGACATAATAGAAACGGATGAAACATGCATAGCCTCATGTCAGCGAACACAAGCGTGTTTCCACATGGGACGCCGACGTGGCTGCCTGCTGCTGCGCACTGCCCCCGACCCCTCAACAGAATGCGTGCGGCCAGCCACTAGCACTGAGTACGTGCTGACGAGGCATGGACCTGCCATCACCAACTTTGCCAAGCTTCTTGTGTCCGGCACCAGTTATCGGCCCATTTTCGCCTATCTCTTTGTATCAACAGCACGACGCAGCGCTTCGATGATCCAAGCGTCACCTACTATGTCAGCCTTTTTGTCGGACATTGACGGGTTACGATTAATACTTTAATGGATAGTTATCGGAAGTACTTCTAGGAGTGACTAGCCATGTGTATGTGTGTACTTTGAGAATTGTATGTCGCATGAAAATTTTATGTCGCATAAAATCGTGTTCAACCGCCTGTTACCTCTCTTCTTCACGCACACGCAGAACGCTCAACGACTATAGCACACAGGTTTGTTCAATATTGTTACTGTGAAGTAATAACGTAGAGAAAATACAAACTTGAGAGATCGACAAACACGTGTAGAAGCAAGACATGGAATCCCCCGCAACGAACAAACACTCTGAGACCGCTAATATGTTCATAAAGATTTATTTGTGCTACAAAATGGCTATATATGTTTAATGAAATTTATGTTTTGGCAGCAGCGACCCTGCGCTTATTGAGTATTTTGTCATGGAGAGCTATAAGCTGATTTTTACCGCCAGAGTTTCATTATTGTGTCCAGAGGTTTAGTTTGCAGAAGATTTCGCATTTCACCTCCAAGGAAATGTTCCTGCCAGAACCGGGATCGAGTACTCGAAATTGCCCACAGTCCTTGAGAGCTACAGCCACTGAGCAACGCCTCCACCTAGAAGTAACATTTATAGCGCAAGGTTGCTGCTATCCTCGAAACCCAAAGAATGCGTTCGTCATCCCACAACCGCATGTCTGATACGCAGAAATATCAGCCAGATGAGGTATTATGCTGCGGGGTATTGAATTTCATATGTTTGTAATACGTAAAAAACAACTCGCGTGCCATACGCACTTGTTTGGACTGCGGGAAATTTTTTTAAGCCGATATTAAATATTGAGGCATCCTTTGGAGCGGCAGCAGCATCAACGTATGCATCGGGCCGCAAATGCACTTTTCATGGTCTGGCTCTTCTGCAGGCTAGACATGAAAAATAGCTAAAAAAACCGCAGCGCTTATCGCATAAAATGTACAGCCGCGTCCACACTGCCGTGTATTTTTTTTCAATTATTCTGTCTGGTGTTGACGACATTGGTGAATTTTTATAGCGCAAGGGCACCTGTGGCCAAAGAACGCCATGGCACAATTAAAATTGGTCTACTCAAGGTGAGGTGAAATACCCATTTGCCAAGAAATTCACCTTAAAGAAGCCTTGCGCCAGGCTAGGTGAAAACTTGCACTCATTGCATCACCCGTGGGCACCCGGAAGCACTGGCGATTGAACCCCGCACCTCCCGCATGCGAGGCGCATGCTCAAACCAATAGGCCACCTTTCCGATGCTATTCTACCGATATTGTTTGCGAATAGTCCTGAAATAAACATGAGAAAAAATTCAGAAATGGGCTCCGGCTTATCTCCGAATTTCCGGTGGTTTGATTGGTATAAACAACACGCAGAATAAAGCTATATACGTGCGCACAGGATGAACGATTACTATCTCACCTCAAATACTTCAAAAGAGGGGAGGGGCTCATGCACCGCATGCGTTCGTGGTGACTGCCTTAGGCCAGAACGTGTTTCTTTATTGGCTGAAGCACCAGGCGCAAAATGCGAAGCCGTAAAAATACGCACGCGCGAACGACAGCACGGAATGTATAAGAGAAAGTAAATTCTAGCCGAATTCTTCGGCCCGGTAGCATTCTGTTTTTTTTCTTTCACTCCCCGCGCGAACCATAATAGAGTGATGTGTACTATCTACAGGATATGCGTCGCTGAAGGCAGCCGTCGCATTTTCCCTTTTTTTCTGTCTTTTGCAGGCTTTCTATACGATTCCGTGTTTCCACAACGCTGCAGAGTATTTTTTTGCAGATGCATACGCCAGCGCTATGCTGGAGCTCGTTACCGCCGCAATCATCTTCCTGCTTATCTTCTGTGATGACGCGGCGTCTTTTGCGACGCCAGACGCGCGTTGGTAATGCACTCCTGCCGCACTTTAAATCCATTTCCTCCAGGATGAAAAAAAAAGATTCTCTTTTCTTGCATGAAAATAGCTATTCTCGAAGATTTGCTGTTGAAATGGCATTGAATATTGAAGCAATGAGGAGACAGAATAATAAGACTCAAATGATGGGTCCCGCTCGAAGATTTTTTCCCATTCCCGTCGGTACGGTGCCTATATATGTTTGTAGAAGCCGGATTAAAACCTGTCAAAGCGTCCATTGTTGTTATTAGGAAACCAGTGATGTCGGCGACATTTGAAGTCGCTTTTCCCAACGAAGAATAAGAAGTTGCCGTCGCCAAGTTGCAAGAGGCGCCTAGAGAAGTTTTCACCGGTGCAGTATTTTTTTTTGCTCGCACGAAGTGAAATGTCTTACTAAATGATATCGCCTGATTTTTCTTTGCGGAAGGAGCTTGGTAAAAAACCATATTATAATTGGGCACGAACGTTTTCTTTTTTGCAGAATTTTCTGAAATTCTGGGGGATGGAAATCCGCGGTGTGGGTGAATTCCTGAAGTTTTCCGCCATTTATGCTAGTTCTGTGAAACATGAAGCTCTCACTGCACACAAACTGACTTTCAGATATTCCTCCATAGTAGAATATATTATTTATCTGAATTGCATAAATGTATTGCGCAGACAAGACAGGTAAGCAGTTCTCAGATGCTAGCCAAAATGTGAACTAAGCCGCCTGTACGAACACAATAAAGATTCGAAGCCTTTCATAGGACCTTTGTTCAATGCAATAGATCAATACTCAGCTATTGAAGGAGCGCTGTCTCATTGCGCTTGATGTAGGTAATTCAGGCATTATACATTTTCATGCCTGCAAAGCAGGAAAATAGGTGCCCAATATGAAGAATCCAACTAGTAAACGCCATTTAGCCGAAAAGGAGAGTTTTGATAAATGTGAAGAACAAGGGATGAAAGCTTTTAAACATTTTTTTCTTTGCGCGACACTAGCGGCCGAGTTCTTTTAGGCAAGATAGCATAAAGGCGACGATGATCAGTTCTGCTGAAGTTTTGTCGGCCGAGCTCGGTTTGGAAGGTCCGTAAATGAGTACAAGTAAAGCTGACATAGCACGTGGTAAAATGTTTGCTGAAAATTTTATTGACTTTTCTGATTTACCTATAACTATAACGCATTTCGTATAAAACACTCTACTGGCTAATGCAATCCACAACACGTCGTATAAATTTGCTGAAAACTTTATTGATTTTTCTTCTTTTTCTATAACTAAATCGCATTTCGTAGAAAACACTCAACTGGCTAATAGAATCCACAAATAATTGTCAGTGTGCGCATCTGCAAGAACAGAAACGCAAAGAAAAACGCGATTCGTAGTTCCTGTAGAATAAAGAGGCTGAGTGACTGGAGGTTGAGAAGCCGTTCATAATATAAGCCTTGTCGCAACAGCAGGAAAATATTAATTACGGTTGGTGTTATCATCAAAACATTCACAATCTGTAAAATTTTGCATGATTCATTATCATTTCAAGTCGAAAATCATTTAAACTTAAGGAGAACCGATACGGTTATGTAAACAACCTGAAGGTAGCGAGTCTCATACATGAACAAGGCAAATAATTGTGTTCAGATGCGAATATAAAAAGTTATTCATTTAAATTTTAATCCCATGTATTTGTCATTTTCAAGCACATTATATCAAGTCTAGATGGCCGCAAGCGAAGTCCGCTTTGATCTACTCAGTGTTAAGCTATCACTGCGTAAATTGTGGCCGTCAACAAGTGCTTGCTACTCAGGGCGCTAGTGTGCAGTGCTCCCTGGTGTCTAAAATTGCGCGCACCGCTGCTTATATCCGCGTCGTGAAGTTATTACTCTAGTATATCCACAAGTCTTCCCATTGTTTCATGCAAGGTGTACAAGCGTCGGTACGCGCGCCTGCATAAACTCGTTCAATAATAATAATAATTGGTTTTTTGGGGAAAGGAAATGGCGCGTTATCTGTCTCATATATCGCTGGACACCTGAACCGCGCCGTTAGGGAAGGTATAAGGGAGGGAGTGAAAGAAGAAAGAAAGAAGGAGGTGCCGTAGTGGAGGGCTCCGGAATAATTTCAACCACCTGGGGATCTTTAACGTGCACTGACATCGCACAGCACACGGGCGCCTTAGCGTTTTTCCTCCATAAAAACGCCGCCGCCGCGGTCGGGTTCGAACCCGGGAACTCCGGATCAGTAGTCGAGCGCCCTAACCACTGAGCCACCGCGGCGGGTTAAACTCGTTCACGTTATTCGTTTAATTGTATGACGTCGTTATGGCGTAGATACCAGTGGGTGCGCTTATTTTGTACAGAGAGCGTAAGCGCGTACACTAACTACACCACCTATGCACTTCCTACGCAGTATTGGCACTGCAAGCTCGGCGCAAAATCAGTCCATGACCCCTTCGCTTCTACGAACCTCTTCCCATGCCCTCGCTTGATTCCATCCGGCAAGCAGTGTTTACAGTAGCGCTGTACAAATTGATGAACTTAGCGCAAGATCACCCAGGAGCCCCTGCTAATTCTTGTTCTCGCTCCGCCCACAGTCTCTATTTATTGGGCAAACGCCTACAGTGTCATCCCGCGGTGGCGCCGCTAACTTGTGCTGAGCATCGCCCCTGGTGTACGGCGTGCTTACTAGTGTCTGTTGGAGGCCACGCGTGTGTTTAGCGGAAATAATTGCCTCAGTCACTTTCTCTGTAAAACGACAAGTACATATTGATGTGCTGCTAAGATTAGTCGGCGCTGTCACTAGCCATGCTCACTGGACTGCGAAACCTGGCGCATTGCAACACATCGCATCTAATTCCTAGCGCACCATACTGATGTAAAGGGGTCAATGCACCAAAAAAGCGCGTCACATTCTTGCTGGAGATGGGGATGGTTTGCGACGACTAAGCCGACGTTCTAACTGCATGTAAACGTGATCAAATCGCATAAGAAATAGTGGGAAAGAAAGTTGCGCCGGTGCTGGTGGGCTGGCCGAGCTGCGGGAAATCAGTAGGACGTTCAAAAGCAGTTTCACTTAAATATACGTTCCACAGAACGTTCGTCGATAGGCAGGTGGAAAGCACAAGTAAAAGCGGAAACTTGTCACGCGAGAAGAGCGGATTTGCCTTCGAGATGCGACACTGTGCGCCACCACCATCTCGCCAGAGGTAATGCGCTACATGTAAACGCTGGGGCGTCGCGTTTCTCGTGACGCATTAGGAAAAGCGATGCGCTGTTGTCGCATTACATCGATTTCATGTAAGCGTGGTTACTCGTAGCCTTTTGATCGTAAAATGAAATACCGCAAGCCAAGCTCAAAATAACCTAATTTCACAGTCCTCTTTCTAAGCAGAAGTTTTTGCTTTGCTTGCATAGGACCACTGAAAAGTGGAATATGCTAGAGACTTCTTGCACTTGCAGTTTTTAAAAGCCTATTTTCGCCTGCTGTCAAAAAACTGCTTTATTGAAGCTGGAAGCACTATATAATAATCTATTTCTGTGTGTTAATTGAATTGCAACGCTCTAATTATTGGCATAACCGAAGCCCAGTAGTGTCGTGGTCGCCAGGTCAAAGTATGGTACTTCGCTTTTAGTTTTGATGTCGCGAATAAACCACCTAGAGCAAACCAAACAATTCAGATCTCTTAGAGGGCCTTTGCGGCGAAGCTGCAACACAAATTTAAGAAAAGAGACGAAGGGAAAAGATGTTCCGCGTTTCCATTCTAAAATGCTGCATCCATCGCGAACGCACGAAAAGTACTTCGAGTTATCTCCGGACTGGGCCGGCACTGCAATCATCTCATCCCGTGGCTTTTAAGCGCTAATCACGGCTCGCGGCAATTAGCACACACCATCCGTTTTCGCCCCTCACCCCTTTCGAGTTCGGCCAGCCATGCTTTCCCTCAGATCGAGCCAGATGAGATTCGCAAAGTCGTCTTCAGGTGAGCGCCAGTTTCCTTTTCAGGATATCCCGGAAGAAGCGCCGGAAGCATTGGGTGGAGCCCCTAATTTCTATCTGCAGGAGCGTGGTAGCTTTCATCACACCATTGTCGAAGGCAGTGGAGGCGGCTGTCATCGTTATACCTGTCGTTGCGCAGGCTTTGAAGTTGGGGGGGAGCGTGTTGGGATTCCCTACAAGGACCGAAAAGTAGCCTCGCGCTAAGCGGAACACGGGAACGTTATCTGCACAACCGCTGAGGAAAGCAAGAGAGTGGCAAGCTAAAGGGCATGCTGTCTGGATGAAACACTGTGCGCTGTGTTTCTGTGTGTGAAAGGGATGATGACTGGATGCGTCACCAAACACAATTTGCGTGGCTCATAAAACGTATGCACGCTCTCTATGTGCCTACGATATATGATTATGCTTGTGAGGTTATCCATATGTAACCAAAAGCAATCTGCCTTCTTAGTGCCTTGTCACAAACGCTTAAAAGGAAGGACGCTGGTGCACATGATGTAGAAACCATAACAGACACAAATTTAGAGGGGCACTTAGCTGCGCCTTAAGAGTATGACATGACACCGTAATGGGTAATTATCGCATTTGCAGGAGGTCATTCTATACTTACAATGATAGATCCCTGGGAGTCCTCATACCTCTCCTGGCGCAGTGGTGCCGCGTTTAAGCGATCTACCAGTTCCCTGTGAACGCAGGTACTCCCAGAGGGGAGCCTTGCGCGACGTTAGTTGCTCTTCCCGAGATACCAATCACTAATTTAACTGTCACCTGCTGCGATGCACACGTTGTGATGACGCCGCAAGGTGACGTCACTAAGGTGGCCCACCTGCCTGCTTCGTTGCTGTCTGGGCACCGCCTTCCAGAGCTACGCTCGTTTTTTTTTTTTACTCACAATGCCGAGAATGCCGACACCAAATTTTGCGGTGAAACCGGCATTTACCGCTGAGGTGTTCAAAGGATTGAATTGCTTCGTCCTTTCGGGGCTACGAAAAGTGGGCTTTGCTTGGCGCCATAATCTCCGACTTTAGTAATTATAAAATTAACGTCCTAAAATTAGGCTGAGCAATGCTCTGCATGCTATCTGAAAGGAAAATTACAGGTTTAACGTTGAAATACAGGAAGAGAGCACAATTCGTGAGGGAAGTGTTGCGAGTTAAATATATCATAGCTCAAGTTTAGGAGAAGAAATGGGCATGCCCAGGGAACGTAATGTAAAGGCAAGATAACTAGTAGGACCTTAGGATAATGAAATATATTTGAAAATCGGCCGAGCATAGCTCGAGGCTGCAGAAAGTGGATCAGTAGATGAGAGAAGGAGAATTTAAGTCGTTTGGGAGAATAAAGTGACTGCAGGTGTCATAGGACAGGATAAAT
Organism: Amblyomma americanum; assembly: GCF_052857255.1. Classification (NCBI taxonomy): domain Eukaryota; kingdom Metazoa; phylum Arthropoda; class Arachnida; order Ixodida; family Ixodidae; genus Amblyomma; species Amblyomma americanum. The sequence continues at coordinate 132,860,056 of NC_135500.1, forward strand.
TGGAGAAGCGTGGGAGAGACCTATTGTCTACAAATGACGTAATTAGGCTGATGGTGATGATTAAAAATTAAGGAACTGGAACTTGTTAGATGCTATAAAGCATCATAATATTGTTAGGTGGCCCGGAGTCTTAATATAGGCCTATTTTGAGCTTCATGCTTGTAATATATAAGTAACTTTGTACTCCTCTCATAACATACGTGGCGTTTCTTAAATACTTGGCTCTTTCAGTTATTTAATTAAAACTCGAGAGTCTGTTTATTTATTTATTTAACAATACTGCAAACCTTAATCGAGGCTCCTTGCCAAGAGTTTTCGTAGCAAAAAAGTGGACACCTCTTCCATCAGCTGCAAATTATACTGACGCATTCACCACATCATTCGGTTCCCCGAGCGTGCTTTGCGAAATTTTAAAACTTTGAAGCGAAGAGTGTCGGCTTCACTTTTTGCAGGCAAGGACATCCATTTCCCTCGATTAATCAATCGCAATTTTGCCGGTCCAGTTTTGTACTTACCGTCCGATACTAGAACACCTACTTCTGTTTTTCCTTTGTTATTAAACCCGAGCTGATCGTGTGTATAAATCGATTTGATCTTGCTTTTGTCCTGTGCTCCACGTAATCTTCGGCCGCATTCTATAAGCTTTCAATTTTTTGTTGTCCATTTTGCATCCATCCAGTCCTCTCTCAGCAGTCACTTAAATGTATCTACCGCTTTCAATCGTCTCTGGCAAGCGATTGGGTCGTTGGCGAATGGACCACACAACTGGTTGCACACCGTTGGCAATGGAAGCCAATGCTCAGGTCCGGTCGCCTGCTGTTGAAGAGTGCTGCGATGCACACCGGGATTGGGTGCAATTTGCATCCAATTTGAGCTAATCGTAGGGGCCTGTCGCCAACCACTCAATGGCCGTGTCGCTTGCCCCAGACGCTCGAAAGCCGCGGGTATATCTGAGTGGCCACTGACAGACAACCGAATCGACGCAAAATGGCCAACGGGAATTGGACGGCTGATAGTATATGGGGCCCATTGTCGCATTTTCCATTTCCTAAGATCTGGCAAAAACACTATGTTTTTACAGTAAGCAAGTGAATGCAATCTATCAGTGGCCGCGGTGTACATAACGCGCTCAGATAAAAACACACCAAATGGCACACAGGCTCAGTTTCTTGTGGTCAGACACAATTACAGAAATTTTCCCCGACTATACCTTCTTCGCGAAATCTATGGTTCATATGTCCTGACATTCTAATTTATTTCCTCGTGCTTTTGTTTGTCACACTACTCCGAGCCTCGACGCGAGCAATAGGGAGACAGCAAGGAAAAGAAATCGCATTGGGCATGTTTTCATTGCAGTGAATCGTGGCCATAAGCAAAAGGCATGTGAATGCAGAAACCATACATCGCAGAAATACTGCGTTGTCGTCTCACCAGTCATCACGGAGGACAAACCATCATTACCATTTTTTCCAGCCATTTTTTTTATCCTCCCTTTCTTCCCGCTTCCTGTGCTATTGCTTCCTCTGGAGCTCGGCCTCGTGCTAAACGTTCCCCGTTTTACGAGGAGAAAGCAAGGCAAAAAGCGGCGAATGAAATGTGGACGAGATCAGAAGGACAACTACACCACATTGGAGCATATAGTTTTCTTAAATTGCTCAAACAGGAGCAGTTTAAAGTAGAGCCTCACAGAAAAAAAAAGGATAGCTCACTCTTGTCCCCTACGCGTCTCGTCCTCTTCCTCCTGACTGCCGCCGATTCCTTTCTTCTTCCGGGCTTTTCTCGTGTTCTTCACGCTGCCTCCGTTTCGAACACCAGCGTACCCATTATTTACATTGGAGGGACCAAAATCAACGGACGCTGTTGGTCGTCTCATTTTCTTCCCGCGAAGAAACAAGGCCAAAGAAAGCAACGGCCACTGAGACGGGAATCCACGAAAACACGCTAACCTTGGCCCCTGCACTGTGTGGTGTTTCGGTTCTCATCTGCGAACCAGTATACTTCCGTGATTATTGTAGCGGGGATGCGCTCCGAGCGGTTGTCGTCCATCGTGTTGACTGAAACTTATAGTACAAGTAACGTGGTGTGCCGCCTTTGTTGCAACGGCCGGAATAGTATCAAAAGCAATTTTACAGCATAAAGATGCGGGGCCCAAGCCGAAGTGACAAAATTAATGTGAATTAGCTAAGCTAATCCAGGATATGAAAAAGCGGAAGATGTCGGCGTTCACTGTGTTCCTTGGCGTTGGCATTGACAATGATCTAGACGGAGATGGCTTTGAGCAAAAGGGCGCATAACTGGCTCCCTGGATATGCGGACGCCTCATTCAAGTTTTGATACGTGTTGCGGAGGTAAGAGAGAGATGTGGCCTGAATGCATTAGCGCTGACAGCGTTGTGGCTGACTTGCGGCACTGCAGCAATAGCTAGGCAGCAGCGTTCATTTCGTGATCCATCTTTCGCGATAAGCCATTAACTGCATGCCACCTCCCAGGGTGGTAGGGAGGGCGTGCTGCCTATCCAGTGTGCGGAACGCAATCAAAGCAGGCTTTTGCAGCTGGACACCAACTCCACGTGCATGAAAGCGAGATTGAGGTCTCCACTAACCCACGGAGCTGGTTGTGCGCCTTTCCTTTCGTGAAAATGAACGACCTTTGCAAAGTTGTCCACGCCAATGAATTCTATGAACACCGTCGGCTCACTTGTTTTGTTTGGCTTTTCAGGAAAGGAAATGTCACAGTAGCCGTCTCACATATCTCTGTGGACACCCGAATCGCGCCGTAAAGGAAGCGATAAAGGAGGGAGGGAAAGAAGAGAAAACTGAAAATTCAAAGTTGGATTTCGAGGAAAGGCGCGGCGCTGCGCAGCCGCGGAACACCTGTTGCTCGCTTGCGCAGTAGTGACTAGGGAGGGAGAGAGAGAAATATCCGCGGGCGCGCGCTGTGACGTCATGTGCCTCCTCGAAGCACCGCCATAGCGAAATTACAAGTTCGTGGCCAGTAAAGCTTTCGCTTTATATCTGGTTCCCTCTTTACACTGGAGCTGTCTGAAGTGAAGACGATGGAGCAGTACGATTGACAGAACGTGCTACCGATGAAACATAAATGTAGACTGAAAGGTAATAAGTATAAAGGGCAAAAAAATAGGATCGTGTACTCTGTGCACGCTAAGTGCTGTTTGCGCATCGTGAATACTCACAAATCGGCTGGAGTTCCTTCCAGTGCCGCCGCGGTGGCTCAGTGGTTATGGTGCTCGGATACTCACCCGAAAGGCTCGGGTTCTGTCCCGGCCATGGCAGGCGCATTTTGGTGGATGCGATATGCTAGGGACCATCACACTGTGCGACTTCAGTGCACGTCAGAGAACCTCAAGTAGTAGAAATTTTCCGATGCCCTATACTAGGACGTCCATCATAGGCTGAGTCGGTCTGGGACGTTAAATCACATACACTAACTTTCTTCTAGCTATTGATGAAGCTTGTCTGGACAGCCTGGACATAGGCCGCCACGAGCCGAAGTGTATCCAACTGCGGCAGCACCTCTCCTCATTCGTGGTTTTTCACGGAAGCGAAGCCTATCATGAGCATGGCATTGGTTTCCTTTTGTGCTGAAATTTCAAAGCGTTCATTTTTCTCAGTTCCGCAATGTTTGATGCTACGGTTTTAATCGTGTATTTCCCTTCACTGAATGCAAAGATCAAGTCACAAGAGTTATACAGATGAGGAGGAATTTATTTGCTTATGAAAAAGGGCTACTTCTTTTCTTTTTGCTACCCTTTTGTTATTTACATGTTCATGTCGTTGGGCAGACTTTGATGAAAAAAAATTTTAAATAATACTGTTCTTCAATGCTACAGTATACAATGTCCTGTAGCCGATTCTGATGAGAGCGAGTTTTTATGGCGCAAGGGCATCAGCGGCCAAAGAACGTTATGGCACAAGGTATTTTTGTTTACACAAGGTGGAGTCCAAGGTTCATTTCCCAAGAATATTGCGCTGCATAAGCTGAGCGCCAGGCAAGGGAGCTTAAGCCCATTGTATCGCCGGTGGGTACCCGCCAGCACTGGGGATCGAGCCCCGCACCTGCCGCCACCGCTGCGGTCTGTAGCCGATTCTGATGCCATTAACTTTATTCACTCCGCTCTTGTTTTCCTTTCATAAGGCATTTCTCTCTCAAATGCGTTGATGCAGCACAGCCCCAGTATGGGGGGCTGCCGCCTCATTACGCTGCTTTAATGGCAGCTTACTCTTCTCTCCTGCAGTCTTATGTGCATTGAACGTTGTGGAAAAAAAGCAGTAATACTGCTGCCAATGAAAGAGCAAACCCAGGCAGTGGGAAAGGCAGAATGACATCTAACCTGGGTGTGCAATGCAGCCTGACCTCGACTGTCGTGCACGGATGACGAACGAAGGCAAATGAGTGCGGAGTTGCCGCTTTGTCGTTATCTTCATTGATATGCAGTCTTCATTACCTGAAAACAGTGAATTCAGCTATAAGCATGGGACGTAGAGAAGCATAAATCTAAGGCAGTATTTTTGTCTTTGCAGCAAAAAACCTAAGTACGCGATTTTCTTGTTTTGTTTTCCACTTCAAAATGCACTCCGACGCGCTTCTTTGAGTGCAAGTTTCAGCAAAGCTCCGGTAGTGTGAAACCAGCTGTGTCGTTGCAAGCAGAAAGAGAGGCTGAACATGAAAAGTGGACATGGAACTAGCGCACAACGCAACACTCCGGCAAACATAGCAAAACGCGCACGTGCTACTGAGGACAAAAGTTTCCGGGACGCGAGTTCTTGAAAAAACGTCTATTGCAGCTCCACCTCACTACACAGTCACCTGATATGGTGATGAGAGGAAGGAGCATTTAGGCTTTTAATGCCTTCATAAAATATCAAGCGATTGGGTAGTGAGGTGGATCTAGAATAAACGTTTTTCCAAGAACTCGCGCCCCGGAAACTTTTGTCCCCAGTAGTACATATTCAACAGAAACGAGACCCACCAACCTATCACACCGCCATTGAAATCAAAATAAGCGCATTAAGAGCCAGCTTACGTATAGAGCGGAGTGACCCAATGTCACGCTCCTGTCAAGAAATTGTACTGGAGCACTGTGCAGTGCGTAAGTAAAAATCTTCAGCGAGCAAGAAGAGGCTGTTCTTGAAAACGAAGCGTGTTAACAGCGCCTTAAACACGCCTAGTGAAAACGCAAAAAATTTTATTCACACTAGCATTCCCAAAGACGAGCGCAAGCATGTTCTATTCGTCTTTAATGAAGTGGAAACCAGCGCTGAAGTGAAGCAAATGATCTCATTACTGACAGAACACTAATATTTATTCTTCTCTTCGACCTTGGTTTCCATTTCAACGCCATGTACCAACCGGCTAAATTAAGCACTCCTGTGCCTCTGCCCTATTTCCCACTTTTATTTTATTACCTGGAGTATAGCTAGTGCGATGAACTCGAAGGTCATAGTCTGCAGCAAAATGAGACGACATTTGTTGGATAGGTCGGAGGCCATTCTCCACTCTAAGGAGCATATAATTGTCGGGCTTGACGCAAGACAAACAGTTGATTGGCAGCTCAATTTTTTGCAAGCCTCACATGTGTGGCACGTAAGCTTCAAAAGACAGCGTTAATTGTTGATGAAGGAGTAATGTTGGGATAAACAATGATGACAGTGCTCCTTATGTTAAAGATGAAACGTGAAAAGAAATATGCCGTGGTGAATAAAACATGTAGATTGGCGAATTTTACAGCAAAGAATAAAATCATCGGACAAAGGCTGTCGGACTTACTACCCGCTAAGTAGTCCGAGTATATCGGTCTCCAAGTCGTCTTGCACCTGCTTTCACAGAAAGAATTGCGCATGAGTGCCTAAGGCAGACATGCCTGTTAAGGGAACATCGGGGGGGCGGGTTTGATATGTTGGAGCAAAACGCTGACTGTCCGCTTTTTCGACACCACTTATGGCTACGAAACATGATGCTGTGGGCATATAACTTTTCAAGCCTCCTCTTCAAAAGAGAGGGCCAGTTAATAAAGTGTTCAGGCTACCAAAAGCGAAACAATGTCAAAGAGAGAAACTACTCCATAGTCGTCTAAGCATGTTAGTTGGTTCGTTAATTTATATGTCAATTGCTTACTGTGTCAGTATATATATATATATATATATATATATATATATATATATATATATATATATATATATATATATATATATATATATATATATATATATATATATATATATATATATATATATATATATATGTAGGGGTTCCAATGCGCCAGTTTACAAGTGTAAGTACAGTATTACGACAAACGCGACTGTTCGTTTTAAAGGTTTATTGTGCCAACAGTTTCGGGAATGGTATTCCCTTCGTCAGGGCAGGCTTACAATGAAACAGTCTTGTCAATATAAGGACACAAAGCGGGCGAGGATGTATAAACTCCGCCCTCAAAGCAAACTTGAAAGTGAGGGCAAGGGGCCGTATAATGGACCGCGCAGCAGCTCTCACAGGGGCAGTGGCCAAATTAAACACAGAAAAAACACAGAGCAAAACGGGGAGGTGGAAATAGTAAAGGAGTAGAAAAGACAACGAGTTTGAACAGCGATAGAAAAGGGAAAGGGGCGTTAAAACCGGCTCTCGGCGCACCGGGAGGCCGCAGTCCCCCCCTTCTTCTCTACGACACCCCCGCAAGACGCCGCCGAGTCCGCGCCGCCGGCCCGTATCAGATTTCCTGAGATGCTTGCTGGGGACGCGCACGAGAGACACTTGTTGCGCGCCGCAGCGGCAACCTGCAGTGGTGTCGCATGCGTATCTTTGCTTCTTTTCTTCGGTAGGCCCTTCCGTCGGGCTTTGTCTACCAGACATCCTGGCGCCCTTCTTCCCATAAATAAACTAGGCCGTTTCAACTAGAGTCCGGCAGTGCGCTTCCCGTGAAGAAGTGGCAGCCGTGGGGGAAAAAAGACGACAAATATTGAGCGAAGCCCGAGTGCGTAATGAGAAGGCAGAGAGGAATTTGGGAGAGAAAACGAAAAGGAAAAAGAGAAAAAATTAAAAAGAGAAAAAATTAGTAGCACAAGAGAACTTTGAAAGAAGAAAATATTAACACACACAAAAAATAAAAAATAATAAAAAATATATATATGAATAGAATGGGGCGCCAACCAAATACCAAATGGTTAATGAGAATGAATTGGGCGCGGAAGACATAGCACAGAATTCAAGAAATGTATCGCACGGTAGTTAAAAAAAGAAGAAAGAAAATAATAATAATATATGTGTGCGGAAACCGTGAAAGGTTTGCGGCCCGCGGGGCAGCCGCGTGGTCCCAGTAGGCTAGGTGATAGAGTTAGAATATAGGTGTTTATTCCAGATAGAACACGGAAGCTGGCTGTAAGTTGAACAAAGGAGATTACTGACAAAATAAACAATATACAATAAAATAAACAGCTACATTCCCAGCCATTTAGAGCGTGGTTGAAGTTGTCAAGAACAACATCCGGCGTATTTTGATTTATAATGTTGTCCAGATCCTATGACGGGTGAAATTTTCTACGTTGCCTCCCTCAAGCAGGAGAGCCTCTCAGGAGTAGCGTTCATGCCATGGGAGAACGTGCGAAACTTGTGAATGAGGTATGACTCCCTTTGTTCCCTGTAATAGGTGCTAGGGAACCCGGACTGGAGAAGGATGACGCGGATGTTTTCGAAACTGTGGAGTGGCAAACGCAGGTGCTTGGAAAGGGGTAAGCTGGGTAATGATGACACGTGAGCTTTGTGGTTATTAAAGCGGAAGCGAAATGATGTCTTGGTCTGACCAATATACTCTTGTCCACACACCTCACAATGAAGTTTGTAAATCACATTGCTTGAGTCGCAGTCGAGGTCTTCGCTTATGTGAAACACAAAGTTGTCGAACTTGGATTTTGCCAGTTTGGTGTCTAAAATGTGCGGACAGACTTTGCACCGAGGTTTTCCACATGGGTGGCACCCACCCTGGGTAGAGTTCTTCTTTGTTTTCGCATTGACAAGCAAGTCTCTCAGGTTCTTGTCCCGGCGGTACACCACTCTGGGCGGTTCCTTGAATATTAGTGACAACTTATTACTCTGTCTGATTATATTAAAATGACGGCTTAGTATGTTACTTACTCTGGGAGCCGTTGAGGAGAATGTAAGGATTAAGTTTGTTTTGCTGTCGTCTTTGACCTTGTTTTCTGCCAGGATGGATGTGCGCTCTAGGTTGCGAGCGCGTTCAATCGCGTCATCGACTATTTCCCCGGGGTATTTCTGTCGTGACAGAGCGGCTTTGAGAGTCCTTGTATGTTGGTCAAATTCCTCTGTTGTAGAACATATTCTTCGGTATCTGTGCGCCTGAGAGTATGGAATGCTTGTTTTGCAGTGTTTCGGGTGGCTACTCTGGAAATGAAGATATGGCTGCCTATCGGTGGGCTTTTTGTATAGTGTAGTCGAAAGGCAGTTGCCGTCTACCGATATCTGCACGTCGAGAAAATTAATTATAGAGTCGGAGATACTGTGGGTGAACCTGATTGAGGGGTGCAGGGCATTAAACTGAGCTATGAATTCCAACAGGCTTGCCTCATCATGTTCCCATACAAGAAATATGTCGTCCAGGAAACGCTTGTAGAAAAGTGGTTTTTTTGGCTGTTTCTCAAGGAACGGAATTTCTAGTGACGCCATGAATATTCCGGCGTAGTTAGGTGCCATTTTTGTGCCCATCGCAGTACCGCTCATCTGGAGGTAGTGCTCACCATGAAACTCAAAATTGTTCGAATTCAGGACCAGTTCAAGAAGGACGGAAAGAGTTCCATTGTCCAAATCTACCGAAGATTTTGAGCTTTCGAAGGCTGCCAGTGTTGCCGCTATGCCGTCGGAGTGCGGGATGTTTGTATACAGGGAGCAAACATCCATAGTCGCTAGAAGGCCTCCTGTGGGGATGAACAAGCTGGAAATCTCCCGAAGGAAATGACTTGTGTCCTTGATGTAAGAAGGAAAACTGGGAGGGATGTCCTTGATGAGAAAGTTGATAAAATTAGATATGTTCTCCGTCACAGCCCCATTGCTGGACACGATTGGACGGCCAGGATGGTTGGCCTTATGTATTTTAGGGAGGAGATAAAACCGGCCGGGAGCTGGATTGCTCGGCAACATTGATTTTAACATTGCCGCACTTATTCTACCGTTCTCAGCGAGTCCAGCAAGAGTGTCCTCTATTACTGTCACTAGTTGGCTTGTGGGGTCATTCGGAAGTTTCCTGTAGAACTGAGCATCGTTAAGCTGGCGGTGGCCTTCATTTAAATATTCTGATTTGTCCAGGATTACTATAGCTCCACCCTTGTCAGCCGGTTTTATTACTATGTTTTCGTCTTTACGCAACGTTTCCAAAGCCTGTCGTTCCATGTTCGAAAGATTACTACGGACCGGACGTTGTTTTCCGTACGCCTTGATGATATCCTTCTGCACCGCAGATATATACATATCAAGGTGTCTGTCGCGTTGTTCGCTCGGTGTCCACAACTTATCTGAGACAGTGGGTATCGTTTGTTGTCTGTCGCTGGTGTGCTCGTGGAAATACTCCCTAAGGCGGAGGTTTCGTGCGAAATTGTCCAGATCCTGAAAGAGTTGAAACTCATTGAACTTACCAGATGCTGGACAAAAAGTTAAACCTTTGGATAGGAGGCTCAGCTGGGCAGGCGTGAGAACCTTTTGTGAAAAATTCACCACATTTGTGTACCCACACGATGATTCACAGCTCTCAGCTGCGGACCCCGTACCAACACCATTCGGAGAGCTGTGAGCCTTTGTGTCATTTTCTTTAGATGGGACAACGGTCTCACGGCCAACAGCTGCCAACCGAACGTTAGAGCTCAACTTGGACGACCTGGTTCCCGTATATTCGTCTGAAGGAAGCGGAACTTTGTCGCGTGTTAGTTTTTTGCTCTTATCGTTGGAGACTTCCTGCCTTCTTTTTATCTCATAGTTTTTCAGTTCGCACAGTTCGGCAGGAGATAGAGCATGCTGGCGCATCTGTGTTTCTTCAACATCTCGAAGTTCGGCAACCTTCCGTTTACTGTGCTTGACCACAGCTTCTGTTAGCTTTAGCGATGCTTCCAATAGTATAATATCCCATTCCTCTTTTTCTCTCTCACTGAATGTGGACATGGACAGTGTACAGCCCAGACGAAGTCCCTTTGGAACAGTACCCCGCGACAGGTAGGACGTTAGGTGAGATGCATGCAGCTCAAATCTCACGCGCTTATCAATAATGTTCCTCACTGACAGGAACGTCTGGGACCACGTCTGCTCTCCGCGGGCCGTACCTTTTGCAACAGGTAGTCAGTTGCTCTGTTCAGGCACCGCCTGCTGGGCGGCCATGGCGTAGGTCTTGCGGGTGTTGTAGCGTCGCTCCGGCACTGGAGGTGGCGGCGGCGGTATACTGGGAGGTGGTGTTGAAGCGGCCGCGTCTCCAGAGCGGCGTCCAGGGCATCTGCTGCGTGCCACGAACGGGGTCGGCTGCCAACGATGAAGTGGATAGTTGAGCTCCGCCTTGAAGTGTTGGGCCAGCAGTCCGACGCCCTCAAAACTGGTGTGCAGTCCGTCCGCGGCAAGGAAGCGCCACAGAGGCAGCGATGTAAATCCGTGGTCGATGTAGCGCACACCGGGGCCGAGTTCTTTGCGCCTGCAGAGATGACGAACTCCGGTCTTGAATTTGGAGACCTGACCGTTGAACCATTTCACGAAGCGTTGATTTGATCCTCTCCGCCGGCGATTTGGGCCCCGGGGAAGAGGAAGGCTAACGCCTATCTTCTTAATTTCCGGTCGTTTCTGGCGAATTTCTTCAACGAGCAGTGTCAGTCTCTCCAGGGACGAAGACGACCCATTTCTTGCGATGTCAACTGTCCCAACGTGGACGATCAGGGTGTTCACACTCGAAGGGACGTACTGCAGCAGCAAGGGGATGTCGGCATACGAGGCGCCACAGTAAGAGATGAAGCAGGGGGCCTCTGGGTCACTTGGCGTGAAGTGGTTGTGTACGTACTTGGTAAGAGAGTCGCCGATGATTGCACATTTGATCGGATGCCTTGGATAATGACGAATCAGACGCTCTGTCGTTGGGTTGCTGGCAGCCATGGTGAGTAATTGTATTCTGTAGGGGTTCCAATTTGGCCACTGCCCCTGTGAGAGCTGCTGCGCGGTCCATTATACGGCCCCTTGCCCTCACTTTCAAGTTTGCTTTGAGGGCGGAGTTTATACATCCTCGCCCGCTTTGCGTCCTTATATTGACAAGACTGTTTCATTGTAAGCCTGCCCTGACGAAGGGAATACCATTCCCGAAACTGTTGGCACAATAAACCTTTAAAACGAACAGTCGCGTTTGTCGTAATACTGTACTTACACTTGTAAACTGGCGCATTGGAACCCCTACAGAATACAATTACTCACCATGGCTGCCAGCAACCCAACGACAGAGCGTCTGATTCGTCATTATCCAAGGCATCCGATCAAATGTGCAATCATCGGCGACTCTCTTACCAAGTACGTACACAACCACTTCACGCCAAGTGACCCAGAGGCCCCCTGCTTCATCTCTTACTGTGGCGCCTCGTATGCCGACATCCCCTTGCTGCTGCAGTACGTCCCTTCGAGTGTGAACACCCTGATCGTCCACGTTGGGACAGTTGACATCGCAAGAAATGGGTCGTCTTCGTCCCTGGAGAGACTGACACTGCTCGTTGAAGAAATTCGCCAGAAACGACCGGAAATTAAGAAGATAGGCGTTAGCCTTCCTCTTCCCCGGGGCCCAAATCGCCGGCGGAGAGGATCAAATCAACGCTTCGTGAAATGGTTCAACGGTCAGGTCTCCAAATTCAAGACCGGAGTTCGTCATCTCTGCAGGCGCAAAGAACTCGGCCCCGGTGTGCGCTACATCGACCACGGATTTACATCGCTGCCTCTGTGGCGCTTCCTTGCCGCGGACGGACTGCACACCAGTTTTGAGGGCGTCGGACTGCTGGCCCAACACTTCAAGGCGGAGCTCAACTATCCACTTCATCGTTGGCAGCCGACCCCGTTCGTGGCACGCAGCAGATGCCCTGGACGCCGCTCTGGAGACGCGGCCGCTTCAACACCACCTCCCAGTATACCGCCGCCGCCACCTCCAGTGCCGGAGCGACGTTACAACACCCGCAAGACCTACGCCATGGCCGCCCAGCAGGCGGTGCCTGAACAGAGCAACTGACTACCTGTTGCAAAAGGTACGGCCCGCGGAGAGCAGACGTGGTCCCAGACGTTCCTGTCAGTGAGGAAAATTATTGATAAGCGCGTGAGATTTGAGCTGCATGCATCTCACCTAACGTCCTACCTGTCGCGGGGTACTGTTCCAAAGGGACTTCGTCTGGGCTGTACACTGTCCATGTCCACATTCAGTGAGAGAGAAAAAGAGGAATGGGATATTATACTATTGGAAGCATCGCTAAAGCTAACAGAAGCTGTGGTCAAGCACAGTAAACGGAAGGTTGCCGAACTTCGAGATGTTGAAGAAACACAGATGCGCCAGCATGCTCTATCTTCTGCCGAACTGTGCGAACTGAAAAACTATGAGATAAAAAGAAGGCAGGAAGTCTCCAACGATAAGAGCAAAAAACTAACACGCGACAAAGTTCCGCTTCCTTCAGACGAATATACGGGAACCAGGTCGTCCAAGTTGAGCTCTAACGTTCGGTTGGCAGCTGTTGGCCGTGAGACCGTTGTCCCATCTAAAGAAAATGACACAAAGGCTCACAGCTCTCCGAATGGTGTTGGTACGGGGTCCGCAGCTGAGAGCTGTGAATCATCGTGTGGGTACACAAATGTGGTGAATTTTTCACAAAAGGTTCTCACGCCTGCCCAGCTGAGCCTCCTATCCAAAGGTTTAACTTTTTGTCCAGCATCTGGTAAGTTCAATGAGTTTCAACTCTTTCAGGATCTGGACAATTTCGCACGAAACCTCCGCCTTAGGGAGTATTTCCACGAGCACACCAGCGACAGACAACAAACGATACCCACTGTCTCAGATAAGTTGTGGACACCGAGCGAACAACGCGACAGACACCTTGATATGTATATATCTGCGGTGCAGAAGGATATCATCAAGGCGTACGGAAAACAACGTCCGGTCCGTAGTAATCTTTCGAACAAGGAACGACAGGCTTTGGAAACGTTGCGTAAAGACGAAAACATAGTAATAAAACCGGCTGACAAGGGTGGAGCTATAGTAATCCTGGACAAATCAGAATATTTAAATGAAGGCCACCGCCAGCTTAACGATGCTCAGTTCTACAGGAAACTTCCGAATGACCCCACAAGCCAACTAGTGACAGTAATAGAGGACACTCTTGCTGGACTCGCTGAGAACGGTAGAATAAGTGCGGCAATGTTAAAATCAATGTTGCCGAGCAATCCAGCTCCCGGCCGGTTTTATCTCCTCCCTAAAATACATAAGGCCAACCATCCTGGCCGTCCAATCGTGTCCAGCAATGGGGCTGTGACGGAGAACATATCTAATTTTATCAACTTTCTCATCAAGGACATCCCTCCCAGTTTTCCTTCTTACATCAAGGACACAAGTCATTTCCTTCGGGAGATTTCCAGCTTGTTCATCCCCACAGGAGGCCTTCTAGCGACTATGGATGTTTGCTCCCTGTATACAAACATCCCGCACTCCGACGGCATAGCGGCAACACTGGCAGCCTTCGAAAGCTCAAAATCTTCGGTAGATTTGGACAATGGAACTCTTTCCGTCCTTCTTGAACTGGTCCTGAATTCGAACAATTTTGAGTTTCATGGTGAGCACTACCTCCAGATGAGCGGTACTGCGATGGGCACAAAAATGGCACCTAACTACGCCGGAATATTCATGGCGTCACTAGAAATTCCGTTCCTTGAGAAACAGCCAAAAAAACCACTTTTCTACAAGCGTTTCCTGGACGACATATTTCTTGTATGGGAACATGATGAGGCAAGCCTGTTGGAATTCATAGCTCAGTTTAATGCCCTGCACCCCTCAATCAGGTTCACCCACAGTATCTCCGACTCTATAATTAATTTTCTCGACGTGCAGATATCGGTAGACGGCAACTGCCTTTCGACTACACTATACAAAAAGCCCACAGATAGGCAGCCATATCTTCATTTCCAGAGTAGCCACCCGAAACACTGCAAAACAAGCATTCCATACTCTCAGGCGCACAGATACCGAAGAATATGTTCTACAACAGAGGAATTTGACCAACATACAAGGACTCTCAAAGCCGCTCTGTCACGACAGAAATACCCCGGGGAAATAGTCGATGACGCGATTGAACGCGCTCGCAACCTAGAGCGCACATCCATCCTGGCAGAAAACAAGGTCAAAGACGACAGCAAAACAAACTTAATCCTTACATTCTCCTCAACGGCTCCCAGAGTAAGTAACATACTAAGCCGTCATTTTAATATAATCAGACAGAGTAATAAGTTGTCACTAATATTCAAGGAACCGCCCAGAGTGGTGTACCGCCGGGACAAGAACCTGAGAGACTTGCTTGTCAATGCGAAAACAAAGAAGAACTCTACCCAGGGTGGGTGCCACCCATGTGGAAAACCTCGGTGCAAAGTCTGTCCGCACATTTTAGACACCAAACTGGCAAAATCCAAGTTCGACAACTTTGTGTTTCACATAAGCGAAGACCTCGACTGCGACTCAAGCAATGTGATTTACAAACTTCATTGTGAGGTGTGTGGACAAGAGTATATTGGTCAGACCAAGACATCATTTCGCTTCCGCTTTAATAACCACAAAGCTCACGTGTCATCATTACCCAGCTTACCCCTTTCCAAGCACCTGCGTTTGCCACTCCACAGTTTCGAAAACATCCGCGTCATCCTTCTCCAGTCCGGGTTCCCTAGCACCTATTACAGGGAACAAAGGGAGTCATACCTCATTCACAAGTTTCGCACGTTCTCCCATGGCATGAACGCTACTCCTGAGAGGCTCTCCTGCTTGAGGGAGGCAACGTAGAAAATTTCACCCGTCATAGGATCTGGACAACATTATAAATCAAAATACGCCGGATGTTGTTCTTGACAACTTCAACCACGCTCTAAATGGCTGGGAATGTAGCTGTTTATTTTATTGTATATTGTTTATTTTGTCAGTAATCTCCTTTGTTCAACTTACAGCCAGCTTCCGTGTTCTATCTGGAATAAACACCTATATTCTAACTCTATCACCTAGCCTACTGGGACCACGCGGCTGCCCCGCGGGCCGCAAACCTTTCACGGTTTCCGCACACATGTATTATTATTATTTTCTTTCTTCTTTTTTTAACTACCGTGCGATACATTTCTTGAATTCTGTGCTATGTCTTCCGCGCCCAATTCATTCTCATTAACCATTTGGTATTTGGTTGGCGCCCCATTCTATTCATATATATATTTTTTATTATTTTTTATTTTTTGTGTGTGTTAATATTTTCTTCTTTCAAAGTTCTCTTGTGCTACTAATTTTTTCTCTTTTTAATTTTTTCTCTTTTTCCTTTTCGTTTTCTCTCCCAAATTCCTCTCTGCCTTCTCATTACGCACTCGGGCTTCGCTCAATATTTGTTGTCTTTTTTCCCCCACGGCTGCCACTTCTTCACGGGAAGCGCACTGCCGGACTCTAGTTGAAACGGCCTAGTTTATTTATGGGAAGAAGGGCGCCAGGATGTCTGGTAGACAAAGCCCGACGGAAGGGCCTACCGAAGAAAAGAAGCAAAGATACGCATGCGACACCACTGCAGGTTGCCGCTGCGGCGCGCAACAAGTGTCTCTCGTGCGCGTCCCCAGCAAGCATCTCAGGAAACCTGATACGGGCCGGCGGCGCGGACTCGGCGGCGTCTTGCGGGGGTGTCGTAGAGAAGAAGGGGGGGACTGCGGCCTCCCGGTGCGCCGAGAGCCGGTTTTAACGCCCCTTTCCCTTTTCTATCGCTGTTCAAACTCGTTGTCTTTTCTACTCCTTTACTATTTCCACCTCCCCGTTTTGCTCTGTGTTTTTTCTGTGTTTAATTTGGCCACTGCCCCTGTGAGAGCTGCTGCGCGGTCCATTATACGGCCCCTTGCCCTCACTTTCAAGTTTGCTTTGAGGGCGGAGTTTATACATCCTCGCCCGCTTTGTGTCCTTATATTGACAAGACTGTTTCATTGTAAGCCTGCCCTGACGAAGGGAATACCATTCCCGAAACTGTTGGCACAATAAACCTTTAAAACGAACAGTCGCGTTTGTCGTAATACTGTACTTACATATATATATATATATATATATATATATATATATATATATATATATATATATATATATATATATATATATATATATATATATATATATACCAAAAGTGATTTTTGGCAGCTGATTTGGTCAATATAATATAAAATCGCCAAAAATTCAAGAAACATAACAGGATTTAATTCACGACGTTTCGGCTCGAGGACCAGGCTGGTCCTCCAGCCGAAACGTCGTGAATTAAATCCTCTTATGTTTCTTCAATTTTTGGTGATTTTATAATATATATATATATATATATATATATATATATATATATATATATATATATATAAGCTTCTTAAGTATATAATTCCAGCAATTACTTGCAATTAGAGATTTGTAGTCGGTGGTTAGTAAAAGCCAGATCAGTTTTTAGAATTTCCAAAACGCGATTACCTTCGCCGCTGTGGCTGGTCAAAATTTGGCTGCATTGTGCGGAAATACATGCGCTTTCCAACGCATGCAGACAAAGCAACCCCTCCAGTGCACGTAACTAGTCGGAAAAATTAGTTGTGTTTAACTGCTGCTGAACCAAGGGTAGAGAGCGAAAGCTGTGGTGTATCGGGCAAAGAGACGCGGCTTGGCGTCTGTAACGTTGAGTGCGTTTCGGACACTCCGTATGCAGCGCGCTCTGTCTTCCACGCTGGCAGGTGGCAGTTAAATTAACGGGTGATCGCGAGAGGTTGGTCATCCATTGAACGCTGCGGCCTACATATTCCCCCCAGACTGAGTTCACAACGGCAGTTTCCACTGCGCGACATCACGCAATTGTCACGTGACTATTATACAGCCCTAAAGGCCAGTAGAAAGTTTTAAGGTCAAGCGGAGCGACACCATGATGGACTACATATGGTAAGGCCTATAGCCACACTTGACCTCTGGCTCACTTGAAGGTCAACCGGCAACACACGGCGAAATCGGCTTTACTTAGAGTAGCGAAGCTTTCGCTTCAAAAGTAAACTTCGTTGAGCCACAGTGCCAAGAGTAATCGCGGTTTCGAAATTCTAGAAACTGATATGGCCATTACTGACTCTCAGCTCCAAACGTGTAATAGCAACAAGGCATTTAACTCTGCAATTTAAAAAGTTAATTGTTAAAAATTAATCGACCATCTTACTACATAAGACGCTTAACCACTTTTCTTACGTCCTTCAACACTGGTAATAATCTGCCGCACAAGCCATATGTTTAGCCCAAAAAGACTATTTTTCAAATTTTTGATAGTGTTCGCTGAAGCATCCAGTATACATGAGATAGCATACAATGCAGGTGGTCAGCATGGCATTTTGCTAAAAATGAACATAAACAAAATACACAACACATCGAAAATATATTGTAATAAATAATTCTGGGCAGGAAACATATTAAGGCGTGTAAAAAGAGCGTAGTAAATGGTTAGATTTGGATTGCAGGCATCAATACATATATTGACTATGTGTCCTCATTGGCTGTTGCAAAACTTTCAAAATCAAAGGAGCAAATGTTTCCAGGTATTCCGTTCTAAGTTTCAATGATGCTTGGAAGAAAGCAGAATTTGAAAGTGTTAGTATGTGCGTAGATATGTGTAAGTTTAAGCTCATGACGACTTATGGTAGATAATTCTGTAGCAATAATACAATAGTCCAATGAAAGAGCGTTTGAAAAATCTATTATCCCATGCAAGGGCTTTAATCACTCGATGGAACGGCATACTTCAGAAATTGTTTTTGTTTCAGGGAAGGAAGCGCAGAAGAGGGTGAGAAATATCGGCCAATACGGCGAAATACAAAACGCACAGCTTTTTTCTCAGAAAGCCTCCAAGCTATTGATCTGTTATTGTGTATGTGGATTTCAAATTACCGAAGCATAATCTAAAACTGAGCGTATTAGTGATTAATACATTAATAGGTTCATGCCTATCGGGAAATTATTGTTCTCTACAGAAATCCTGACTTTTTAACTTCTTTATCGCATACGCTATCAACGTAGTTAATCCATGGAATTTTATGCATTAAAATGACATCAAGATATTGGTACTGCGTGTGTATGGGCGCGTATTGAAAATTGAGATAAAATGTCAAAACCTAATACTGACCAATATGATAAGAAAAAGTCTGCTTGAGGAAGGGTTTTCCCGAACAACCGCTACATTAACTAGAATACATTATCACATACTTCTGTCACCAGGTGGCTCCTCACTTAGGCGTCGACCACAGTGGGCGACGAGAAATAAATCAACAATGATTAGCGCAAAGCAGTGTTCTAACCAGACAAGTTGCAGGGCGAGTGGGAAGCAGTCTAACGTTACTACAGCATGACTGATGAAACACAGAATGAAAGACGCAACACAGCGTTGCTGTGTGACCCCCCCCCCCCCCCCCATCTAAATTGTTGTTAGTAGTGTGACATCGTTCAGAAAGTTGTGGAACGTTTATTATGAACGCTTTATTCGCCCAGACGAGCCTAAGAAAGCGCACTAACAATGCAACGAGGATGGCTTTCCCGCATCAAAGCAGGAAGGGCCATACTTGATCGCCTAGGACTAGACATCGAGCTGCCACTACTAGATAGCAAGACACAAATACCTAAACGCATGGCTCAGGCAATACTAGTCACGCTGCTACCTAAGAATATGAATTCTTGTCACCACGAGGAGAGAAGGAAAGCTAGGACAAAAGCTCTACTCAGAATGTACAGCCAACATTAACCAACGGTATATGTAGATGCCGCAGAATACCAAAAAAAAACAAGCGTACGCACTAGCGGCGGTGGACACGCAAGGCAGACTGATAGTCTTCGGCACTACTTAAACGAGATCCTCTGAAACGGCAGAAAAGGCGGCTATCACCCTTACCATCATTAACACCAACGCTGATACTATTCTAAGCGGGTCTAAATTCGCCATACGCAATTATGTGAGGGGAAGAACTTCTAGGGCACTAATGAACTTGCTGGGCCGAACAAAAAACTTAAAATTACAGAGTTTATATGGGTCCCGGGTCACTAGATAAATCCTGGCAACGAAGCGACACACATCAAAGCTGAAGTATCATCAAAGCTCGAGGAAGTTACTGATAGTTTCCCGAAGGATGGCCTAGCATCATATCACGACATTACTAACCAATTAAAACTAGAAAATAGGACCTTCCTTCCTCCAGACAAAACATTAGATAAGGGGGCGAAATAGACACTTACAATCGCATATTGTGGAACTGTAAAGAGGAGCCGCCACCAGAATCTCTAATACAGATCCAAGTCTCGAGAAATGCGAGGCCTTGTTGGTCTGCTCAAGCCTGGGCGTTCAAACACGGACAGTTGAATGTCGCTGTTACCCGTTAAGTGATAGCCACCTAGCACGGACTACATGCATTTTCCCTTCTGGCGAAATAAATGTTTTGCAATCGAATCCTCTGTGGCTCAAGCGTATAACTTTTCTTCTTAGTTCAGTAACACCGAATGTTGGGCGAGTTGGGCGAGTTGTCGTTGTTTCGTCCTGTGTTTTCCCCGTGTGTTGTTTGCCCTGTTTTCAAATATGATCTCCTAAGTTCGCAATTTCCTTTGTCGCGACTTTCATATAAACTGAGGACGCAACAAAATAGGGGGGAGATTCGACGGCTTCTTATTTCTATTCCCTTCTTCACTCAACGCCTCTGTCTCGCATTCCGCGCTGATGGGCAGAGCCTAAGCGTGAAATTGCGCTCATAAATCGATGTCCTCGGAGGCAGCGGAATCATTGCTTAGCGGTGGAGACGATTGTTCTTCACCCGACGAAAAAAGAAACGCAGAGAAACGCAGAGAAACGGAGAATAAAAAGACGATAAGAAATCGCGGAAAGAACATGTTGCTCCTCCTTCCATTCAACGAGCTGACCTGGGAAGGAAGAAGAAAGCAGGCTTTCGTTCCCTGACAATATTCATGGAGTGGGAACCGATCCAGGGTAGAGATACGCAGACTAGAGAAGAAAAATACCACGGGAAGAATGGTGAACGTAAGTGCGGGAAAGCCGTATTTGGTCTTTAAAACGAGAGTGTGCGATCTGGCGATGATTCATTGGCAGCGGGCACGTCAAGCTGTGAAGGACTAAGCAGTCGCTGTAGTGGTCGCCAGGGCTATAGTCGTATTATAAAATAGCGTTGCAAAAGGGGAGCTAAGTATGAATTCTGAAATAGCGAAAACTTTTTTTAGAGTCGACCAAGGAAACAAAGGATGATAACCCAAATATGTGAAAGGTGGATTTACAAAAATTTATTTTCTTCCTTTCTAGCGCATTTCTATTTCTTTCTTCTGTCCTTTTTTCCTGGACAGTTGGCTTCGAAACTTTATTTTTTTCAAAACATCCGCCGTTTTGCAGCCACTGTCTCCATTTGACACAAGCTCCGACCGTCATTTCTTGATAATGACGCATTATGGGTCCTGTAGACATACTGGTAATATTTTTTAACTGACTATGATCTAATCTTGTTTTCCTTTTGTGATGCGTTTTCAATCATGAGATATTTTTTTCCGAAGCAAATATAAGCGAAGAACGTAATATCGTGCTCAATGTACGTTGCAAAGCACAAGGTGTAGTAGCCGCCCGGTCCCAGGAGCAGTGCGAGTCCAGTAGTACTGGCAAATGACGCAGTTATGCAAAGATTTGAGCATACATGTCTCTCCGGTGCTACTATATGAACCGGGCTGTCTTTCTCCTGTGCAACTCACAGTGCCTGCTTTCACAAAGTAAACAGTGAGTACTGTCGCCAGTACTCTGGCTTATGAACTTTTCTCTGTTTATGTGAGGAAAGTAATCATTCGCTTGCTCGCCAGACGCGACCTGAACCTCGTCAAAACATTTTTTATCAAGCACAGCCGAAGCTTTTTTTCTTGTTCTAGCCCTCTTCTCGTGGACATAGAAATTTCGCCCCGAACATTCTCAGCAAGCCTTACCTAGACAGTAACCGTGCGTGATAGTGTATTTTGTTCGCGACGGCCTACGAGTTCACTTCATAGTGCAGCTGCTCACAAGTTGTTAGTTATACGTGAGAAGGAAGTCTCGCCGACAAGCAGTTTCTGAACATTATTTTGCAGCCTGCAGCTCCACCGTCAGCGTGTATTTCACACAGGTGCGATTCCTGGCGGCCCCATTCATATATTCTTTGTGCGTTAAGGGAAAGAATGGGAAAAGCGGAATTGTTGTGACTCCGTCAACAGAGTGAGAGATCAATCTACCAGATAATCAACTGATCAACAATTTAGTCAACCAGACATGCCATTCGTCCATCTTTTTTATTGGAACCCTCTGCCTACAAGGCCCATGTGCGAGTACGTGAGCATGTGGTCACATATCAATCAATCAATTAATTAATCAATCAATCAATCAATCAATCAATCAATCAATTATTCAATCAATCAATCAATCAATCAATGCCAATATTTTCAAGCCCATTTTATGATTTCTTCTCTTTCATCCGAATTATTCTCTCACGGCCGACGATGCAGATTACAAAAGCAGCTTTTGTAATCTGCATCGTCGGCCGTGAGAGAATATATTATCAATTCACTACCCGAGCTGGTGCGTCAAATGCCTCGGACGGCCCGGGGATGACGGTGGAGCTCACGTACGCAGTTATCCTCAACCTCATTAAAGGCAGAAGGCGCAAATACCCCCAGCCACACCCTCAGTTAACACAATACGAGGCGACATGCTGGAGAAGACTCCAAACAGGGACCTTCTACAACCTTCATGTCCTACATAACATGTATCCAGAGCAGTATAGGGATGCATGTCCGTGGTGCGGGGCAACCCCCACGTTATATCATATCACATGGGAATGTACACACAATGTAGCGTTCCGAAATAATAAAGACCCAAATGCGGAGCAGTGGGAGGACCGGCTAACCAGCAGCCAGCTTAAGGTCCAAAGGGGCCTTGTGAGCCACGCATGCCGGATGGCCAGGGACAGTGGTGCCTTGGACTAGGGGCGCCAACCACGCTCAGCCTGGAAGACATCGGCAGTCCCAGGGCACGCAACCAAACCTCTTAATTGGAACAATAAAATTTACTCTCTCTCTCTCTCTGCGACATGAGAGTTTTAACAGTGTCGCGTTAAAACGAAACAGAAGAAGCGCTCATCCGCAGACGCGTGGGTGTCCGTTGCTGCCGCTAAGTCAGTGTTTTCACGTGACTTCCCCCCCCCCCCCCCCCCGCTCCCGCACGAAAAAAAAAAATCGTTTTCGCGTTCGCGGATCGGCAGCGTCAGTGCGCGCGAGAAGCGTCACTGTCTTTCATTTGGCGGTGAATCGCGCTAACACGCGCGATGGAGCATGAGCCCCCAACTTAAGAAAAAAATATATATTCACCTTCGCTCAAGACATTTGACGTTTCCTTGCCCATGCGTCGATACCGAAGGCGCAAAATTTAAGGCGCTGCTGTGGTGACCAGTGCGCAGACGATGGTCCCATGGCTTTTCACTCCTCCTTTTCAGCTCCAGAAAACTCGCGACAAACATCGCCGAAGACGCAGAGCACGAAGCGGCAAGGATGATTTGAGGAGAGGCAGCACCACACATAGGCGCCAACGACGGCTGCCAAGGCAACGCCGACTGTGATGTTTCGTAAGACCCCCATCCAGCGGTATACATATAGTGCTGCTCTCGTAGAATATTTGTCCACTGCATTCCCAGGCTGCGTAGCAACAACAAAGCCTGCTATTCTTATGATAATACATTTATAGTGGTATATATGGACCCCTCTTGAAGACGGTCAATGGATTGCTGTTGCTTATAAACGGTTTCTTTGGTTTTCATGGCTACATTCACGGAAAAAGTGCTTGCTGGTTGAGAGGCCGGGAGCTGCTGGTTCTGAAAGAGAGCAGGACTTCATGGTGCGAGAAATCAATTAAGGGATCGTTAACTTTTTCTATGAACGCAAATAAGACGTCACTCATCGTGAGTTTCTGCTTTAGTTGTATAGTTTGCTGCAGGACGAGTTACTTTTTCGGCAAATGTCTCCAGTGATGCTCTTGGACTCGCTTGAAATCATATCGTAGGCATGCATCAACGCGCTGGCTTTTTTTTTTCATGATGCAGATGCAAGCTACAAAAGCACATTGTCTGAAACACGGAAATGCACAACACTATGCCATCACATTAAAATAACTGGAAACCAGATTACGGTAATTGCCTAGCACTTCTTATTTCAGCGAAAAGCTATTTGCGGCCGGAACTTCACCACGTTCGCTGGTTTACCAAGTTTGTCGTTCACTGTGGTGTTCATGCGTACTCATGTGTTCATATGTACTCCGTCCCGCTGCACAGTCCGCGCATCGTTGTTTTCTGCCTAGCACAAATTTGTGCCTTCGCACAGATTCGACTGTAGTAAACATTCTCAGCGGCTTTTGCAAAAGGTATCGCGGAATAGGGACCCGATCAGCCTTCAAGTAACCCAAGTTTTCTTCATTTTTTAATGAACTTTTTCATCATCTTCGTCTGTAGTTTTGTATGGCAGCTAATATACTTTTAGCGCTAGGCATTTGCACGTAAATGGCTGTAGGAAGAAAGAAAATGAAAATGCACGGGGGGGGGGGGGGGGGTAGGGGGGCTTGTGGCTTGTCGACCAAGAGCCGCAATCGCTTCGGCGTGCAATTTGAGGGAATTGAAAGAATCAGGAGGTGAGAAATAAGTAGAACAGCCGGCCTGCAGCCATATGCGCAGAAATGCAAAGCATGGCCGCGGCAATATCCTCCGCCAATCATGTCGATGTTTACTTTTACGGGGCGGAGTCATAAATCGGTACAAGCGCTTACTCGATATTTTACAGCAGTTGTTCGATACTGACAGAAACTAGTGCATCTTGATTTCATTGAATATATCTCTTTCCAGCCATGGAGGTCGCGACGAATTTTTTTTCAACAGGGCTGTCTTCACGTGCGCTTTCCTTTCGTCACAACGTCCCTGTAGGTTAGCTGTCTTCCAACATTTCTGATAAAGCCACGATAGCCTCTAATTATCCTGGGTTCATGTAGGAACAGGCACCAGGAAATTTTAAATGAGGTGCGGTGCGTTCCATCTGGCCTAAATAATGACACTATAGGAACGCAAAGCATCGGGATCGGTAGTGTTGTTGAGAGCATGCGGCCCAGAAAGTCCATAATGCCTTCTCAGTGTACATGCTAAACCTACACTGCCGGGACAGGGCGCGGAGACTATGTTCCGGCTTGATTAATGGCACGAGCCAGAGTTCGTTAATTAACCAAACACTGCTCGAGTTGCATTGTACGCCTGCCACAGCCGCCACTGGGGCCCAGGCACGTGGCCGTGACATGGTGTCGGCTCAGCCATGCCGTCAGCCCAAGACAAGAGCGTAGAGCGGGATCTCTATAAGTTGACGGTTGGCTGTCTATTTCAGAAACTGACGTTCGTGCATTCTGAATGAGTGCGTCAACGATTTGCTGGGTACGCGTCTAAAAAAATCACACTGGCAGAGAAATTCCTGTCGCACTGATGAAAATCCAGGCGGTAACATTCTGAAGTATTTAATTTGTTAAGGAAAGAATGGGGTACGCAGAATCATTTTGAATCGGTCAATAGAGCTAGAGGTCAGTCGACCACTTAATCAGTCAGTCAGTCATTCAGTCAGTCGACCAATTAGTTAGTCAGTCAGTCAGTGCCAGTCAGTAAATAATTAAATAAATAAATCAGTAAATCAGCCATTACAGCCATCCCCGTCTAGAATTGGAACCTTCTACGTACAAGGCCCTGTTGCGAGAGCGTAATTATGAGGCCACGTATCAGTCAAACAGTCAATCAATCAATCAATGAACCAATCAACAAACTGCCGAAACAATGAATCAACCAGTGATTAAGTCATTGATCGGTCATACCTCTCTGCACTGTGCATTCTTGCAGCTTTGTGCTAAAAGTACAATATGCAAAACATGTACCGATGCGCGAGGGAATAGAGAGACAAAAGATATAGGTTTTGTAAGGACGTGGTATGAATAGCTCAATATACGTAGTGTTTGATGCTACTTTCTGAAGCTGGCATTTTCCAAAGCGACGACAATTTTTGATCAACAAGAAGAGTCACAATTACCCATGATATTATAAAAGCTCTGAAAGGGGGCTTGCGAACATTCACATCTACATGAATATACTCCTTGTAGAGGCGGCTCATATTAATATAACTGTTTTGAGAGCAATAAGTATGCAATTCGGAGTGAATGTTCTTGCTCATAATGCATCGTTTTTTAATGCAAATTTATCTTGCCTCTTACGCACCGGGCAGTGCACGTGGTGGTCCCCCAAGAAATGGCCCCTTAATACTCCCAGGAGCAGCACCGTGGGAATCGGTCGGACAGTACACGTGCACCTACGCACAAGTGACTGGCGGCAACGAGCAGCACAAGCAGCTGAAGCAGCAACAACAGCCGAATAAGCCGAAAAATGTGCAGCAGCTGCGGCAAATACCTGCCTGCAGCAACTACCTAAGCTAGCACCAGCGCCGCACACTTGAGGCTCTCACCATCCCCCTCCAGTTATTTCCTCCGTATCCTCGAGATGAGATTCTCAAGCCGATGCAAGTCGCACAACCCGTCATGAGAGCGCTTCTTCCAGAGAGCTCTGAAGGGCGCCGCCTTTTTCTTCAGGAGGAGGGACCCTTCCTGCTAAAGGGCGGCATCATGGCTAGTCGGCGGCCAGCATTGGTAGTGAGGAGGAACGGGCGTTTCGTCAAAATGTGATGCGCGGAGCTTCGCTTGAGCCTCCCGGCCTAAACCTACGGAGGTATTCAAGCTGCCAGAAAGGTACGTTTGGCTGCAGGCAAAGGGAGCCCCAGATGCGGCTACTCGAGAACGCCAGCTACACCTCATGCACGCAGTTTGAAGAGGCGGCGTGCGCCGCAACATGCAGCGACCCCAGCCGCCGGATCCGGAGGTCGCAGGCCTCTATACAGGTGCGGCGTGATATAGAACACACGCTCGTGCACCAGCCAACGGCAAAAAAAGTGAGGTTTTGGGGTTAAGCTGCAGTGACAGTGTGTGTGAGTGGTGCAGACATGTCGGCCTCGAGTGTTTTTAAACACCCAGCTGAGGCGTGCAATGCAAATTAATTTGGCGCGTTGCCATTTTGCTATGCCCTGAGCCGTCTCCTCGTAGGTGGTTGTAGTAGGCAGCACTGCTCTTTAGGCAGCCGTGAGAATGATGAGCAGTGAAAACGTGTCTGACGCAACAAAGTTTTAGCGCATCACTCATTCAACCCCGGTGGGACCATCTTCAGGCGGCTCGGCACTCCCGACGTCTGCAGTGCGCCGCAACGCTGGCTGATACAAGCGCATGTCTGCTCTTTTTTAGAGGAGCTGCGAAAGACCGCTTGAACGGATGCCGGTTACGTTTCAGATGGATTCTTTATGTCACACAGATGTTGCCTCAAACAGAATTACGAGAATCGATGCATAGGAACGGGATTTATTCAATGAAAAAATTTCAAGATGCAAGCAAACAAAATGCTGCCCTCAACTCGATTTTCGCTCAGCTTCCCATTCCCATTTCACTCCCCCAATGACGACACTCAGTGCGATCAATCAAAACAACCTATCCTAGCCCGTGGTGGAAGTTTGCACTTCATGGTTGCCTGTTCTCCGCACCTCGTTCATGCCAAGGCTGGCAGCGCCGTTTGCATGGTTACAACAACCATGTGAACGCCCAGCTGACACAGCGATGCTTCACCGTCATGTCGACGGCGCAGACGGGAACGCTGATCAGTGACGTTCCCTTACTTATGGATTCGAACTCGAGCGCGAGACACTGCGACGGTGTGACAGCCTGCGCAAGATATCAGACATATTTAGCATAGCGCGTACCACTGCTGCTTACTGCCAACCATCGCCCGTCGCTCCTAGCGCGCTGGTTGGACACGGTGAGCAAGGAGCGCGCGCTGTTGACGGGAACGTGGCGCCATCTGGCTCCACCCCCCGGTGATCCTCCACAAGCTGACGATGCGCACTGCCTGCTAAATGTGAAACGAACGCATCCTTCCTTGGGACCGAAACGAACGCTTATGGAGTGCAATGGCTCGATCCGATCGATTCCGCAAAGCCGCTCTCAGATACATAGAGAGTAGCCTTAAGTGTTTAGTGCTAGGTCGTAGGATGTTTACAAAGAGGCGCAAAGTCCTTCAATGGAAAAATTAGCCAGTTCCTCTGGTGGCGTGTTTTTGTTTTACTTGATTTACAGTGCTTTTATCTAAGGCAAACAACTTGGTTTTGTTAATGTAATATAAAACCCAAAAACATGACAAAACGTATCTCTAGTTCTTAATGCAATTTGCTGTATAATTATATTTTTCCAATCATCAAGCACGCACTAAGTGATGTGATATCCGCTGCTAAAAACCGCCACTGTATGGTGACACCGTCGGCGACACGAATTTGTTTTTGCGAGCTAATTAAAATATTAAAAACCACAGTATACGCGGTACGACCGATGCTAATAGCATCACTATGCCTCATTCTATGCAACCAATAGGCAAAACAATGCACTAAATATGTCTTTCGAGGCCCATTTAAGGTCACAAAATGCCCATTGCAACACATCGACCATCTCTGCGATGTCGACGAATGCGGCAAGCTCTAGCAGTGGCTGCGGCAGCACGAGTGCTCGTGGATGTGAGCGGAACTGCGTTAGTGCTAGGCAGCTGGCTCACGCCATGCCCTCACTACGGCCTCTGATCGCCCTGGACTGCATCGACAGAAGTTCATCAAGTCATCAAGAGGTCCTGGGCACCACATGAAAGCGGAGCACACCACAGTGCGATATTGAACAGCTTGCCGGAGCCGTTGTGTAAAAAACTACCAAAACACCCATTCGTTTGCCGTGACAGCGCAGTGGCAAGCGAAAGATGCTGTAGATTTGTGTTTTGGCTTGTTGGTCTCGTTGCATTGATTGGGGGTGCAGCCACGCTTCTCTGCTCTTTTTTTTTCGTACTCGTTTTCTCACGCTTGAATCCGTAATCTTGAAAATAGCTCACTCGCGATGGTGGCCACCGTCCTACCCAGAAAATTCACAGCCAGCAGCTCGTCACGCATATATGTATTGCTCGACCACTGTGGCGCTGCAGAGCATTCGCTAAGCCCTTGATCTTTTGGTCAACCTCGTTTCGCCATTACCCACGCAAGATGTGCTGTGCGACTCCGAGGCCATCCCCATACGTCTGCGGACCGGAGGCTTTGGTTTATCGCTTTTTTTTCGTGATCCGGGAGTTCATAGCACGCTTTGTGGACCCTGGATGCACAATTCGGACGCAGTGGACGCCAGGTCACAAGCAATGAGCAGGAAAACCCTCTAACGGCGCTCAAAAACTACTTCCTAGAGGCCTAAAACTCGCTTGCAGGAACTGCTTCCGTAGATTCAGTCGCCTGCAACAAAATCACCCAGAGCCTCGCATCGAAGAAGCATAGCGCGACTTCGACGCCGGCGTGCACTCACTGACGCGCCTCTTACGCACAGTGATCCTGGAAGTGCTTGTGGGTTGATCGTTTCTCGGTGAAAAGTGCGTGCTCCACAGAATAACGACGCGTGCCGTGTTTGCACTCTTGCTCAGACTTTGTAACACCTATTAGCACATTGCGCTGGTTAGCCTCGGCGATGTCACAAGATGCTGGTGGTTTACAGGGCCTTAGAACTTACGATGGACATTCTTACATCCCTCCTGTGGCTATGGTGCAGTCGCGCCTTCGCGAATGAACAGTAATGAGTCACTCAGCATACGCTGTGTATGGGGGTATGATGTCCCGTCTTCTAGTGAACAGTGGGCAGCACCTGTGATTAAACGTGATGGGATACGAGAGTTGCTCGCCTTCTGTAGAGCGTCTAAATGGCTCTGAAAAAATCTACAGATTTACCACTCACATGTGGTGCGGAATAATGACAGGCCGCTTTTTCGCGAACACGTAACCTTCTTCTTCAATTCAGCTAATGTGAGTTTCGCTTCGCTTCTTTTGTAATTTACGTTTTTTCTTCCCATTTTTTTCTCGTTATCCTTTCTCTTTCAATTTCGGTTTCTACCTATTCTCCTCTTCCAGTTATTTCCGCCTATAACAGATCGAGTGCTTAAAATAATAAACAGCAGTTTCGTTGGCCGGCACCGATGTTTTGTCCTTTAATGCAATTTCAATAACATCACTACAACCACAAAGCTTTGCCAAAAGAACAAAGGCCTGTCATTGGCAGTGATCGCCCTCCCCTATCGTCTATGAAAAAAAAAGAGCAAAGAATCCAGCAGCTGAATAATGTTGGAAAATCAAATCCAGTGCCGCCGAAAACAGAAGCGAGAGCTTGTCATACTCTGCTTACACTAAGAGAAGGAGAGGATGAAAAACACATGTCTGATTTCAGAGCACTAGGCATTCAGGGCATGGGCAATACTTATGGCCAGCGTTTTTTTATACTTAAGAATGACAGCACAAATTTTACAGAGATATCTGTACGAGGTACGCACGTCAGCGTAAACGGAATCAGGGTCCTGAATAGCGCAACAAAAAGCTTCAACGTCAGTGTACTGCGCCAGAAAGAATGTAGCCAAGTTAGACCGAAGCGATAAGGCCTCTGTGCGCCCAGGTGCGGTTGCTGTCTAGAACAGGCCGTCTGCGGTCGCGTAGGGCTCCCGGAGCGGAGATTATTCTTTATCATCTCTCCACGTTCATAGGAAAGAGGCGACTGGGGTGCCGTGCAGCTGATGCGGTCCATTCGTCGCCCCGAGGAGAAGGAAAAAAAACCACGAGTTCTTCTCTTCATGTTGTTGTGGTTTAGAAGCATCTCACGAGTTCACCTGAATGATCCTCAAAATCTCTTTAGTGGTTCACAAGTATGATGGCTTGATGAGACTTTTCTTATGAGTGGTGCTTCAGAGGTCCAAACCGCATTGATTCTTGTGCACATCCCGGCAACATGAAGGCAATAAACTTTTATGGATGTCGACTTGAAAATTGCGCATGGCGTGATCGAGCGTCACGCTCTGTTTACGAAATGGCGACAAATAAACTAAACAGTTTTACACTTTTAGTCTTACCTTAAACTTTTTAAATGGATTTATTTCTGTGCCTGCAGCTGCCCCCCTGTTGTAGTTTGGGTCTCAGATGTGGTTTTTCTACCACGCAATTTGCTTCTGCACAGAAATATTAGGACAATACACATCTATATACGATTGCGGGCCTCGCAGCGCAAATGAAAGGGCCCGAAACGCGAGAATAAACGAGACCGAGAAAAATGTTATAAAGCTCCCCCAGTAGTAACTAAGGTTATTATATAGATGGAAAGAATAAAAGGACGGCGTATTTTGCATCGGTAATGTCTCTAGCCATAGAGAAAATTGCATGTAAGAACTGCGGCTGCATCGAAAAACAAAAGATAATAACAAAGAACAGATTTTTGTACAAGAATCTGTATCTAAGCTAGTTGGTTAATAGCGCAAAAACAGCAACAGCCATAAAGAAGCGACGCACTGAGATGCAGCCTCGTGTTGTGCGCCCGTCTCTGTCAAATGTTTCTGGTTGCCTGTTGGATCCTTTACTTAATCTGTATATAGGACTGGAAATGAGGAACTGGAGCAGCGGCATAGTGGAAACGTGGTAGAAGAAAAGCAAAAGCGTTGAAAGAACAGCTACATAAATAGATCAAGTATTAAACAAAGGAAGACGGGCGCAGGTGCGCCGCACAAAGTAGGGATCAGTAACAACGCTCGAGCGATTGCTATAATCATAGTTCTGAGCCTAGCGTGTGAAACGCTCCTTTTATTACACTGAAGATGTAAAAAGTTCAATATGAATTATTATGGAGAAGGATTTGCGTTTAAAATGAGGTTATGTGCGGGCTTTTCCGGGGAACGGAATCGAAAAAAAGGCATCTATGTCCAAAATAACACCGTCAATATTTCGACGGCGTCGGGTTACCTACTCATTGTACTTCATTATTCTCCCATTGGAAGGATTTAGGTGAACTCAAAGACGTGTTCAAATTAAGCAGAAAATGTTTTTCCGCAGAGCGGCGCATAAAGAGATTTCTGTGGCTTCTTACTTGGCATTTAGAAACATTCTCCTACGCGCACAATTTTCCAGCCAAGGTCATTATCTTCACAGTGTAGAACGAGATAACTATGTACGAGAGAAGTTGCGATTCAAAAGATTCCCGTTTTTTCATGGAAGTATGTCTCTTGGGCTCTCCTCTGCGTCCTATTCTTTGTTTTGACTTTGAGAACATTCGAAAGCATACTGTCTGGACGCCCCCATTGGCCGGTTTTAAGACTTCTCCGAGCCTAACAGTAGAGCATGTCCATATACCTGTTGATTGTTTCTTAAGCAAGGGATTAAATCTAAACGGTATAGAACAGTTATAAGAAGATGAAGCTGCGCGATCAAGCTCACTCGTTGAGCCTTATTTTTAAATTCCTTCAGCTTGGTAGCTCTAGATGTGTTTAGAAGAGGCAGAAAAATATTTCAGGGTGTGAATTGCGTGTAGCTCATGCTTGCCCACCACATGCCCGCCAAATCTTCTCCAGCTCACCTGGCGGAACGAAGTCAACGCCAAAATTGAACCAAACAAGAAAAACTTCATTTTCTTTCCTTCTTAAATAGCATCACTAAAAAATGGAAGCCCTCTAGGAAAGAAAAGCCCGCTCTTTGTTTTCATTAAAATTTATTCTTGAAGCTCCTAATAAGAAAAGTGTAGCACGCATGACCCTCCCCAGGAAAAGATGCGCAAAATTTTTTCATGAATATACATCACGGCCGGACAAAGCATACCAACGACAATACTGCTAATATTTCATGAAGCTCTATAGCAGGATTACTCTTATACGCCAGCAGCTTGTTTAGAATCAAAACCGAGGTTTAACTACGCTCACTGGGAACGGGGTGTTTTGAAACAACGTACTAGTCACAAAAAAAATCGTCAGACAAGCACTGACTCAACGTTGTTCTTCGAACTCTTCCAATGAGCTCACTAGATTGTAGCTCGAAGGACTTGAACAAGTTTAGGCAGAGCCCCTATGCCAGCAGTCCAGCTTTGAGTGGTTAGCGTCGCTGCAATTTTGTTTGTTTTGGGGGCACACAAATAGCACTGCGTTAAAGCTTTGTATCTCCACATTTCGGGGAACAGTCATGTTAGCAACGTCTCTACTTTGATGCCGAGCCCAGTCATCAGTTCAACTGACTTGAAACAGTTAGGCCCAAAGAAAAGTGAACTGAAGTGATACTAAACAATAGACAATACGGTGAAAAATTGTGTTACGTCCAGCTGTTCCACTTGATGATGGGACGAGAAGTGAGGCCTCCACGTGATAGGTGACCAAAAAAGCTGCAGGCAATAAATAGAGATCGCTTAGAATACCCGTTCCTACATCGGAATAACGAAAGTAGTGACAGACTTAGCGCTGCAAAGGAATGGCGTATCAGCTTTACGGCTGCAGTAAATGCATGTGAAGAAGTATGCATTTGAAGAAGTATTGCTGCCTGTCACAAAAAATGCACTGCCCCATAGAAGCAGTTAATTTAAAACGACAGTCAATGAACAAATCCCAAGGTGCGCGAAGAGAATCAGTCCTGTGACCCTCGCTGTGACTTGGCCCACCCCCGAAGCGATTTCGATATAGGTGCGTGCCTTGCCTTCTCTTCAACATCGAAATTGCGATCGACAAGCCGTTTGGCTGAATCTTACCAAGGCGCCACAGAGCTCATCCGATCTCCGCCACGAAAGTGTTTTGGTTGAAATTGAAATGTTAGTGCGACGAAGGAGGTCCACGACCTTAAGGATTTTCATTTCTCTTCCACTACCTCGAAGCAGCACTTAAATTTAATAAAGATCTTGAAAAATATCTACCACTGGCCTCTTTTCTTCCTCCCTGTGTTTGTGGGTGCGCTAGCAACCGTCTTTCCTAAACTTCGCGCTTCGAAACACGTGGAAGTGAGGGCCGTGGAAAATAAAACAGAAGAAATACAATAGCACCTTAGTAAAGATGATGGCATGCGTACAGCTCTCGAACGACACAATGTGGTGGCTCTCTTCCCCAAACTTTCTGAACCGCGCGACAGCACGACCACTTTATTTAGCTTTTTCGCGACAACTCACCTTCGCCTTCCTGTGTTCTGGGAGGGTAAAGACCCAATAGGTTTCCTTCTTATTTTGTTTTTCTCCGCGTCTATGTTCTCGAACGATTTTTCTTCTTCAGTTCATTTTTTTCTCCTTTCGTGCCTCCCGGCAGGAGAAAATGATCGTCTGCTTTTCACTCCGACCTTTATAGACCATTATTCATTGCCCCCTTCAGTATATTTTTCTTCAGCCCTAGCCATACTTGCTGTCCGCAACCGCGGTTCGTCACGTCCCAAGATCGTTTTTAAAATGGGCAGAGAACTCCCTAGAGAGTATTTGAGAAGGCGGGATAGCTGGTTATAACGCACAAAACAAAAACGAATCTTTAAAAAAACTTGGGAAGGAGACACACGGGCGTACAGCAACTCCTGAGAGCAAGCTGAGTGTAAACAGCAGAGTGGTTTTCATCAAGAACCTGCCTAAAAGTATCCACCTCTCTCGAAACGCCCGGGGTTACACTGCACAGAATATTAAAGGAAGCAGAGCCAGGCGAGGCTCTACTACCAGTTCCACTCGGGGTTTATCAATTCCCCCTCCAGAGTACAAGCTCCCTCGAGTCACCTTCCCTCGCTGCCCGAGGTAGGAAGCCTTACACTTTATGAAAGTTACACTTTGTTATTAAACTTTTCCAGCAAGCCGTGTGGGCTCAATTCCAAACGTACCTGTTTTCTAGTCAATGTGCCCGCACTCCAAATAAGGCTGCTAGCTTTTTCACAAGTCCTCGCGTGCCTCACTTCCTTGTCTCCATGGAAATATATTTGAACTTGCGCCGTTGTGATGCCAAGAGGCCAAGAGAACGACATAAAATGTTCTTTACATGCTGGATTTCGGAGTACCTAGTGTACTTCTGCGGCTACCGTGCATATTCCGTACCGTATATATTCGAATATGTCGCATAGTCGCACTCTGGGACCACCCACACTGCACCTATTTCCAAGCAACAAGCTGTCGGCACCACCGCAGGAACTACTAATTTATTTTTTTTACCTCCTCGCAAGTGGGACTTTTTATATATTTCATCTCTCGTGTTCCGCCCCCTGCGACTCGGTGTGCCCAAGTCGACCCGTTACGATTCAGGCGATGTGCGATGTTGCCTTTTCTGCTGAAGTCTGTATACCCTACCACATAGAGAACATACGATCTCACCCTCTGGTACTTGGAGAGCTCGTTAGTAGCAACGGAGATGCTGTGAGGAGCTGGGACAAATAAACTAGGGGTTGATTTTATAATCGATGTTAGGACAGACAATAGAAAAGCACAAATTTACCCTTTCTCGTCGATGAATCTTAACAAGTATGAATGAAGCAGGAATGAAACAAGAGAAAAACAATCCTCTCGTGCTTTAGGGGAACACCATCAAAGCTAACCTCGCGTCATGTTATGAAATTTTGACGCGAGAAGATTATTTGCGGAATTTTACTTGATAGCATTTCCTGTTTTGCGCAGTTGCTGTGCATTGTTACTACGAACAGAGTACATGTTAAGTATACATTTCAGACCGAGTTACATAATTCAAACACCTTTCTACTTAAAGACGGGCACGCGTAGGTGGTAAATATTAACTCTTGTAGTGTGGAGGGGGTGCATATAAAAATAGTATGATCATCATCATGATGATCATCTTCACCATCACCACCCCCACCGTCACCACCACCACCACCGCCAGCATCATCATCATTATCATCATCATAACCACCACCACCATCATCATCCTGAATACACCCACTACAGGGAAAAGGTCTCTCCCATGTCTTTCTAATTAACCTTGTTCGTTGCCAGCTGCGCCCACCCCCCTTGCCTGCAAACTTCCTGATCTCATCCGCCCACCTAACCTGCTGCCGCCCCCTGCTATGCTTGCCTTGTCTTGGAATCCGCTCGGTAACCCTTAAGGACCAGCGCAGTTATCTTGCCTTCGCATTACATGTCCGGCCCAAGCCCATTTCTTCCTCTTGATTTCGACTAGGATGTCATTAACACGCTTTTGTTCTATCACCCACTCTGCCGCTTCTGGTCTCTTAACGTTACACCTATCTTTTCTCTTTCCATGGCTCGCTGTGTTTTCCTTAACTTAAGCGTAACGCTTTTAGTTTCAGCCCCGTAGGCGAGTACCGGTAAGATACAGCTGTTCTGCACTTTTCTCTTGAGAGATATCGGTAAAATTCTATTCATGACCTGAGAGAACCTGCCATATGCGCTTCATTCCATTCTTATTCTTCTAGGTATTTCCTTCTTATAATCCAGATCAGCTGTCACAACCTGCCCTAAGTAGATGTATTCTTTTACCACTTCGAGCACCTCGCGGCCAATTGTGTACTGCTGTTTTCTTGCTGGACTGTTGAAAATTATTTTGGTTTACTTCACGCTCATTTTTAGACCCACCGTTATTTCTGTCTAACTCATTGATCATGATTTGCAGTTAATATCCTGAGTGACTCAGCAAACCAAGGCCATCAGCGAATCGCAGATTATTTATGTATTCTCCATTAACTCCTATCACCACCTGTTCCCATTTCAGGCCTCAGAATACCTCCTGTAAACAGACGGTGAATAGCATTGGCGAGATCGTGTCTGCTTGTCTGACGCCCTTCCCAATTGGAATTTTATTGCTGACTTTATGAAGGACTAAGGTGAATGTGTAGTTTCTATATCATTCAGTTTTTTTTATATATAAGGCTCATCTATACCCTGATTCCGCAATGAGAGCCAAATGATGGGTTCTAAATTGCTTTTGTACGCCATATAAGCTGCTCCTCTTCGTGACATCAGGAGGTGCTGACACAGATGTTGACCGAAGGGAGAGCTGAGCTTATATTAGTCCTTATGAAAGAAAACGAGTACTTTAACACAGAGAACAAAACACAGTAGAGAAAACAAGCACCGTCGTGCTTATGGTGGCTTGCGGTCGTTGTACAAAATAGAAGATAAGCAGCTTGGTTAAAATTACGCCCGCAATCGACCATAACCTGCTTCAGTTATAAACCGATATCGCTAGAAAAGTTGCACAAGGTTTCGATCGTGTTTTCCAGCCTCTCGCTTTTTGTAGGAGCTATCTTTTTTCTGGTGTTGCGTTTTCTTTCGTGACTTAATAAAAAAACAAGCACGAAATAAACACAATCGATGGCCCATATTTTCACTTTTATACTCGCGTAGCAGTGGTCTCACCTCACAAAGGCGGTCCAAAGTACCAAGTCCGGATGCGAAATTTTGCCGAGAAATTGACGCCCTGCAGGGAGTGG
Source organism: Amblyomma americanum (assembly GCF_052857255.1). Lineage (NCBI taxonomy): Eukaryota > Metazoa > Arthropoda > Arachnida > Ixodida > Ixodidae > Amblyomma > Amblyomma americanum. Next base: position 132,896,723 of record NC_135500.1, read on the forward strand.
AGTCAATGAGCAGTGGTGGAGGCGGTTCTTGTACCTCTAACATTAAAAAAGAGACACAATAGAGAGGGTGAAAATAACGAAAAAAACAACGTAGAAACCAAATATATATGGGTGCTTAGTGTATTTGGGTCAGGCTTCACAGGAAAACAAAGCACAAGGGAGGAGAATTGGGAAGGGCGAAGAGGTGTTTTTTATCCTGACCCGAGTCACGCGAAGAGAAATGTGCAAGCGAAAAGAGACATAAGGAAATAACAAGTGACGTGCTGCGTGAAAACTTTCGGGAGCATGTGTGGGGAGCTCATATTTCGTCATCAAAAAAGAGGTGCGTGATGTGGCTTGAAGCACTGGCGGGGAGTGGGGGGGGGGGGGATGTCTGGTTTTGAAAAAACAAGCAGTCATTGCGCTGTTGGCACATTCCGGATCGGCATAACAGCGGATAAATGAATACAAAAATATGTGAAAGACAGTTTTGCACGGAAATATTTTTTTCCTTCGCGTTGCATTATTCACTTTTATTTCAATGTTTCTTCAGAAGAGACAATTTCAAACACTACGATCAACTGTACTGCTTCTGAGCACTGTCCGCTTCTGTGGTCGTAACCCTTGGCCTTTACAGCTGCTACCGTGAACCTGTACTTGTCTGCGTTGGAAGCCTCACCCTCATCTTCTGGTTGGTGCCGCCAGCATGATCAGTGTCGGTCATTTGACAGTGCACCGACACATCACAGCGATTCAGCATCCACTCTTTTGTATTCTCCGCTCGCAGGCCATGCGACCTCTCGAAGCTTCTTATTTGCAGATCTACAAGAGCCTCCATTCAAGGTGGTCAAGTTGGTGAAAAAAAGAAGCTGCAAGATGAGGTCAAAAATGGGGTGGTGGAGCGCATTGGATAACATGATGACACCGCGCAGTTCTCACTGCATTATGGTAGAACAGGAAACGATTTAAAGAAAAGGCATTGTCATAGAGTCATTTTTCACTCTTATCTGCTTCCAAGTGCGAGAACTCTGCTCTATCATTATTCCTTGTGCATGTTTAACTAACTGAACACCAAATGAAAGCAAGCGTAGTAGGTTGCGGAAAGAAAGTTAGATGTGCGGATGAGATTAGAAAACTTGTGGGGACAGGGTGACCGTGCCTGACACATGACAGGGAAATTAGAGGGATAATAGAACAGCCTTTGTTTTGCAGTGAGTGTACTCAGGCTGATAATGATGATGTTTACTGACCTCAAACACGACGAATGAAAGGATTTTGGAAACAGCATGTCTGGACCGCGTTGCGGGACGTAAAATATTAAAACTGATAGAAACACTACAAACATTAAAACGCTAATTGCTTGCTTTCTTCCTTCCATTGATGTTAGCATAACCTATGGTCCTATTTTTCCTTAGTGATCCAGTACAACGGCTTGCATTTTTATTTTCTGTGCACAGGATTTCGAATACATGTTCATGGATAATATTGTAACCGCCGTGAAGATATCGAGGAGTAATGTGCGTGCGAAAGAAAACGAGATTAGTTGGATTCTCTCACGCTGGGCTCTCAAGGAGAAAACTACTGCTGCCTGACAAAACACTCAATAGGGCACAGGCAACCGCTTAGAAGGGCCTATAGGCTGGCACCTACCCCAACATAGAAAAATACTATTGAGTTTGGCAAGCAAAGAACGATAGGTGATGCCTGCAATGCGGAGAGGTCTCGAACCTCTACCACTCAGCTGAATAAACGATGAAACTTGCATGGATTAGGTTCAACGGATATAATTAAGTAGTTGCTGCGAGCCCGCGACGTATGATGACGTAATCGTTGATGTAGCTCTGTACGTGGCATCTCAGCTTTCGTCGTCGCAGACGAATATCTTATACTGCCGCTGCAGTGCTGGAAGGAAAAAAGAGCCAAGGAAGTATGGTGTCGTTAGAAATACGCTTCCAGTGTTTCGAGGTTCTACGCTGCTCTCATTGCTGCTTAGAAGATTTGTCTGAGAGCGACACGTAATAATTTGTTTTGTGCGCAGAGTGCAAGGGTCATTACGCACAAGAAAAATCGTTTTCATGGACGCAGTGGTAGTTTATTAGGGTTTAGTGCTCAGTTTTTTGAGCAAAGCTTATGTAGAAAGAAAGCACTAAAATATAAGCCAACACAAAATCACAGACTACAAAGATTTGCGACTACGAAGAAGGCACTGGCGTGAGAAATAAGTGGTACTTGGAGGTAGTTGTTAGCAATGGGTTAGCATGTCTACCCGATTGCCAAGAAGATTATGAGAATGGGCAGAACTTTTTCCCTTTCTCAGTAAAGGCACCTTTTTTCAAAACGGTAGCATCTGCTGTGTTTTCATGACATATAATTTTGCTTCAAAGTGTTATTGCTTAAATTTGGCTCTGCCACGTCAAAAGTCTTGCAGCCTACACATAGTATGCTGGATCACTGATATCAGTTTTTATGTAATTTAGGTCTATTATGTATTTTATGCGTATAGTGCATGAACTACGTGTCAATTATAAAATTTTCTTTGCACCATATATATTGTTATTCACGCTATAAATGCGCATTTACATAATTGTGGTTTAGCGATTATAAACCCTGTGTGCATTGTTAACAAATATAGGCCTATCTGTCTCTGATGCCTTAGAGAGGGAGACTCGGTCAATGTGTGTTCGTACAGCTTTTTCCTCATCTTCCTTTTTCACCTTTGTTAAAAGCGATTTGATTGATTGATTCATTGGCTGCCGGAGTATATAATTCATTGATTGGATTTAAAGTTCTAGTGTAAAAAATTTCCAATAACCATCAGGATGCCAGCATAAACCAAATGTAGGAATTTTGTTCTGTAATTCACAGTAGTCGGCAGAGAGGAATTTACTATCTAAAATTATTTGCAAGTTAACAGGTGTTCAAAAATGAAGAAAATAAGTTTCCTCAAGAGCGCCTTACGTGTGGATCGCAATGCTGATATGAAGTTTTTCGCAGAATTCCAACGTTTGCAACATTTGCAGTGGTTGCCGCATTTTAGACCATTAAATACTGTTAACAATATACAAACCTGAAAGATCCAATCTGATATTTTTTGTTGTCATAGCTTGAATAAAAGAAGCTACGAGTATATAAAACCGGTTATGAATTTTGTCTCTCGATATTACCTGAATCGGTGCAGAAAAAAGTGAATAACCGGAAAATCAAGCAAATATGACTGCCTTTAAGCCCTGCAATTGCATTGTAATTATATGTGCTATCCACTTGAGAGTTTTAGTTTGTTTTCGATTAAACTGGGTTCTGTCTCAAAACGCAACAAAGTGCTACGACGAATAAACCTGTACACCATGGCGAGCGAAAAGCCATCTAAGACATTTATGCTGAGAAAGCGACACGGTAAGAAATTAGCGTTTTATGTGGAAGGAGTTTATCTGAACGAGAATGCATATATTGGACGGTTGGTTATAAAAGCTAACCCAGCCAAGTAGAATTATATGTGCTTCAACTTAGCTTCAAATGAAGTAATGTAAAATGAAATATTTGGCAGAGCAGCTGGTGGTGTCGTTTACCGAAGCCACGACTTGCAGAATTCGATAATAAGCAGACACAGGCAAAAATGTTCTCTTAGAAATTAAGAAAATAATTTTATGCCTTCCTAAACAGCGCAGTGACCATTGCTCTGCGAGAGATTTAAAGACCTTTTTGTATCTCTTGCGCGCACCAAAGCCTTCTCGAAGACCTCACATCATGTAGTTGCGAAGAGTAGTAATCCACTCAGCTAAAAAGCAACCAGCAATAAAGTTTGTTTGATTTTCCATAAGTCGGTTACATGGGAGGTTTGTGACCGTAAGGTGAGCTCCTACACAAACAGTAACAATCCACTATCCTGTTCCTAAATACTCGTCAGTGTTCCCTTTGTCTCCCGTGGAAGCGGACAAAACAGGCCACTTCCGGAGCTGGAAAACAGTAGAGGAAGGCTTCCACTAGTGTTTAGTTGGGCTACCTGAAAAATATTCAACAAAAAATAAAGCAGAACAAAGACAAATGATGACAATAGCGCGACAACAATAGCGCAACGACAGTAGCACGAGCTGCTCCCGTTATTCCCTTCCAGGAGTACAAGGTGCATTAGTATGCTAATTAGTCACCCCTCCTCTCCCCTTCCCCAGAAAAATAAAGGCGTTTCAAGTATTCGCGGGTCACACGTGCGTAGAACTGCGACACGGCGCGGTCCGTGTATGGCGTGACGTGTGACTGGAAAAAAAAAATTGCACAGTGGCTTCAGTGGACTCAGCGCGCAGACAGCCAGTGAGGCTACAAGAATGCGACTAATCAAAAAGAAACAAATATGGGGCGAAACGCGGGCGCTTAAACAAATGGAGAGCAAAAATTGAAGCAATTGAAAGAAAATGTAAACAGTGAGCCTGAAAAGAATGCTGGGTGTGACTAGCTCGGCCGCTCGCTCAATGCACTGAGAAGAAAAACAGGCTTTTTTGTACGAAATAAATTAAGGAAATTCTGAGCAAGGCAGTCGGTGGTGATACTAGAAAAGCCAATTGGAGGATAGAAGCGAACAGAGCCAGGAAAGCAGGAGGGTCAGTATAACGAGAAAACACGAAGTCAAAGGAATAATGGAGTCTATGATCTTGTGACCTGCGCTAAATAATTTTCCCATGTAAAATTACCTTGAAAAAGCAATTTTGCTACCTTCGCACACTGTATAGTAAGGGAAGTTCCAGGGGCTTAGTTTAGTCGTAACGATATTAAAACAGTTAAGTCCAGCAAAGCAATAACAGTAATATTTACTTGCCGTAGCTGATAAAGGTGACAGATAAAGGATGAGACTGATAAGCTCTTCTTCCTTCTTCGAGGGGACGTTAAAACTACTGGGTCTAAAGAGAGATCACCAGGAACAAATAAAAGATCGGAGTCCAAAGGAAGGGGCCGGGGCGGACAATGAATGGATGAACTAATGAATGTTTATGTTGAGGGCGCGAGCTAAGGCAGGCGGAAAGAAATTTGAAATTTCTTTTTCCTGCAAAGGAGAACCCTGCTGATTAAGTGTAACCAAAAATAAATAAATAAATAAAAGAGGTATGAATACGCAAGCAGAGAAGAGATAGAGTACTGAAGAAGAGATAGGCTATGAGTGGTGCAAGGGCGCTTTACGACGACTGCCATCGACGTGATCGCCACGTTACATCTTCAAAAACAACGGGCATTGCAATGAATAATTCGACTAAAGCAAGCCGACCAACATGTAAGTAAAACTCAGCCATAGGTTGTCAGCAAAATTTCAAAGGTAATAATAGCAGCACCACAAGAGGCACCGGCACAAGCCAAATCTTTCCTTAGGTGCCCTAGGGCTTTGAGAAAATGAAAATGAGTATACGCATTCAAACGAGAGGACAGCTGAGTGTACTCCTAGCTCCGAGGAAAGGACACTGGCATGAAAGAAGTATGAAATGACGGAAGAAAAAAAGCCAAAGCACATAACATAACGAAGCAAATACAAGAGAAAAAGAATATAGAAAACTTAAAATATAAAGTTTGTTGACACAGGGCCAATAGAAGTTGTACACCATTAAGTACTGACAAATCTTATGCAGAGCAGCAGAACGAACAGGCGTACGTGAAACATCATACGTGCAAAGAAAGCGATCTGCACTGCAATTGTAGGACGAGGAGTGGTGTCTGGCTGCTTCTGCTGCCGTCGTCAACTCCTTTGCCGCCACCTAAGCACGCTACATCATCGATCTGTCGTCTTCGCTCTCACACAGGAGGGAACAAGGAGAGCAATCCTCAGGTACCCAGTGCGCTATGTAGTACTCTACACGGCGGAAGCATTTCAGTTACGCGCTAGCTTTCGTGCCTATTATTCTTCATTGTTAGCCTATTATTCTTCATTGTTCGCAACACTGGCCAAAGGGTGCAGAAAGCAGCAGCTAAGATTACCGAGAGCAAATAACGCTACCATAGTCACAGCGCTCACCACGCATGTCTTGTTCTTCTTCTGCACTCGTCTGTCTCCTAAGCTTCCAAAAAAATCACGCCAAGGTCGCCTCCTCGCACTCGCGAGCCAAACACACCTGCACTTCTGCGTCGGACTCTTTCTTTACGACGCTGTAAATCTGGGCGAAATAAGCGCGTAGCACTGCGACAGCAGCACACTTCGCTCTTCTGTTGGCAGGCGGGCGGGTGAACAGCTGCAGTGTCGCTGATGTAAAGACCGCCGTTGAGCTCGTTACCGACAGCTTCATAATCTCGCCAGCGGCGGGTTTTCCGGGATGGCGAGGAAGGCGAAGGCGAGTGTGAAGCAGTCGTGTACTGCTGTATATTGTGCGAGTAACACTCAACACTGCCGACACACTTGGGAGAAACGAATAGAGAGGGCCGCATTGCGGTCTCAAGGAAGCAGCTGCAACGGCTGCCTCAATAAGAAGCTTGTTCGATGACAGCTACAGGACAAAGAAATGCAAAATTAGTACACGATGTACACAATAACATAGACATTGTTTCATGGTAGATCTCGAACAGCTTTCCGCTAGACACAGTAGTGCCTTCAGGTTTTCAAAGCATATATAAGGTGTCCCAGCTAAATTTAATCAAGTTTGAAAATTATGCAGAGGTACAATATGTAAATGCAACTTTTGCTGTGCTGTTGACCACTGTATGTGCGTTGCAACGCACGTATTCATTTCGTTCAGTTCAATAAAAAAAATTGAAAAAATTACTTTTTAGCTATTGCGTGTTAGACGAGGTGCCTGGTGCAAAATTGTAGAGTGCCTTAAAAACGTCCCAGCGGGAAGTATTTATTTTTATTTCAGCTTGAAATTACATTTAACGTGATAAACCGAGAAGACTTGCGAAAGCAGGTATTGATTCTTCAAGTGTTAGGGGTAGCTTAAGCTCCTCCTTAGGTGTAAGACGTGGTATTTTAGTGGGTAAATGCCCATATATGCAGAATTGGTCATTCACTATTTAACAATCATAGATGGCGGCGAGTCCTCATACCACTACCAGCGTACTGGCGCAACGGTTAACAGATGTGCCGCTGCACAGACAGGCGGCTGTTTCTATCGCAGCCACCGGTAGTGATTGTGCAACTTATTTCGGTCTTTCCGAGCTACCGCTCGCTCAGCTGGCGCGATGCTCCTATTAACATACCTGAGCTTACCCGAGTTGCTCGGGTAAGCTCGGGTAGTAACTCGGGTTGCCAGACAACGGCTCAAGATCGTACGTGCGGACGTACGTACGGTGAACGTTCGTACGGTGACAATAATCTTGGTCGGTGTTGGCGAGCGTATGAGTGCTTCCGCACTAAAATCCTCATAGCAACAAGTTCGACGGTTGCGACAGCTGCGCTCCAGAACGAGGAACAAGTGAATATAGCGGCGCATTACGGTGCGATTTATTTAACGGGGCAAAAGTAATGGCGTGGACTGCCAAAAATGAATATATAGCACTAGCGACCTAACGTCGTTCTGTGCAGAAAACAGGGAGCGCAGTTTCGCAATAGCGACATGCAGGCTGAAACACCGAGCAGTGTTGCTAGTCGCCAGTCCGGGTTTCACCTCTGGCGTCTAGAAGCTGGGGGCCTATTCTCGATGCGCATGGCCACCGTTCGGCGCCATATTGTTTCTATGATTGGCTAAGAGGGCGATCACATGCAAGTCACGAGTTTCAAATTTGTGGCGCGCAACCATCAAGCTTCGTAATCGCTTTCTGCTGGGACGTAAAAATGACGTCACCTTGAAGACTGATTTTTAGCACAGTTATACTTAGGACCTGGTTGGTAATTTTAAGTGTTTGCGGAAAAAAAAACGAAGCTACAGCTGGCAGAGAAGAAAGCACTTGAGTTCGATTTAGCAGTTTGCAGAAAATAGCTGCATACTGAGAACGGCCACTTCTTGAAATCTGATTGGCTGTCAGCACTGTTACGCGATCACGCGATGCGCAAGCATTATTGAGTGATGTCAAAGTGACTTTTAGTGACGCAAATGAAATGTTGCCATTGCTGAAAAATACCGCGTTTGGCCGCCATATTTGGGATGGTCGCAAGGTGGTCTAATTATGATCACACTGATTTATACGCCTGTTAGCTCATCGTAGTTTGGTAGGCGCTTATTTAAAGTAATAAACTGTTCAGAAACATCTTTGTTTTGAAATTAGAAGCATTTAAACGGCGTCATAATGGTACCTCTTAAATAAGCAATCTTTTATAGCATTAATTATCAGAGCGTAAATTTACACCCGCGCGAGGGCTCCAGCTGCTCTCCCGTTTCGAACGCTTCTCTAATGCTAAGAAATTATTGGCCCGCGCGGTCGCGGTTGCTACAGCACGTATGTGGCGGCGTCCGTAGCTGCCGTTCGTTAGCATGGGCTGCGAGAAGCGAGGAATTTGTTTGTGCGCCTCAGTGTTTTCGAAGGACTGCACGGTTCGTGAGTGTGACGGCCTGGCCAGTGATATATGGCGTTGTGGCTGTGCAAGAAGCATTGCGGCAAGCGGCAGCGCGTCAGCACCTTGGTCTGCCTTAAACATTGGATTGTAGGTGCTTCGGCCGTTAATCTTATCCTGTGTGTTTCAAGGCGCGGTCGGTAGCTGTGAACGTCTGGACACCAATTAGTTAAGTGTTTGCCTTTATTTACACGCTGTCACTGACCTGATCTTCAATTGCGTTAGTGATGAGAGGGTGGCACAAAAAGTTGTCTGCAGGCTGAGCAACATGCTTCCAGAATGTGTTCGGCTCGTCGGCGGGACTGTACTTCTCAGTGCATCATCTGTGTGCATCATTTGTGGGCATCAGTGTCTTCGTGCATAAGGGCAGTTTCTGAAGACAGCGGTGTCAGCAAGGCAGCGTACATGTGCCGGGTACATCGTCTCGAGCATCGATGAGGTAAGAGAAAGAGCAACGAAAAATTGCTGTTGCCTTTCTTTAGATGGATGAATGCAAGGTAATTCTTACTGATGGCTGGTGGATTTCTTCGGTTGGGTCATAACAAGTCCTTCAAGTTCATACCCTCTTTTGATCACTTGCAAACAGCTATGAATCTCATGGCAGATTTATTTGTAGCCTATTGAGCGAGGAAGCCTTGTGCAAATAAGAAAAGGGATTCAAAATAGTCTTGTCTGTAAAGCAAAACACACAACGAACTTTCAGATTACTACAAAATTCGGGTGTGGGGGACTCGTAGGGCTTCTGCATGTCTATGTTTTTTTTTTCAGTGCACACATTGCATTGGCATTTTTATAAATGCAGTTGTAAAGCATTAATGTAGTGCATTTTAATGAAGTTAAATACTCTGAGGTAAAGTAACCTAGGGCCTTCCCCTACAATGTGCCTTGTAGCAGTTGTCTTCACTACAAAACAATAAAAATAAATATGCAACAATGATTTACACCCGTCAGTCTGGTACATCTGCCACCAAGCACCAAGAGCCTGATGTTTGCATTTGGTGGGGTAAGGCCGTACTCAAGCTGTTTTCACAGTTCTGTTTTACTTCCTCCATCATTTTGATAGAGATGACCAATAAAATATAACTGTTACAAAAGCGCTTTATTCGGGGACTAGTTTTACAGTCATACGTGAAACTTTAATTTGATAATTACAGCCCTGTGATGTCACGTATTTTAAAGTCTTCTCTCTTGTGTGTATGAAACTTGCATTGCACTCAAGCTCACGCACTAAAGACAGTGTTGATTGCCTTCTAGGTGACAGTGTGTATATCGTGCCTCTGATGTATCACTCCTATCCCAGGCAGTCATGTGTTGGGGAAAGCTGCTGCAAGGTTCAACATCTTTCACCTCCCAGGTAGAGTGCTTATGAAGCAAAGAATCATTCTTTGGAAGGGTTGCAATGGATGCCTTCACAGGTGTCAAGTGCTGTACATATGAAACAGGATTCTTTTCAAAGGTGATCACAACTTGCACTGTGCGACACATTGCGTGCATCCGCACTCAGCTGTAAGACTCACTGCCATAGTTTTCACATGTAGTCATGCTATGAGCAGTCTACGTGAACATTTTTTATGCTTCAAGTTTCGTTGCACAAAGCCAGAAAGCTGTTCAAGTCTATGATTATTGTGCTCGTCTTTAAAAAGGACCAAATTTTGCTTTAAGTTTGCCACTTGAGTGTGTAATGACAGGTGGGTTTGATGTCTAGACTAGGCTTTTATCTAGTGCTGCAGTTCTTCACGTGACAGGAAGCGTCCAAAGAACTTTTCTCCTACCGTCTGCAAATTGGCCGGATCTGTGCTTAAACACTTGCTTTAACGCTACTGAAGAGTTGCCAGTTCTTGACGTACTGCATTGCTGTGTGCTCTCTTTATGCAGAATGTGCATGCTGGTGCTTTAGTGCAGTGAAAAAGAGGAAGTCACCAAAATGTTTTTTCTCCTGCCACCAGAGCTTTGAACCAGTACTTGTCTTTATTTTTGTTAAAAGTTTGTGCTCCAGGAAGTGATTACTGCTTCAGTGAAATTTCGTGACATGCACAAAACATAGGGATGTGTATGCAGTCATTTATCACAAGTTGCTCAGGAAGCAGTCTGATTTTGTAGGCAAAGGTTCGTCCGATAGGGGGCCCCTAATGTGTCGTTTGTGTGTGCTCACAGAGCAAAGCAAGCTTTCTCTCCTGACATTCTCTTTGCCTCTGTGCCTGTTTTTTACTGTTGCTTTTAAATGCTGTGTGTAGTGTTACAGCCATCCACTAGTTTTCCTCTGAGCAAAAACGTGAGCCAACTCCCTCATGTTTGCCATCTGCCATGCTTGTATGAATGAAAGACAAGGCAGCTGTCTGCTGGTTCTACCAGTCTCGCTGTGTAACGCCCCACTTTTACCAGCCTTGTTTCTGGCACTTTGCTTCTTGGCTGCCGCTAATGCCTTTAGGCGAAATTGGCAAAAATTCCAGACAATCTGTTCACCCTATGTTCCTTTCCTATGACTGGGACATCAATGGACGCATTGCTATTTTTTTTTATTAAGCACAGGAATCTACTGGATTTGCCATTTCGTGAAATGGGCATTATCAATGCGCACATATACCACATCACACTTCTTTTACACTTTGCAACTTGTCTTGTTGCCGGAGAGATCTGCCTCTGTAACCCTTATGTGTGCGGGCTTTTACCACTTTTGCATTGTGGCAGCAGCAATTGGCTCATTATTATCATTGCTATCACATGTCCTGCCGCAGTCATGAAATTTTATTGTGTATCAAAAACAAATGTGGTTGTTGTGATATTTTGCAGGAAGGAAGTTTGTTCTACAGCTTACTTGCTCCGAAATTTTGCTTGAGCTTCAAAATAAAATTGGCAGCAAAGCAATTATTTTTTTTTTGCACAAGCTGATATTTCAGGGGGCTCAAATTCAGTGAAATATATCTTCCAGTGCTTTTAATTTCTACTAACATATTTCAGTTTTCTCTACCTTTGTATTACAGCTAATTTGTTTAGTCAATAAAATGCACCAGTTTCACTTACAACTATTCTGATCACCAGTTTATCCTCACCTTTACACGGTACTCGAGCCTTCCCTTGCGATTAACTCTCTCAGTGTAGCCAATGTCTAATCCCAGCTCAGTGTAAGATTATTTGTGTATGCGTGGCTAGGCTGATGTTCGGCAAAAAAAGATGCAAAGGACTAAATGCACGAGAAAATTGCATTCAACCCTTTAGGGCACTTTGCACACAACTGCGTAAATTGCGAAATTCTTTTTCTCTGGGTTTGCTTTAGTTGTCACTGATTTATTTATTTCAATCCAATTTAGCATCCATTGTCCTCTAAATAGGGTGCTTTTTATGGTTGGAGCACACATTGTTCTGGCGGACTACAACAAAATATAAACTGCTCCACAATGTATCTTTGTAAACCATACCTAGACCAAAAATTGTAACTCTTGTTCTGCTTCGTATTTGGCATTTTTTGGATTTAATGGTGCGCCAGCTGTCTTCAACCGTAATGAATTGCAGGGTTGTAGTCAAAAGTCTTCAGACCACATAGTCTGCTTTTGATCGCCGAAGTGCAACACTCAGTGTCCTTGAAGCTTAAAGGGCATTGAAAGGCTAATACAAGGGTTTTCCTCACATTGCAGACGTTTCTAGCATGATGGGCGCCTTTAATTGTACTCCACCACAAAGCTAAAAAGGGAACCCTGTGGAGTGACGTCTTCACGTAGGGGTGTACAGGCACCGTATCGTTGCATTTCTTGCTGCTGATTTCTCCTTTTAGCTGTGTATTGTATGGTGCTGTGAGGATAATTTATTTTGTGCTGAACAATCTCCTGTGGTTTATTAATGATCATGAATACATACTACGTAGTGCACACATTAAAAACCTACAGAAAGCACTGAAATCCAGAGGCTACCGTAGCTGGCTAGATTGTTTTTTGTGCATCCTAGAGACTTTTATCTTAATAGTATCCTAACCAGAACACTACCGCTATCTGCAATGGTGCCTCCCATATATTGTCCTGTGGGCCACATCAACCTAGAATGTCTTGCCTATTTTCTGTCTAATCTTATGCTTGTGCTATTCCTGCCTTGTTCTTGCCTCTAATGCTGCAATATCTAGCTGTATTAAATTCGAAAAAGCGGTTACCAATTTTATATGTTCCCCTACTATTCTTTGTATGCCTTCAGGCCTTCAGAGTATGGAAATAAATTAGTTTCCTCCTTGTCTGTAGTGCTCTTAAGTTTACTGCCATGTTTTTGTTCTTCTTCAGCTCTTCGGCTCATGGTGCTAATTAGTTGTCTCTTTAAACACTGCGTGCAAGTCCAGCCGGAATGCTTGGCCTCAAAACAGATGTTCAGGCTTTGTGTGACGTCTACTAAGTAATGAGTGTGCAGACATGAATATTAAATTAACAGTTTCTTGCATCACACAAATAAAGCGGCCGCGGCGGCTCAGTGGTTATGGTGGTTGGCTGCTGACCCGAAAGACGCAGGCTCAATCCCGGCCGCAGCGGTAGAGGCCCGTGTACTGTGCGATGCCAGTTCACGGCAAAGAACCCGAGGGGGTCGAAATTATTGAGAGCTCTCTACTACAGCATCTCTCGTAGCCTGAGTCGCTTTGGGATCATAAACCCCATAAAACCAAGCAAATAAAGCAAGTATCTTGCACAGTGCATCTGTCTAACTGTAATATGGCGCCACCACCGATCTTTACTCTCTACCTCTATGTTCCTCCCCTGCCCCTTTGTGGAATAACAGGTGAAGGTTCTTTTCTGTATCCGACCTTTCCACCTTTTCTGGCATATATCTCTCTCTTACGCGGAAGCTTGCTATGCTGTACTTTATCAGGCATCTAAACGAGCTGATTGATTTTGTGGTAGGTGCATAACGGTTATTCTACAACGAAGAAACGTCGAGACGCTGCCTGACTCATGTTGCTTGTGTGGACAACATGGGAGGTGAGGCGGCCTGCTCAAGAAAACAGTTTTGCTCCACTTCACACAACGTTGTGCGCACTTGCATCGCACGTACAGTGTAGCTGCCTCTGTGTGGTTGTCGTATGTGCTACGCATTCACTTGAACAAGTCGAAAAATAATATGCCTTTCCACGAAGGAAAAAGGAAGCAAAACCTCTGACACCATTTTTCATTTTTATGAAGTAATATATGTGCCACGTACACCACAAAAGTACATGCAGGCTTACGAAGCAAAATAAGAGTGCACCACTGAATGTTGCGAGGGTGCGCTCTATTAAAATTATGTTGTTTGGGGGGGAGGGGGGAGATTTCGCTTTGCTTAATGTTGTTTTTTATTTATGCCAGAAAAGAAATTTTTTTCTCTGCTTTGCACATTTAAGTTGATAATAAGGGATGCGCACTCGATGCGTTCTCGTTGAGATTTACTCCGATAATCCGCGTTTTGCAGTTTCGTTTCGTGTGCAGATGCATGCAAACTTGACCAACAACAGAGTCTGGTGCAACGCGTTGCCTAAATTGTACACACCGGCTTGCATTGCTAAGCATGCATTTCAGCACTAAACATATCGTAGAGGCCTTCCAAGCGCACACACATATAAAACTCCGCTGCACCCCGCCCTCCGCTAAAGCCGATACGAAGCGAATAAAAGCTTTAGCACTCTTGCTGACCTGACGGTAGCTCACGCGGCGCCTAGGAAACAGTGGGTTACCGCAGAGTTTACAACGCCAAAAAGAATGCGAGCGTTGTCCTCGGGGAGAGACTGCTGGCCTGCGCGGATTTAGGCGCCGCTTCGGGCGCCTTTTCAGCAGTGGCGGCACCACTCCAAAAATCTAGCTCTGGCTGCTTCCTTTCCTGTCTCGGGCGAGATTACTTTTAGCCTAGAAAAGTGCCCTAAACGTTTCAGTTCCCGCATTCAACTGTGGCGGCTGAGCGAATGTGCGAAGCTGTCATCGATCGTTATAAGGAGCAATGTCACAAAGGCATCATGCCGGCCAAAGCTTTCACTTTCCGCTGCCATTCGGCACGTACGCCATTATTCGTAATTATATTCGTAATAACGAATATCCTGGCCCCGTTCCTGATGTTCATCAGCTTCTATGCGCAAAAGTACGCACGCGTGTGACGCTGCTCGTGCCTCTCAGGTACGCCATCAGTTCACCTCGACTGAAACGTCGTCTAGACTGCACCCTCGCTCGCACCGCCGCATTGAACTCGATGAATCTTTTAACAACCGACGTGCAAGTCTTTCGCACTGAGCCCACTTGGTCTCTCCATAGCTGCTGCCGGACGTCCTACGTGATGCGAAAGAGGACGCAATATATTTCACTTCCTCGCACTGCCCCTCAACGCGTATGCACCGAAGATTTCAACGCAGACGCTCAGCGCAAACTCCCGGAGCGGCGTTCTGTTTCGTACTTGGCGCCAATAGTAGCAGACGACGGTATTTATCTCTAGATGAGTTTTTTTTATTTTTGTTCCATTTCACGTGATCAGATTCTGTGGGTACGTAACCTGGCGCCGCCTTGATGGTCACGCCACGCCTACGTCACAATTTGTACAAAATGGCGAATTGTCGAGAATAGGCCCCCAAGTGTCTTTGGGTCCGGACGCCATGCTGTGCTCCTGACGTCGACTTCACTACAGCGCGATTAACGGGCACCCGACGCTCCACTAGAAAAGCTGATTGGTATTTCGAACTTGATATCGCTGTCACTAATCTCCACGGTCGCTGTTTTAAGGCGAAAGTCTTTAATGGCTGATGGTTGCCCGTCCGTCCGTTCCCAAAATCAGTCACACTATAGCTGTCTCCAAATGGGCATAGAAAATACTGTTGATTTTTATCTGACCGCAGTTGACTTCCAGCAGTAAACCAAACTGGCTCAAAGCAATAGTCGCACCCATATAGGGTAGGGATTATGGAACTGATGAAGGGTGGTAATTTGGGCCTGTTGGTTCATCACAGAAGAGGAAAATATATAGCGCAATAAAACGCACGGACGGCCATGCTTTCTTTGCGCTGCATATTTTTATCTTCTGGGATTATGGAAATAGTGGTGAGTGTAGGTTAGCCAACCCAAAACTTTCCATATGTTGAAAAACGCGCAGTAATCAACATTCTGCTCTGCCCTTTTTTCCTGAAAAAAAAAAGTTTCGCCTCGTGTGGACGTCGACTTTTAGCAGCTCTGATAAAATACTGCGTGAAAAACCCCAATAATATCTCTTTCAATATATCGCATAGTCAAAGACATTTTCAGAAAATTACCTTTCAAACGAAACCTAGACTGGCCTTTCGGAGAAGTCCAGGTAGTGGTGAATTATCGTGCTAAGATAGAAAAGGTAATAGAAAAAAGGAAAGAATGCATCACGTATCTCCAACCGCGGTAATGACCTCCTTACATCGCACGGCACCCAATACTTCCCCGGATGCCACTGGTATCCCTCAAAGCGGAGTCCCATCGTCGTGTTGCCGGGAATGTTTCCGAAGACGAAGCACGCCTCGCGGAAATGCAGGGTGCCCGAAGGAGAGCCCGAGCTGCAATAAGTCGTGACCCGGGAAGAATCTTCTCTACGCTGCAAAGTCTCGCGTCCAGCGTTCCGATTAGAGTCCAGTTCGAAGACAGAAGCTGGTAGGGCACGCAAAGGAGAGGAAGAAAGAATGTATGGAGCGTGTAAGGGCTCACTTCGTGATTAGCTTGCGCCTTCGGTTAACGGCCGCGCGCAGCAAGCGGGTCTATCACGTCCAAAGTGCGTTTTCTTGTCGCCTAGCGGCTTCCCAACACAGCGAGACCGCGTACTCATGGACTCACCAGCTTTCGACGTTAATTACTTCTTTTTTTGACCCGCATTTCTGGACACGCATGCACACTTCGAACACGAACTTCAATTCAGAGTTAATCTTCTAATTTTCTTTAGTCTTCGTCATTTTTCGTTTCTATGCTGCGCTTAAAATGTCACCCCTTTTGCATGATATTTTTACCACATTGTGTGGAGCCTGCGTGTTTTACCGCGTGCGTTTAATTTGGCAAGTTTTTCTTTAATGGCATATGCAGCGTAATGTTTCTTTCAGCCGCATCAGCTTCTTACGATGCGTACTCAGGGTGGAACAGTTCCTTCACGTGTTTAGTGAACCACTTGTGGCAGCTTGTTATTCTGTATTTGCTGAGACTTTTGTGCACAGGTTGGACGCCAGTGGGTAACCACCAATAACACTTTCGGAGTAGCTAACGCAACAATCGGATATTAAAGTGTTTTAATGTCCTGACCAAATTAATTCATCAATGGCTGCTAAACAACATGAAAAAGAGTTAAGGCGCGCAGCAGAGGTGTTTTTTGCTTTTGACTAACGCTCGGTAAATTCTTATAATAGATTAGCTGTAAGTGTCATCCCTGCTGCAATTAATAGTTTTTCCTAATACTAAGAGAAAGAAGTGACAACTGAAATAACAATAATGTTTTTTTCTTCTTTCGCACACTTCATCAAGCCATAAATAGAGCCCTTGTTTACGAGACAGACTTC
Organism: Amblyomma americanum; assembly: GCF_052857255.1. NCBI lineage: Eukaryota > Metazoa > Arthropoda > Arachnida > Ixodida > Ixodidae > Amblyomma > Amblyomma americanum. The sequence continues at coordinate 132,913,642 of NC_135500.1, forward strand.
AAAACACATTTCGTTAGAACGGTGCAGGAACCCTCACCTTCCTTCAAGTGGTGAAAAATGTACTGATGTAGCTTTGATCTCACTGCATGGAACTCTCTGTGCAACTGCTCACGAATTTCGTGCACACACTCATTCTCTACAAACCCGAGTGCTATGAGTGGTACTCGAAGTTCTGTCCTTCGTTGAGTAGAGTTTTTTGGAAGCAGAGCCGCTGGAGCAAAACCTCCCTAAACTAATTTCCTTGCGATGACCGGGGGGCACCGGTACGTGCTGTGATCGTCCAGCCCTGTGCTGCTACGTCCAGACAGCGAATGGAAAAGGAGAGGCTAGGCATGTGTGCTGCAGAAGCTGGCGACCAGGTTAGGGCGGGCTTTTCCGGGATAATTTGTCCACTACTAGGAAGGAGCGGGCGAATATCTCGACTACCTCGCTCTCGAGAGCGGGAACTTTCCATTAAGAGGAGCTTCTCTCTTTACCACCTTTGAAGTAAACTCCTTTACTTTGAAGTGCGGTCCTCATTGGTCTCTTCGGACCATTCACTTTGATTTTTTTTTTGAGGTCGAATGGTACGTCGCAGGCTGGTTAAGTTGTCATGGCATAAATAAGGTGATATTTGACCACTGTATAAGCTTATACGCGGTGTAGTTAAGAAAGTAGCATAGGCGTCGTTACATACCAAGTATGTTAACCAGATTTCTTCCCCTCAAAGCATTTGCCATGTGATAGATGGATTAACAATTCGCTGTCTGATTTGTGGATCATTATGCAAGGATTTCGTCATTGCAAGAATGTTTGTATCCTGTGCTTTTTTGTTGTCATGCATAAATATCCAGTGTTGTCACTATAGTGTTATGGACTAATTTCGCTACGCCAGTAATAATCACTGACGGCACAGTAACGATAAATGTAGCATATATGCTATATCTACTTAAAGTCTTCGCCTTTATTTATTTATTTACAAAATACTGCGGACTCTGAGCCCAAGCAGGGTGGGCGAACATGTCAATCAAACCACAAAAAACGCAACACTTCAAAAAAAAAACAACACAATATGGAAATGAATGGTTAAAACTCATGGGGCAATGGTTTATTTATCTGATTCCAATCTGATATTATGCGTGGAAAGAACAAAAACATTTAAGTGTCTGTTCTAGCGAATATAGGGGTTAGAGAACTGGGATGGTGTTGACGAGTTTGTGTGGTTGGTGCCGACGTTAAGTATGATAAGGAATTCAAACCAAGCTTGTTATGTAATAAGAGAGAAATAAAGTCTAAACTAAGCTTTTTTCTCCAATTTTCAAGTGGTTCTAATCTATTAATCTCCATTAAAGTGGTTGGAGAGTCAGTCCTTGCATATTTACTAAAAATAAACCTGATAGCTCTTGTCTGTATTCTTTCCAGATTTTTACGTTAGATTTAGTATACGGGTCCCACAGTATGCAATCATATTCGAGTTTAGGTCTAATTATTTAAGAATAACAAAGTAGCTTAATGCTAGAAGGGGCATTTTTTATTTTATGTCTTATGCAGCACAATTTTAGAAATGCAGCAGAGCAGATATTGTCTATGTGGAAGTTCCACGATAGATTTCTACTTATGGTTCTTCCTAGGTATTTGTAGTTGGATGCTTGTTGAAGAGGGAGAGAGCCTAATTTATATGTGTAGCTATGACGTATAGTGTATGGGGTTATCGGCATATAAACACTTTTACAAGCATTCAGAATCTTGCCCCCTAGGCCGCACTATTCGAAAACGTTGTTAAAAGCACTGTCCAGGTCACTTTGATCCTCCTTATTTGTAATTTCTCGGTATAGAATGCAATCGTCAGCGAACAATCGAATATGCACTGGTGGGTTAACAACTTCAACAATATCATTGACACAGAAAAGGAAAAGCAGAGGGCCCAAAACACTACCTTGGGGAACACCGGATGAAACTGGAAGAGAGCTCGAACGTTGTCCACCCACTTCGACAAACTGTTTGCAATCTTTTAAGTGTGCAGTAATCCATGTTACTAAAGTATGAGGAATGTAAATTTCTTTCATTTTAAAAATAGTTTATCATGAGGAACTTTGTGAAATGCAATGCTAAAATTAAATAATATTGCATATATTTGGCCTTTATTGGGTGCTGTTGAAACAAATAAATCCGTTGAGCCGGAAATATGCGCAGTGATCAGTTTTCCGCATGCGCCCCTTCCTGATTAGCAGTCAGAGCAGTAGTAACTTCGGTGCTTGCACTTCCAGACAAAGAGATAGCTCGTATTTCCTTTTGCATTTCGCCTTCAGTAATGAACAATAATAATTAGTGACAATTGCGGAAAGGAAATGGCGTAGTAACTGTCTCACTTCACGGTGGATACCACAACCGCACCTTGAGGGACAGGAGAAGGGTGGGAGTGAAAGAGGAAAGAGAGAAAGAGGTTCCGCAGTGGAGGACTCTAGAATAATTTCGATCACATGGAGGCCTTTAACCTTCAATAACATCGCGAAGCAAACGGGCGCCTTTTTGCGTTTCGCTTCTTAAAAGAGCCCATGAATGTGCTCTACGATGACAGTACACATTAAAGATCCCCAATGCAGCCGTAACAGCTGTGATCCCACTCCGCGGCATAGTGCTCTACAGCCGACAGCCTATGGTACGCCATAGGTGAGCTCCCGTCAAATAGTTCTCATTACGCTGCGATCGCTAGTTATACTCTAGTCATATGAAAATCGCCTCCAGGTGATTGAAAAAGCGCTGCCTTTAAGCAGCAATAAAAGCTTGATGTGTACGCACAGCTTCAGTACCTGAAGTGCCATCTGCATGATCCAGCACAAGCCGAAGTGTTACACGCCAGCCACAGAGGTGGATCTTCGCCTCTTGCTGTTGAATTTTGTGGGGACGAAGGCTTCAAGGGTGCGGATATTACAAGAAGTGCGACTCAGCGCCACAAGAGAGCAGGCCTCTTACATGTGAACGACGGAAAATAATAATAGCAGGAGCATGCTCAGGCGGCTGCACGAGAATCAAGTACACAACTTTAGGAAGTATACAGGAAACTAAACAGATGCCTTCTGGCAAATGTTCGAGTGCATAGGCGGTGTGCGCAGTGGCGCGACAAGGGTGCGGAGGCAGTGTTACAGCTTGATCAGTGGCGCGGGCCGACGCTGGTTAATTACCCGAACGCAGAATGCGTTGCATTTTGCGCGCCATGCCACCGCCGTTGCGGAGGCCGCAAAGGTGTGCATGACACACCGGGTCAGCTGCGGCTTTGGCGGCAAGCCAAGGGACGCGCATTCAATGCCAGCTGTGGCTGCCTCATTTCAATGAAGGCGAAATACAAGACGCCCATGTACTGGGCGATGTCAGTGCATGTCAATAAACCTCGGTGTTCAAAATTTATCTGGCGCATTGCACTACGACGCTGCTTTCTCTCTTCCAACTTTAGCTACCTGTTTCATTTGTTCTGTCGCAGTGCGTTAGAGATATGCGCAGACAAGTGACACAGATGCTTTTTTCTTTCCTCAGGAAAGTAATTTCTCCCTTTTGCCCGCTAATATAAAACGAGAGACGTACCAGGGGCTCAATAATGCTGAATAAATGTAATCCAATGGCTCTCTTGGCAAAAAGAGCAACGAAATGCATTCTCTTTAGACCAAGAGATTGTCTGAGCCTGCATAACACATGCTCGCACTTCGAATCATGAAAACGGATATGTTTTGAATAACAGCGCTCGCATTTGTTTCGCAGAAATTCTCGTGATGATCAATGAGATTCTAAATTTTCGTTTGAGATGAATGGCTTCTGATGTTTACGCATTCCAATATTCAACGTTCGCCTAACGTCACGTTCCCAATTCTTTGTTTACCGAACTACAACGTTCACCTGGTTCCCAACAAGGAGTATCGCCAAGTTAGGCCAGAGCCAAAAGTGACGCGTGCTTAGGTCTTGAAAAATGCGATCTGTAGTCACGTGGACCTCACAGAAAGGGGAGAGAAATGATTTTTGCTCCTCTCTGCCCAATAGGGGTTGAAACGACGCTGCCGAGAGGTCCTGCTATTGCTGCCAATTTTGCGCCTTTATTTGCTTTTTTTAAATGCTAGCCTATTTCAAGTGGACATTAATACGTAAAAATCTTACAGATTCAGATTTATTCAGGCTTCATTGCACTTTGCAACGAATTTGGCAGAGCAAAATAGATTTTAAACTTGTTTTCACAATTACTTTTCTTACAGCCCCGATACACAAACAAGTATAGCGGAACAAGCAAATATCCGGGGTGAACATTTCTCAAGTGTTTTCAGTTCCGCCCACTACACAGAATCATTTCTAGAGTACAAAAACATAGGTGAGAAAAAAAATGGCGGTGGTTTAGCTCTAGTTAAACCTGGAGTGACGCGATAGCTACAGCTGGCCTAGTGAAACTTGCTCAGTTGAATTGCAAAATCATTCTTTCGCCGCTCCGTTTCGCTGGGCGTTCCTTCTTCATCTTCATCCCACTTTACACGACGCATGCGCACAGCTGTTGGAGCTCGGTTTCGCTGGCGCACCTCATCGCCGGCAGCAGCAACTGCTCCGCACCACGTGGCTGGTCACATGACCCACCAAGTGACGAACCACGTGATCAGCCACGGCGCCGTGCCGCCGGCAGCTGCTCAGCACCACGTGGCCAACCACGTGACAGCGTGGCGGCGCCGCCACGTTGAATGCTCGAAATACTACCCTGAGGTAGCTATCGCTACAATAGACTTCCAACGAGTGGTAGCAGAATTGAAGCATGCAATAGTTTAATTACAATCAAAGAAATAAACGGAGTGTTATCTGCCAGCACACAGACAGCTCTAGGCCTTGATGAAACACATTACGAAATGTTGGCACATCTTTACGAACCTTCTGTAGAAGTACTTTTGAAAATTTTCAACAAAATTTGGACAAGAGGAAAAATCCGGAAGCCTGGAAAAAACCCCTTATAGTGCAATTCCTGAAACATGGAAAGCACCCAACTTCCGCTGGTAGTTATAGATCAATAGTTCTTACCAGCTGCCTCACCAAGTCTTTTGAAAGCGTTTTGAACATCAGGCTAACCTTCGTGCTTGAATCTCGTGAACACCTTGGCATTCTTAACTCTCAAAACGCTTTTACATAGCCAGTGGCCTGGATGTGTGTGCTCTCCGTTCGTAAAGCAGTAACAAATGAGGCAAAAAGAACAATCGCCAGGTCTAACAAACAAAGCAGGCTTAATCTAGCGTTAGTAGAGAAAAGGATGACAAAAATGGAGCGCATAAGAAGACACGATTTTTTTCTACCGTAATTGCTTTACCGGAAGGCATAATTGAATGAAAACCCTGCAGTGCGAAAAAAAGTAGAGTAGTGACAACTAAAACAGATCTGCATAGTCGATAGAAATTATGGACTGTGGTGGGGAAATGTGAGTGCTGGTTATGTGTATAAGAAATGGAAATGAAATACGCAGCCCTAGAGTGTAAGCGTTACGTCACTGGAGCGAACATGGCGGTATCCGTAATAAAATTTTCAGCCTGTCCGGTGGATATTTTTTAAGGCAAAAGAAACAAACGATATACGAAAGATAATTTAGAGAAAAGGATTTGCATGCGAAATGAGGCCAGATGTACCGAGGTGTTAAAGGAATACTGGACGAAAAAAAAAACTGCGAAAAGGTCGACCTTGTTACTTCGAGCCTATCGTATCTTCGACTAATTCTGCTACATTATGCTTGTCTTCTGCAGAACTCTCTCGAACACTGAAAATACTTTTAGAAGCTCCAGCAGACAAAAAAACAATCCCAGAAAAAGTAACAGAGACAATCGGACCGTTTGCTTCGTACATGCTATTCGTGTGCAGTCAGCAAGAGGTATATTTTGCCGGATACTGTTATTATGTTGAAAATCTTATGAATATAATATATCATGTGCGAGTAGCTTGCCACAATAGCGATTCTACTTTTCAGCAAAAGTTTTTCTCGTGGCTTCACATCTGCACTCCAATTTTCTCTTTCATCTCGCGCAGCCGGCTTGTGCGCTATGAGTCCGCTTCAGTAAGAGGTTTTTGAACCTGCTTCGTACACCCTGCAAAGATAGAACACCTGCCTTCAGGCTTTGACTTCAACGACTGCAAATTAGCGCAACAAATAATAATAAGATGGTGATTACCAAGAATATTTCTTTACCAGCGATTATTTATACACCCAGTTTGGATATTTATGGGCTCATTTTATTTAGAGATGAGTTTGCGCAGGGGATAAATTACTCGTTGTGCGAATTTTGTGCACTTGATTGACTCACACTAGGTGGCTAAGAAATTTCTGTTAGCACCTCGTGTAGAATGTAGCTCCGTTTTATGCTTGAGCGAGAAAAATAAAAGATCCCCTGTATTTCATTCTCAGCAAGTGCAATTCTTAACAGTTGAACGCTGAACCACACGAATGCTTGCGCTTCGTTTTTTTTTCAACTTTCTGATCTCAAAACACCTTCGCCACGCATGATCAACTCACGAAGTGGGAATTGTGCACGAAGCTCTAAGCAGAATAATTTTCTGCCGCGTAGATATTTATGCGACTTGGTAATCTATTTTCAAACATAACTTTCAGCAACGAAGTTTTTCACAAGAAGCGTTAGCCACAAAACAAATCAAACGCAGGCGGTCGCATCAATGCCGCTCGTCTCACTCGTCATTGTACTCTGCTTCAAGTGAGGCCTGCAGGAATTTGCTAAAGTTAGGCACAGTATTTGTATTAACGCTTCACACTTGAGCTGGCAGCGCTTCATGTTTCCTTATTTTTGTGACAGGTTGAAATCACTGCGTCAAAGATGTGCCTTGACACAGCCGTGTCGAATCAAGCACTGGTGTTCTAAACTTGATATTAAAGGCCCAGTCAGTGAATAACGCCATATGAAACAACTCGACTCCGAGAAAGGTGGCGTTAGTGTAATTTAACAAAAAGTTGCTATGCCGGAAAGTCATATCAATATACAGGATCTTCACGGCGCTCCTAGATGGAGGTGCCCATGGCCGTCTATGTTGGTGTCAGAATTATGGACTCAGTCATACTTCATCAACAAAAAAAAGAGACCATGAAACGGGCCACCAAACAGGCCATAATTATGAAAGTAGCCTGTATCGTACGGTCGTGCGGTATTATTATATAGTCTGAAACTGATTACCTTAACCGCAGATGTAAGCTAAGACAGGTTACTCCCCGCCAGGAAAAGGATATTGGTACGAAGAAAATCCACTGCTATAAAGCATCCTCAACAAAAATATTCAACCCTGTCTGCTTTAGTATAAACCCTACGCTGGCACTTGCCAGACACCCGTTGTGATCTGGGTGACACCTGCAGCAATTAAATCAAGGTGACTACGACGATGATATGTAATTTTTACGGCACAAGGGCATCTACGGCCAAAGAGCGTCGAGGCACAAGGTTTTTTTTAGTTCTCTAAAGGTGGGGTCAGAGACGTATTTCCCAAACATTTTCGCCCTAAAGAAGCCAAGCACAAGGCAGGGGAAAGCTTGTACCCATTGTATCACCGGTGGGTACCCGGCAGCACGGGAAATCTAAGCCCGCACCTCCCGCTTGGGAGGCGGATGCTCAAACGGCTAGGCCACCGCTGCGGTATCATTTTTAGCTTACTACCTAGCATACCTATTACAACTCGAGCCGACGCAGGCACCACACTATATTTCGGACGTCCTGACTAAGCGTTTCAAAAGGACAGGGAAAAGGTAGACGAAAAAGAAGGAGATCTGCAACATTAATAGCCGTTATTGCTTTTTATGTCGCTAGTACGATCACTGCAATTTGGTAAGGACGTGGAAACACTTCTTATAATGTAGCAGCAATAAAAGCCATTAAAAGCCTGATCGTGGAAAAAATGCTGCATGGTTAGTAAACAAACTCGCTTATTTGTGGAAGCAGTAATGACACCGCAAATTGACGTGACCTGGCCTATTCGTTGAGACCGTGATGACATCACAAAGTAACGTAACGTGGCCGAGCGCTGATTGGTCGACGAGATGCGTACCGTCATGAGACCTTGTGTAAGGGCCGTTGGCAGGTTCGCTGGTCTCGTGGCATGGCCGAGTGCAGCGGTGGGTTTGGCGGCTGTTAACAGCTGCACTTGATTGTGTGCAGACTGCGTGTGCAGAAGCGGAGTGAGCAGACTTCCGGCTTTAATTCTAAAGCATTCAGAACAAGTAATGTAATTAAGGTACCTTAAATTTATTTCCTTCCCTTTCATTTTTTATCATTCATTTTGATGTGCTTGTGCTGCCATTCAAAAATCTTGGAGCTCACGTAGTACACGTTGACTAGAGAGCCAAGGAAAACAAGGCACAACAAAGCCCATGCCGCCACTATAAGGCGAAAGCTGCCGAACCGCCGTCGTGCAACCCAAAAATATGGCCCCAGGATTTCGATACCTCTGAGTCGCTTAATAGCACATCCGCTCTAAATCATTTTCATGCTTCAGCCCTCATTCACCATCATATTTTGAGCGAGGGTACGCACTCGCTCAAGCTTTTTTTTCTGTCTTTTCCTTCGCACTACCTAATATTTTGTTTTTTGTTTTAGTTTTCCTCATGCTGTGCCTCGTAGCCATGAAAAAAAAAACGGCTTTTCATACTTACTGAGACATTTATTGAAATTTGTTTATTAACATCTTGAAGCTCCTCGATGCTCAGCGCTAGCATTGTGGCACCATAAAGACTTGAATCCTTAAGTCTCGAGCTACTTATAAACCGCGCTGTGAAGGCCAAAGGAGGAGACCGGGAACCTGACAAAGTGAGACTATGATATCGAAAGAATGAGAAATGTTAAAAATAAAAGCGAAAGTAAGCTGACATGCGTACACATAGAAGATACTTAGAGCACAGTGCTGCTTGCTTGCCACACAAGGCGGCAAGCATTCTGATGCTAATTATAATTACGTTAGGAAGGAAACTCAGGGATATGTTAGACAGGTGGCTCTAATGGCTGAAATCCATTCTTTCTCTAAATATGACTGCCAACTTTTCCAACGCACCGTCTCTGTCTGTGCTGCAGGGCGGCTCCAGAAAAGTACGCCAACGTGAGCCACGCAGACGCGAGAAGACCATTATGGAGGGTTTCATGCGGACGGAGCTGGTACAACGAGAGTTGCCTCCGCGAACACTGTGTACTAAATGTGGAATTGTGACGTTATGCGGCCATCCACAAGGCGGCCATTTCAGTGCAAAAACGCGCTGCAAGAATGGTAACCATTTTCTGAATTTTTTTTTGCGCCTCCATGTAGGGTGTTCATGAAGAGTTGTCTTGAGTTTGTACGTTCCTTTTTTATAGCCCAAGCTATTTGAATGGGCCGAATGTTGCTGCTGGCATTACCGCGGTGCACCCCGTTGGCTTCATTGTACAACTGTGTATTATTCATCACGTACATAATTTTTTTTTATTTGAGCCTGCTGCGCTCAGCGAGCTCGTGGTTCTGTGTAGCGATGTTGCTAGCTCTGCGCACAAATAACAAGTTACTGCAGCGGTAATCCACTGTGAGGAAGCAGTGGTTGGGGCTTATTTGAATGAGAAATGATTAGAGTGCCGGAACGTTTTTAGCGTGTGCCTTTGCTGGAGTCTAGGCGTCTTAAAGATGCTCTGAAATTGGAGAGAAAAGGAGATGATGAAAAAAAAATTCTAGACATTTTGGCGCTCCATTCGGTGCAAGGTGAATATGTGGCACCGACAAATTCAGCAAATCGCGAACTTCACTTTAGTACCGAGCCATCCTCACCTGCATTTCCATCACTTGTCTGACATTGCTGAGACGTGTTGCTGCTCGTTTTCAGCACTGAGAACTTCCTGTGCTCCCGCACTGAGCTAGCGCACAGGCTAAAAACGTTCATTCTTGAGACTGCGTAGAACTATTTGCAGTTGTGCATAATTTTCGTGATTTGATAATATTTGCCGAATCTTTCACAGGCTTTCATTACTAGTATTAGCTTCACGAGCTGGGCGGATCACTGAAATCATGCGGATCACTGCGTGACCCTTCCGCCCTGTCGTCGCCGCTCTTATCATCTCGCGGGTGACCGGAGAATGCGTGCCGATGATAACTTGTGCTAGAAACTAAATTTTATTAGACTTTTAACAGTCTCAAATGCACAATTTATCAAATGCAAACAGAGGGATTAAACGAGTGAAATCAATCATTCGCGCCAGCAACCAACATCCAGCAGCTCTAAGTGGCTGGGAAAATGGGCATTTTGGTTTTGGCTTCCGCTCCTTATTGGCGCCCTGATTGAAGGAACTCAATTTTCCCGCATACTCGTGCTCCATTTTATTTTTGGAGCACGTGCACCTCTTTCGCCGGGGCAGATAATTACATAGACGGCCCTTCAGAACCGCAAACCGAAAGCTGTTGAGCAGGATACAATATGACGTCCTCGTTTTTAATATCACGATACTGTATGTGTTTTCATATTTTATGATCGACCCGCATTCGCACTGCATCTAAATATACATGACTTAAATGTGTTAGCCAATAAATTCTACATAGTTGCACATTTGCAGAGAGAGAGAGAGAGATCTCTTTAATGAAAAAGAGATTTTAGCCGACGTGAATATTCGCTTACATGCTACTTTGCGTAAGGGAGGTAGTTGTGGATTAAAAGTGGAAGAAGGATGCTAGAAAAGAATGCGGTCATTCAACAGGGTTGCAACCCAGTAGTTCAATGCATGATGGCTACTTTGGATGAGACCTAGGTCAAGTTCTGTGCATGTACTGCGGGGCGATAAACTGTTCGGGCAACTTAGAGTTTGTTTAAAACATTTGCAGCGTCTTAATAGGCAAATAAGCGTATCATTGCACGTCGCTGATGTCTGTAGCAGCATAACGCTCCTACTATAGAGTCCAATGTGAGTGGCTCTTGTGTAACGGACACCATGCATTGTTCATAGTGCGCACGTTCGTTTGCGTACGCTGTACATTCGAAGAGAATATGAAGTACAGTCTCAGTTGAGCCCCACTTGTCACAATACGGACTGTTTGCTTGCTTGAAACGGTATCGTTGACTGTTCGTAAATGCAACATTAAGACGGAGAGGATGATAAATTATTTTAAGATGACATGGAAGCCAGGATAGTAGTCTTGATTTCAGCTGTGGGTCAATGAAATGAAGAAAGGGGTAATGATGACTTGGCAAGTTGAAGAGGCGGTTGTTTTCACAGTGGGTATATTGTTTGGGGAGTTGGGAAATATCTGATTTTGAGAAGAAGGTGCGCTTATAGTTACGACGCCATTGACCTTTGCGGGCCTCTTCTGCTCTCTCATTGACCAGGATAGTGCTCAGTTAAGTAGATCAGAGCAGCTTGGAGCAGCTCAGCCTGCGGCTTGCCGTTTTTCGCAGTGACACCCAGTATAAACAGTTTGATTAAAGAGGTGAGAGTGTCCAAGCAGGAAAAGTTGACGCCAGTAGTTTACATGGCTGACTGATGGGAGGAAGGTGCAATAGCTGCACAGCTTGCCAAAGCCCTATTTGCTGTAGGTTATATAGACTAGGTGCTGAAAATTTTTATTTGCTTGCAGTACATGACGGGTTAGAATCGTTACCTTTGCGGAGATGACCTTGAGCGGTAGACAACCTGCTTCCGCAACTGCTTCAGAGATGGAGGAGCTGTTCGGGAAGCCGAGAAACATCTGCTGCCAGGTGTTCCGCGCTGCCTCTAGCGCCCTCTTATTTTTGGGGGAGATTTTCTGCGAAATCGGCAAACTATGTTGCAAAGGTCACCAACATAAGGCGTATGAAGATTAACCATTGAGCGATAATTGCAGCCCCAACGTGTTCCTGCCATAAATTTGAACATTTTTGATGCTGTTGCTATTCTCTCTCGGAGCTTTTAACATGGGGTATCCAAGAGAGGTTTCGGTAGATGACAATACCGAGGAATCGCTGGGTCCATACGCAGCGTAGCGGCTTCTTACAAAGCAGGAGAGGAGATTTAGCATTTTTTTTCTGCTGAATGCCATCGCAACAATTTCTTCCGAGGAAAGATGAAGTCCTCGGGGAGCCAAGTACGTAGAGATGTTTAGTAATGCATTCTGAAGACGTCGCTGCGTTACGTGGCGTGACCTGGATCCGCTCCAGATGCAGATATAGTCTGAATAAAGCGTCCTGTGTACCCCTTTTGGTAGAGAAAGAGAGAATGATGAACAGAAAGGCGGAGAGGTTAACCAGGCGGCGCTCAGTATGCTACCCTACACGTGGGAAGGGGAAACGAGGTAGAGATAAAAAGAGGAGGGGGAAGGGAGATCGCTATTTCAGGTGTGGGTAGGTCTTGTGTCATTTGTATTAGGGGGATATTGAACAACAGGGGACTGAGCGCAGCACCCTGTGAGCACAGCACCTTTTTCTACTGCGTGAGGCAGTGTGTCTGTGGTATATACTCATAATAATTTGTCAATTTTTTAAATAGTTTTCGATCCACTTGTACAAATTACCTCTAAGTCCAAGGCTGCCCAAGGCTGCGAGAATGGCTTGGTGGAAAACAGAATCAAAGGCAGCCTTGACGTGAAGAAAAACAGCGTTCGAGATGCTCCCAGCGTGTAGGTTACTTTCAAGTGATGTGACAAAGGCAATGACATCGTCATTTGGTGATCTCTGCTGATGAAACCCGTTCACTTTTTCGTAGTACACAATGCGGCTTTCGAGAAACCATTTTACGCTCTTGTTTTCTCGCATAGAAATGCAAACTGATACGTAGAGTTGCCATACGTGCATTTCGATAGACGCGTCTTTACGTACTTCCAGGATTGAGGTAACCACTTTGTAGTTTTCTCTGATGTCTCAAGGGCTGTGTTTGTATATTTCTCAGCAGAATACGAAAAAAAAAGAACTGGCTAGATTCATCAGTTGAGAGTTTTGTGGCGCTAAAGTAAAAAACAAGCGAAAGTCGGTTTTTGGTTCTTTCTTTCTTTCTTTCTTTCTTTCTTTCTTTCTTTCTTTCTTTCTTTTTTATTGGTTTCTGTTCACGGTTCTCTAATTCTACAGCCGTAGTAGTACTACATTAGGACAGACAATACGACTGTTTTGGCTCAGGTGCTTGATATCGAACCCCTCACGACAATGAGTAACGACGGCCGCCTCGCACCTGGCAGCCGACGCATGCCGCACGATAAAAACTCAGTGAAAAGAAAGCCGTGGCGCGTTTTCGTTGTGCCAGCCTTCACTTCGAGTCTATCTCGATGTATCTCGAGTTGCATCTTTTTTTTGTAAGAAATACCTTAAGGTCTGTTCTTGCTTTCATCTATTTTTTTTTCTAAACTCCAGTGAAACAAAACCCGTGAATTTGTATTGCAACTTTTTCTATCGGCAAAAGTTATTTTCTTACTGCTTGTTTTTAGCAGCTTCATGTTTCATGGCATATTCTCTCGCTATATATTCACCACAGGCAACCGTCCGATGTTTTCTTGGCGCTGTAGAAACAGTGCTATTGCTTTTTTTATAAATTTGCCACTAAATATTTCAGTCCCAGCCTTATATGCGTCACTTTAAACGTTCGATGCGCAGTGCAGCTGGATAAGAAACAGTGTTTTAGAAACAAACCTTGCCCTGTCTTGTCGCTCAAGTTTTCTGGGATGAAATAATTAGAAATATGGGCCATTCACACTCTCATCCTCTCATAATAAAGATAATAGATATGTTAAAGAATGCGCTTTTTGGTCTGATTGATGATGCATGGTCTGCAGTTGAGCACCCGCTCCAAACCCCACTCTGCTTGGTGGCTTGAATGCTTTTTATTGCTGTTCGAAAGATTTTAGCCACAACCATAGTATAAGTCATCAGCGGAGAACAGTGTGATTTGTGTATATTTCTGGAGCCTTTGATATCCCCTTTACTACGGATTCAGATAACGTAGTTTTAGCATCCCCTTCCGGTATGCTCGAGATTGGCTAGAAAAGTTTTCAAGCAGAGTGTCCTTGCCATCTTTCAACAAATCTGACAGTTATTACTTGATACCAGCCGCTTTTCCTCTTTATGTTGCGTTTAAGGCTTTTTTACTCCTTTTTTGTTTGCCCATGTTACACTGTGCTAGAAGAGGCAGTGTAGCACGCACTGAGCATTACAAAATGCATGAAATACCCCGCCACTGGCAACAGAAGCGGCGGCACTGCAGTCGCCGACTCTAGAGCGCATTGTAGTGGCGTTGCTGAGTTCGTCTGCAAACAGAACTGCTGACTTGCGTTGCACCGCGTGCTTGGTGCATAAAAGGACGAAATATTTGTTTCGTCGGCAACCATTGGGCCGACTGTTATTTAGGCGAAAAAAATGGGACCGTTCGAAAAGACTTCAACGCTGCGGTGATCCACTCGCATATGGCGGCTCTGCAATCACTGACTCTTGAAAGCGGGGCTCTGCTGGCGACGCCAGTGGGGACATGCGCTGAACAACCCCTGCTGCACTAGCTGTTCTAGTTCATAGTAGACGTGGTTTGTCCATTTCAATCGTACCAATTGCTGGCATTCTTGTCATAATTCATTCGGCTTGTCTTAAATTCTGTGAACAGTTTTTTTAACGCTTAATTTGCCACACAGTATAAAACATGTTGTCCAAATGTAACGTCACAAAGCGTTACAAAAATCTTGCAGTGCGGTTATATGCAAAAAGTGATATAAACCAGGAGCATAAATCTTTTTTTAACCAAAAGTGGAAATGGGAGTCAGTAATGGAAGAAAAGTTTGCCTTTCAAGGACCACGAGAGTGCGAAAGCGAAGTTCCTGAGCATGTCGAGAGTTGGTGGTGCACAGTAGTGTCGGAAACGGGCGCTCTTAAATATCGCTAATTACGCTAATGTCATTGCCATCCTCGTCTTTATCCACCACTAATGTTCTGTATCCCGCTTTTGTGCATCCTCCTTTGCTTACTTCTTGGGTATAATAGCGAAGGCCAATAAATATTTTTATTCTACATTTATAAAATCTGATAGGTTAGTTCATCCAAGAAGTAATTTATCCGATGCTTATCCACAAAGACATTCAATCTTATCCTGTTTAAGTCATTGAGAGTTACAAGTCAAACAAAACGACGGATCATATTTGAAGACCTCAGTAATTCTTGTACATAAGTGCTGACCGTATGCCTTGGCTGATCGTACTTGAAACTTTTTGCAGACATGCATCGCGCATCTGTGGATGTCAATTAGCCCCGCGTTAGATCATAATGAAAATCCGCGACATGTTCATATGTTAATCTGGGGCGGCTATGGAGAGCCAACCGATAACCGCCAGCCGAGAGCCGAGGAGCACCTTATGGAGCATAAGCTAAGGGTGCAGTTTGCTATAACGCAATTTCGCAGTTAGTGACGAAAGTGCACGGCGTTTGCTGGTCGTAAAGCAGACATAAATATCATTGAACGGGAGGCGCACACTTTAGTGCTCACACGCACGCACGGGGGCTACGATTGGGTGCAGTGAACGAAAGGTAACTGGGGAAGCTTCCTGCCCCTATTTATCTAAGTTTTCTTCTCCGGAAACCCGGTACAGAAAGCGAAAGGAATGAGCCCAACACAAAGCCTTCTGCAAATGGGCCTGCGTTGTCTTTGGAAGCTTTTTTTCACATTTCAAGGAGAGAGAGCACCTTCCTTCAGAGCCGGCTGAAACGTTTCCCCGGAGTCCTATAAGTCTTCACTCTGGTGGCGTTTACTCCAGCGTGCGGCGTGGCCTGAGGTAGCCAGTTCCGCTGTGGGAAAAGTGGACGGCGCACCGACAACGAGCGGCGGGTCCCCGAAGAAAGGGGACCGCTAGGCCCTCACTGAAGTTGCTCGGTGCCGCTCGGGCCGGTAATTCGCCTTAATTGAAAGTCTGGTCCGCGCTGCACCCATTCTAATGCATGTTTCTGGCCGGCCTCAACGCGCTCTCCACGTCTGCCCGACGCTTGTCGCCATCTTCAAGAAAGCGAAGAGGCTTTGTTCTATGCGCTCTTTCTCATTACTTCTGCATTAGCGACGCGAGAAGACACCTGGACGCATACCCTGCTTCTTTCACCAGCAGCGCTGCTGGTGACAGAAGCAGGGTATGCGTCCAGGCAGCGCTGCTGACTGGGATGAGAGCCGATTTTCAAAGTTAAACACCAGTACAACGGCGCCTGCATGAATTATGTGCGCCTGCAGCTCTTACAGTAGTCGCCTGGGAGGAATGTGCCTCACGAGGATCCTCGTTCAAATTACCCCGTAAACCTCGCTGTTTGCTGCCTCAGTGTAAAGTTCGAAAAGCTCAAAGGAAACACGATGACGGATAAGCGCAACCTTCATGAAGATGCAGCCGTCGACGGTAATATCCTCATCAGTCTGAAAAGTGTATTTGATATACGTGAAAGCTTACGTGTGTTATTATTTCCTCTTCTGCATGGCTTCTGTTGCCTTGGTAAACGGTAGCACGCGAAACCCTCTTCGTCTTTGTGCGTGCGTGGATTTTTATCAGCTCTTTATTAAGTACGCTTTCTTGCGTGTCTGCTAGATTAAAAAAGCTCGGCATATGCTTACTGTGCGCCACATCCGAGTTGAATATTCTCATTAGAATAATGCATTCTTGATGCCTAACCTACTATTATTTACTGAACGTGCTTTTTAAACATCGCTCGTATTTTCAGAACACATTGAAAAGCTGTTAAATGTTTCTGCGCCTTTTGTTGGGGACTATTTTCCACTTATAGGTTTTGCCGTGCGCCTCATTGGGAGCACCTATTTCCATCAGATTTACGATGTTTAAGCTGTAAATTAGGTACGTTTGTACTTCCTAGAACACTTCTCCGTTTGCTTTGCCTCACGCACCTTTGTAAATTCCTAGCAATCAACACTCCACTGTATTTTCCACCAAAAACATGATCAGTTTTCTTTTCCACTGCCTTAGAGCCATTCGGCGAAGTACGGCGTAGATAAGCCAATTTGATAATGAATAATGGTTCGATTCGTCCTAAGCGTTGGTTAAGTCAATGGCAAACTAGACTTGGCAAACCTCCTAACTCACCTGGAGGAGTTTAGTTCTCACTGATTAGCGCTGTATGCTATAAAAAAGGATAATGTTTAATTTGGCCTTATTTTGTGGCGTTCTCTTATCCATTAATTTTTCCCGTCCGACAGCGTCCGAAAAAAAATTAAAATTCACCTAACAAAATATTTACGTTTCTTAGCAGCGATAAGAAATGTATCTTTGGATTATAGTTTCGATTACCTTAATCGGCTTTTCCTGCTTTAGTTTTTGCGAAGCGTACAGGAATGGCTGTGTTAATAAAAAAATACAACGAAGAGGGTCCTAATTTCAGAGCAACCACGGTAGCTCAGTGGATACGGCTCTCGGCTGCTGTCCTTAAAGACTTCGGTTCGATCGAATTTCAATGGAGGCGAAATTCTAGAGGCCCGTATACTATGCGATGTCAGTGCGAGTTAATGAACCCCATGTGTTCGAAATTTCCGGAGCCCTTCCCTACGGCATTCCCCATAGCCTGAGTCGCTTTCTCAAACCAAAGCAAACCTAATTTTATCTCGGAGTGCCATGAACCACTCTAAGACAAAACAGCTGGTTATAATAGATTCAAATAATTTTTTAAAGTTTTAGGCCAGGATTTGTAAGGAATAAATGCTGCAGTACAAACTGCCAAAATGCTAATTAAGGTTTACGCTTTAAAGTATTAAATTATATTGAGGGGACAGCGTGCCTAAATGTATATTTAAGAAATGTTTGTATAAAGTTTCCCACCGATTTTTTTTTACTTGTAAAGACATGAACACATGAAAGTTACAAAATATTCAGGCATCGTAGCAAGCAGCGACATCAGCCGTCGTCTATGTGTCACCGCGGCTTGGATAGGCTCTGCAAGACCATGCTGGAACAAAAGATATATGAGCAGGCAGGACTAAAAGAAAGCTAACGAATAAGAAAAAAACGAGAAGAAGAGCGGGAGGTGAAATGCGACCGTCATTTAAAGATGCAAGCCATCGTTCGAGAAAGCTGGATGCAGCTGCAGGGTGAGGCTATGCGCTCGTGGCCGACAGCAGCCAAACGACCGCCCCTGCTTCAGGAGAGCGTGCGCCATCTTATTTTGAGCCACGCAAGGACGATGAAAGGCTCGCGAGTGGCGGCACTGTAATTAGGGCCGTCGTAATTGCCCCTGACCAATTAACAGAAGCGATTACTGCATAATAAAGACGCTGTGTCGCTTCTCCGCCGCCTGCTGCCGACATTTTCTCTTGGCACCTTTCCTGATCTTGGTTTTCGCGCCCCTACGACCAGCTCCGAAGCCTAGCTTGTTACCGTGTTTGGCGTTCATGGACGGCTCTAAAAGTCCTTGGGGTTCAAATACTCACTGCCAGAATTATTACTTACGATATCTTAGCACTGTCGGTGGCTGCCACGCTGTCACGTGGTTGGTCACGTGATGCGGAGCAGCTGCCGACGGCGCGGCGCCGTGGCTGATCTCATGGCTCGTCACGTGGTTGGTCACGTGACCAAGTTCCACTCGGCCAGCTGTAGCTATCTCATCACTCCAGGTTTAACCAGAGCTAAACCACCGCCAACTTTTTGTAGCGACAGCTACATTACGGTAGCATTTCGAGCCTTCCGCGTGACGGCGCCGCCACCCTGTTGCTGCGCCACCACGCTGTCACGTGGTTCGTCACGTGGTGCGGAGCAGCTGCCGGCGGCGCGGCGCCGTGGCTGATCACGTGGTTCGCACGTGGTTGGTCACGTGACCAAGATCCACTCAGTCCGCTGTAGCTGTCGCGTCCCTCTAGGTTTAACCAGGGTTAAACCACCACCAATTTTATTTTGTTTCCTGTTTGAATAAGCCCCTTTTGTGCAACACTGAGAGTTCACCGCGTCACCATGTGTCCGTCAAGCAAGGAAATAAAGTACTCTGAAAGAGCTCATTTCAGATCAGACAGTTACTCAACTTCCACTGGTCCCATCGAGGAGGCTGTATGCGCCGATTGTACCTTCCTAACTGAAGAGACACTAGGCAGTGATCACTGAAGGATGTTGACCGCACCCACTACCAACAGAGACTGGCTATTATGTCTGCTAAACAGTAAATCCTGTCAAGCTGAAGACTAGAAGAGTGTTAATAATGAGTAAGATTAATATTGTGGCCCTTATGTCCTCCAACATCCACAAGGAAGTATTCACATGCCAAATCAGTAAGTAAAGCAGCACTAGGGTCCTAACGCTTACTGAACACTGCTCGGACTTCATCCCTATAAACAGAACTGAAATTACCCATGAGTATATTTTACGATCATGTGCAAATTGATAACTAATGGCAGAAAGAATGGCATTCTATATCGCAGCGTTACATAGGCATAGACACAAATAGTTTGCCACTGTAATCCGAAATTGCGAGGTCACGGCGGATAAGTCACCCATCTCCATGTATGTAATGCGACACGCCGCCTGTTGTTGTTGATGTTGCCTTAGTGACATGGCACATACCGACGACGGGGGATAGACCAGGGTTCAGTGAAGAGAGCCAAAAGAAGAGGTTATACTGTTGACAAGCTAAACCCCGCCACACTCTCGCACTGTGCACTGCATATTATCCTCTTGATCAACTTCCATACGCGGCCCAAAGACAGAAAGAAAATTCTCTCTTCACCGTTGTCGTTATCATTTATGCAGTTATGCTTTCGCACATTTAAGGAATGTAGGCAAAAATATCAGCCATTTTTTTTTTGTTACGTGGGAAGACTTAAGCAGGTTTACAATGTGGTGGCAAGAAGTGTCATGCATAGTCATTCGAATCTTATATGATTTCTACGTACTTCACGTATCAGAGCCACTTGGGCTATGAGGGACGCCGTAGTGAAGGGCTCCGGAAATTTCGACCACGTGTGGTTTTTTACCATGCACTGACATCGCACAACACACGGGCCTCTAGCATTTCGCCTGCATGCCATGGTCAGGATCGAACCCGCGTATTTCGCGTCAGCAGCCGAGCACCGTAAGTACTGAGCGCCCTCGGTGGCTTCGAATTTTATATGAAATAATGTTATATGATGTAACGTTAGAGATGGAGCTCAAATAACTTTCGTACAAGCAAAAATGACGAACGCTATAGCAAGTTTCATTCCTAAAAAGCAACACAAAAACCAGCGTCTAGCTTACGGTGGTTGCCAGCCCTTGAAAACGCTTGAGAAGTTTCGCCTCAGGTTAAAAAAATTTCTGTCATATAGGTGTTTTGGATTAGTACGAAAAGTATATTTGGAAGGAAAAGCGATGAAAATTGTATATTATGATAGGTTAGGAAAAAAAAAGAACGCAATGACCTGGTTGCTCCACGGGAAAATACCGCCTTTAGCGCTATGCACGAGGCAGTCTTAGGGTAAACAACTTAACTGTACGAATAATATGAGCGAAATTCATCCGCTGATACGTTGATGGTTTTCGACCGCGTACAATTTTTCTTATATGAGAAAGCTTTAATCATCAGTATGTTTCTTGGGACAGGGAAAAAATATGATACGCAGGTAATTGGGAACATTACTATTGCAACTGTAAACATGGAAGATTACACTTCACTTGTTTCCATTATGCATATGCGCAGACAGGTTCAATGGACAGCCTGTACTGCATTTTTTACCATACAGGATAAAAGACACGGGTGTTCAGTCGATCTTCTGGCGCCCTACTGAAACACGGACGTTTCGTGACTTAAAATTGGCACATTAATACTGACATAAAGGTAAAAAAATGACACCAATCAAAGTGGACTTGTCTAATCGCCGCCAATGAAGCACAGCCTGCCTGGTTTTCAAAGAAACCTTCCTTTTCTGAGGCTGTTGTGCCAGAGGTTGAAAAAGCACTTGGTGTGGCGCGGGTGATAATGATTGATCAATGGATGCTTCACTGTAAGCATGGTGAGCGGCCTTCGTTTCATCTTTGTCAAACTGAAAAAGGATACACAGTATTTTCGCGAAGGCAGGTATGATTCAAGGAACGGTGCCTGCAGGTCAAGTCACGTAACAATACTTTGTCTTTAGTCGTCACGAATAAATATAATAGTTCACAGTTGTTTTGATTCAACTTCTCTTTTCAAGACCTATCAAAAATTAAGAAGTTTAACTTCCTGTGC